>NC_061108.1:46098651-46123651 GCF_015104395.2 Macrobrachium nipponense
TGACAACTCGAAAAGAAAATGTACATCACTGGAGGCAAGTCCTTTGCCAATAAATGTAGAATTGATATATAAATATAGACCAGTTGTACATCTGTAACTCGGCGTTCTTGCACCGCATTTCCCTTTTAATGTTCTGGCTTTCAAGGCAAAGAAAACTACTTGGAAATTTTTATACCAAGAGTAAATTCGAGCTTTTTTTTTTCCTTTTTGCAGAAAGGAAGTATCCCCATTGATATGGAAACATTTAGCTTTTACTGTTTTACTGTTCATTTGTTTATAATGATAAAAGTGAGTACTGGAAACACTATTACAAGAGCCGCAGTAGTACTACTTCGTAATGGGGATAGGTTGAAGATCTATCTGACATTCTTCAAATTCGGAATGGGACAAAATTTAGAAACTTTCGGTAAGAATTATTTGCTAGTAGTTCTTCAGCTAATATCATCTCAGAAGACTCATATTTATGCTTTGTAGTAGACTATTCAGTATTAAAAAAAGGGAGATTTTTGTAAATACGTTCGTATTTTAAGATCAACACCGAGAACATAGAATTGAAATTGTATGTGCAAATGCCGATGATTTTGCCTTTTGAGTCTACGACTACAAACAAGAAGGAAGGAGGAGGAAAGGGGCACATTAAAGCTTCCAGTAGCCTAATGGTCGCTGTACATGTTTGAACGAATGCCGTTGTGATGGGATAATGTCGGCTCACGGCAGTAGTTTATTTATTCAATTTATGTACAGTACAGCATAAGGATTCTGTTTAAAAACGTGCCACTAAAACTCTGGAAGGTGCACAAATTCGTAACCTTTTCGGGCATATTCATTCTCAGTTTCAAAAAACAGCAGGAAATTTGACAGCCTATTAGTAGGATGTATTTAGCTGGTTCACCAGCTGCTTATGCTGCTCCGTGTTTCGTCCCATGGTTCTTGTGATAGAAGTTTGTTTTACTATAACAGAAAAAGAAAATTTTCATTGTGAATAATTCGCAAAATTGTTCGTATGAAAATGTAGTACGATATTATTGACGGTATAATTGTTGTCAAAACTAGTTGGTTTAAGTCAACGATATCTTCAAGTTTACCAAGCATACATTATTTAAAATCATGATGCCTATAGTTCATTTATATATCTAATATTATTTTTCCCAAACATAATTTCAGTTTTTATGACATTTTAAAGTAAATCAGCCCTAAACGACAGTAAAGTCTATCCTTTGGGACAATTTTAATTGTTTATATTTTTGTAAACCTTTGGGTACAGTACTTTATAAATTCGTGGAATACTTTCTTATGATAAAGGTTTTTTGGTGCATAATTGTGTTCTGATTTAAAGGCTAACATTGTTACGGAACACTTTTTGGGAATTTTTATAATTTGACAATAAAGCTTTAAGAAGAATATTAGGAGTTAAATGGCAAGACAGAGTGAGAAATTACGCCATCCTTGTTTACATATGATCATGAAAGGGAGACTGAGAACGCTCAAGAAATGTTTGGAAAGTCCACAAGTCCCAAGAACCTCTATGATTATACTGAACTGTGAGGACTCGCTGTTCTCGCCCGCATTATTATTGAGAAGATAATCATCCATTCAAGCCAAAAATTTGTGTTATGGATGGCCATCGACACAGTCTGTAAAAACACAAAGTATGGCTTTTGTTCATCTTCCGAAACTTGTGAATGTGCCTCTTCCTCAAGTTTTCCTGATTGCAGTAACAAAAAGAAGAGCAGCTCTTTAAAGATTACTAGCTGGCCATAGGAATGTAGACTATAGCCAAAAGCTTTTAGGTCAAGCAAAGTTATCCTAGAGCCTTGAAAACAAGAGATATATTAATTAAAGCCACTTCTAAAGTAAAATTGAAGGAAGTTTTTCGCTTCCTACTTCTGAGCCTCCC
The DNA here is from genome assembly GCF_015104395.2 of Macrobrachium nipponense. Lineage (NCBI taxonomy): Eukaryota > Metazoa > Arthropoda > Malacostraca > Decapoda > Palaemonidae > Macrobrachium > Macrobrachium nipponense. Next base: position 46,100,549 of record NC_061108.1, read on the forward strand.
CCTATTAATGGAAGCAGCTTAGTACTATCTCGGGCAACTTCATTACCTGAACTTAAGAAGACACCACCATCTGTCAGAAGCAATTATCACAGGAAAAGTGTATCACCTTATTAAAAAAGAAAAAAAAAAGGAGGAAGAATTCCATCTGTCTTTTGCCTGACACAGTGACGAAATGCCGGTTTCTAATAGTTATGAAATACCTTCTTTGAAATAAAGCAGTACAAAAAACATAGAGTAATGTAAATTTAGAAAGTCGCTGTTGAGATCCACCATCCCCCTCAACGAGTACTAAAAGATGATATCGAGAAAAGAAGTGATAAGCCAAAAACTACTAGACCACCTTTAAAACTGAAGGAAACCATAACAGACTGAGAACACTTAATGGAAATAAATAAACTAAAGAAGATTTTAAAAGAGTTCTGGCTGCTTTATCAATCTTAATATGGAATTATCAGTCTTCGCTAAACTTGAAGAATTGAGGCTTTGATTGATGAACATCACCTTTAACCGTAAGTCTGACAGATACCATGCTTGATGAAAGTACGTCATTGTTTTGCACTTGAGGGAAATTGACGTATTGTATTCATACATTTTAGACTCTTTGTTTCTTTCAGGCTAGAGTAGGGAGTACGCTGATGAAAAATGTCTAAAGGGGAAGAGATACCCAAGGCATAGTGGTGAAAGTAAGAATATAAAGCGGGCAGACAAGAATGGCTTTAAATTTTCAAGTAGCAAGACTCATTCATTTTCGTCACATCCATGGAGCACATCCAGACCCAGATGTGTATATCAAAAGATCAAAGAATCCCTTGTGTTTATGATACAGCTCTATGGGATTGGTATTTGACCACAGACTGATATGGGTGCCTCATTTGAAAACATTAATAGTGAAGTTTCAGGTTACTGTATGGAGGAGTTATGGAGTTCCATTTGAAAACGTCTGTGTGTGTGTGTGTGTGAGAGAGAGAGAGAGAGAGAGAGAGAGAGAGTAATTGCTGTATGGATCGTTAACGACTGTATTGGCTGTTGGTGAGTCCTGGGTCGTCTGCTGGTCCTGTTAGTTGTTGGGGTTCTGTTTTTTGGTTAGTTTTTTAGGGAGTTTTCAGTAAGTCTTTGGTGAGAGCTGGTGATATTAAGTAGTGTCGACACAGCAGTCTGTTGAAGGATTGGAAGTTAGTTAAGTTTTGGGTGTTATTGATATGTTATTTGGTTGTTGTTAAGCTAGTGTTGTTTGCTTAGAGTTGTTGTGCCTGTGGTGTTGTGATTTTTTGTGTTTGTGCAGTGGTCTTTTGTTATGTTGTTGAGTTTTTGTTGTGTTGTTAGGTTGTGTTCCTTGGTTGTTGTTGTGTTGTTATGGTCGTTGATCGTTGTGTTGTTGAGTTGTGGTTGTGTTCCTTGATTATTGTTGTGATGTTATGGTCCTTGGGTGTTGTTTTGTTGCTGGGTTGTGGTCTTTGTTGTGGTTGACATCTCTGTGACCTCGACTGGCAGACAGCACAGGATAGCCTGGAGTATCTGGAGTTGGGTAAGTACATGTGTTTTGAGAGTTTTTTGTTTTTTGTGTTTGTGTGTGTGTGTGTTTTTTTGTGTGTGTAGGTGTAGTTCAATTGTCCTGCTGTATTCTGAATTGTAAAGAGGAAAGTATGATTGAGGTGAGTTTGGCAGCTGGATTGATTAGGTTTATGTGGGGGGGATTTACCCGCTTGTTTTTTTAAAGCTTGTGATCCCGCCACAACTGTATTGAATAGTTTAAATGTGACAGCACTTACATTGTTTCATGCAGATTTGTCATTTCTGAAAACATAAAGAATGCTTTGCAGTCAAAATTATTTTAAGTGTTTGAGACACATTCATCAGTGACGCCTAAGCAGATTAAAAATTTAACATTCGGTACATCATGCATGTATAAGGCTAACCACTGGAGCCTTCAGAACTTCACCAATTCTTCCTTTTCTTGGAGCTACATTGCCAACCATATATTGTTTCTAGCTGCTACAGACCACTGAGACTTCCAAATTCATTTGGATGTCAGGCTTCTGAAAATTACCTCAGCCGTGCGGTTATAGTGTGCAAAAATTCTTGAACATTTTTCAACTTGTGTAGGAATGCCGTTCTCCTATTCAAAACCAATGACAACACATCAGGAACTACTAAGAGTTTCATTGTGCAGATATTTCAGTGATGCTAAGAATCTGGTTGAAGAGGAGGTGTCGTGAAGTTTTATGGAACATTCCGAAGACCAGAGAGAAATTTATTCTATCTTTACAAATACTAGCTATGAATCAACAGATGGTGTTTTTATTTGGAGTTACTAATAAAAGTGTCATTGCAGAGGTTCACTTCTTCCAGAAATGCCAAATTTTCATTCATAATTAAATGGAAAAGAAAGGTAATTTTACCACTTTCTGCAATTCAAAAAGTGTTACAGGCAATGGATATCTTCACCTCAGCCAATTCCCTTGTTTTAAAAGTTTAGAATGGTTTTAATTGAAAAAATATAGAGGAAAATTAGTTAACGTTTGTTAGGTAGCACTTGTGGATTGGCTTTGGAAATTAAGCCTTCAAGTAGATATCTGATGGAATGGTTTTTTTCCCCTGTACCTTGAGGTTGATTTATAATGAATTATCTGCTACATTGGGGCTCTACAACCTTAAGGAAATGGAGGTGTTAACGATTATTGTATCTCCTTGGAAATAAGAAAATATGCCCAGAAGATGGAAAACCACTTTTTGTATATGTTATACGAACCTAACTCCTAAGAACTTGTTAGCTTGTGATCACCAGCCATTTTGTGATGATTGTTTGGCCCCTTTGATTGGGAGACATTTCTTGGTTGGATTCCCTAGGCTTGAGGGTCATAGGAATCAATTCTTCTTTGAGGCTCGTGGTGAGGATGGTTGCAGGATTCTTGGGGGAGATGATGTTTTTGACGTTATTTATCATAACGAGGGATATCGATGCATTGTAGGTTCTTTGCAGCGTGCCTTTGGGCCTTAGCAGCAACCCCTTTCCCTCAGTTTACTGTACCTCCTTTCATATTCTCTCTCTTTCATCTTACTTTCCAGCCTATCCTAACAATTGAGTAATAGCGCAACTGTGGTTATACTCCTATTACACCTTTCAAACCTTTTACTGTCAATTCCCGTTTCAGCGCTGGCGTAAATTCTGTATTCATTTCATTTAAACTAACAAGGGATGTCAGTGTTGATAACCTTTGTCATGCAAGACCTCAATTAAATCACGCGAGATCCTCTTCTTCCTTTGCAGAAATAAATTCCTCTTCGTCCTTATGGTAGAGGGCAGTGGCTTAGTTTTTTTGTGGTTTCCGTACCACTTGCATTGTATTCATTTAATATTTAGTTACAATTTAGGCAGTTTAATGCCTAAATATCTTTTAAGGTAGCTTCATGACCAGTTACATTTTATTGTGAGTTAATGTCTGATAACTTTTTGGATAATGCAACAGAAAGAAATATGTGATAAGAGTAAAAAAAAAAAATTGTATTTAGGATCACAAGGGTACCTTTTATCAAACAGTTATTGTTTATAACTTAGGAGTTGAAATCGCATTTTTTTTACGTACCCTGGTGTTAGGGTTCAAGCACTTCACATAAACAACCAAAGACAGAATGCCAGGTAGGAGATTTCATAATCTTTGTTTATGGACTGCACCTACTGTTTATATTTTAAGGAATATGATGATTCACTTATCAGACTTTATCATTAGATTGCTATAACGAGGGAGAGTACAGTTTCTAGATAACCTCTCTTAATACCGTTGGGATAACGCTATCTCGGCTCATTTATAAGAACTTGGAACATTTTACAATAGCAAACAAGTGGAATTTTCAATTGCCACGGAAGTTCGTCAAGCGTATTTTCCTGCGATGTGTGGGTGTGTACGATTTTATTTACATTTTTTAAAGTTTTTATATTTATTTTATAGTATTATAGGATCATTGCCATTTTGTTTGTCAGCGCTATGTACTTCTTGAAGCATACCTCTTTTCCACTCCACCTCGAGGGGAGGTTATTATGTGTGAATAAGGAGCAGAAAAAAGCGTATTAGTACTGATATGTAGGAACATAAAATTTTCATTTATAAATTTATTTATCTAAAATTATAAAGGTAGCATTTTGTGACTTAACAAATCGAAGCATTATATACATTTTTGATAAGTATTATTTCATTAGAGATCTTTCACATTCACAATTGATCCCTGATGCTCTCTTCCTTCCGAGAGTACTAGATTCGTTGAACAGCTGCACTAATATGCAGTAAGTGGGCCTCGCTGACAAACTTCTCAGTTTCAGAGGTCCTTTATTCCTCACACCGTTGGACTGCTGAACAGCTTCCCCAAGGATGTCGTGCAATTGGAACTTCAAAATTTCAAGCAAATGCTTTACTAACCTAATACAATTCTCTTGGTATTGTAATACCTTTTTATCTATTTATTAATTTATTTTCTCTTTTTTTTTTTTATTAAGTAAGATCTCCTCTTTCCGCATTTTACTTTACCTCCACTTACTCCTTCCTAATGAACACCATATTCTCTTGAAGCTTGAATTTCAAGTCAATGATCCGTTTGGGGCTATTCCATGTGAACAGGTTTCATCCTCAGACTACTACTACTACTACTACTACTACTACTACTACTACTACTACTATACTACTACTACTAGCATCGTGAAAATGGGTTGATTTTGAATCTAAACATTGTCTGAATGAATAAGTCACTTTCTTGTTTCAGTCCAAAAACTATAGGTTCAAACTCGTTGTAAGGTTTGGTTTATGTGCCTTTTAGAATTTCTTTGTGATGAAAGTTAAAGTGAAGTGCACAACTGTGGAGGAGAAAGTGAATCTGATCTGACAATAACCTTGTCAGTGGGGGGCAATCATGCACAAAATTACAGCTGAGGGCCTACTTCAGATTGGGTAAAAGGTTACTAAACACTAAAGGTTTAGTTTAATTGATTATATTCACACTCTTAATCACATCAGAAGTTAAAGACTTGCGCCATATCAGTTTGAAGGGGATGTAAGGACCCCATACCACAGATTACAAATAATGAGTTAGATCTCAAAGTGGATGAACAGGTGAACGGAGGTTTCCGGGCTCGTGAAGTGAAGAAAATAATGGGGAGAATTTTCTCTTGAGGACATGACGTGAGACTCAAGAGTCCACCGCTGCCCTACTGCAAGTCAGCAAAGAAAGCAATTGGGAGTTGAACAGATTGCATGGGTGGTTGAGGATCGAGAGGGATGTATGGAAGGTACTTGACAACTCGATCTCACAAAGAAATAAAGTATGTTACTTATCACTGAGAAATACTCTTGGCTGATGGCCCACAACACTATGCAATTATAACACAGTACAGGAATCACTCAAGAAGTGGGAAAGGAAAATAAGTCGATGACATTAGATGGAACTGTCTGCTAATAACCTTGAAATTTGCTCATTATCTTCTGTAGGAGTCATAGTCTTCTTCCTCAGGGGTGCCGGTAAGGGAGGGACATGTTGATGCATAACAAAGGTCACAATGGCTAGCAATTGGCCATCTTCTCAAGGGAAGTAACTCAGAGGAATGCGAGAAATGTTCTAAGGCCATTCGTCTGGTGCTCTCGGCTTTTATGTCTTTGGAAGTGGTTTGCCAGCATCGTGGTAGATGGGGTTACCTGTCATATGGCACATCTTTGCCATGGGTTCGTGTTCCTGGTTACCATGTGGTCTGGCTTTTAAATATGCAGCTGGTCGCCTCAACTGGTGGCATAGCTTGCCCTTAGGCAGACTTCCTCTTCCAGCCGGTGACTCTGCAAAAACAAAGCACAAACATTCAAATGAACAAAAGACAATTAAAGGATTAATTCCTTGAAGAAAGTGGTGGGTGAGAGGGAGGGACGAATTCGCATATGAGGGACCCCCATTACACCTCCCCAACCCAGAAGGCATTCACACCCTAAATGGGGTGGAATGACAAAAATAGCCTTGTTTGAAACAACCAAAATGTATTAATTGTGAACAGGATCATACCCCATCCAATGAAAAGTGCAGCCAATATAAATATGAAGAGGCAGCTTTATGTAAACTAATGCTGAACATAGAAGCATTAATTACTTCAAAAAATTAATTGGTCAAAGACCTATGCTATGGCTCTGAATTCCATAGCCCCTATAAAAACTAAAGCTAACAATGTAGCATCTTTACCTGCTGTAGAAGCAAGAACTCCTGAAACTAAGACCCTGTCATCTGATCTAGGTGCTCAGCCTGCTAGGGTGAAGCACCCCTCCTAAGGAAGATGTGCCTGCTTATATAGACTCCTCTCCAACCGATATCATCTTCCCTGTGTCTGTCCCATCTCTGCAGCAAGAAACCCTTCAAGAAATGGAACAAGATCAAACTAGGGGTCCAGAGAGAGTAATAACTCCTTCATCTTCACCTCAACCTGCTCAAAGTATTGAGATTTCCAAACCTCATAAAAAATGTAACGAGTAAAGCCAACAGCGAGGATGCTTCTGCCCCTGAAACAACCAAGGAATCAAATTCCTTGGATAAAAAGAAAATAGTAATTGAAAGTCCACTGCTCCATATCAAAAAGCTAGTGAAAAGCACAAGGGAACTAATTATAAGCCACATATCTCAAGACAATCTAAAGAAACTTATAAAAAGTCCCATAAGGAAAATAAATAAATAATAGTATAGATTACAGTAGAATTTCCCTTGGCAGATCATAGCACTAATCTGGACGTTTTACAATGGAACTGTACAGGGCTAAGGACTCATTCAGAAATTATAAAAGTATTACTGGATGAGCATAACCCAGAAGTTATACATCTCCAAGAAACTAAATTAGGGGACGCAGTATGTAATCCAGGTCTAAACTATGAGATCTGTAAAATAAGCCCCACTGACAGGACCGTGCCCATGGAGGTGGTGCAATAGTAGTTATTACTAAAGCATTGCAACATTTTATTGTTCCCCTGAACACACAGCTTTGAGCAATTGCCATCTGGGCTACTTTTGACTGAGATCAGTCTGCTCTCTTTACATTCCACCAAGATGTAGGTTCACTCTTGGGAACATTCAAGGTTTAATTAATCAACTTCCTCCTCCTTTTTAACTAATTGGTGATTTTAATTGTCACATTCCACTTTGGGGTGTTAATGTTTTAGAGACAGAGGGGAGGATCATTTATGACATTGTTAATAATAATGGTCTTGCACTTTTTAATGATGGTACTATGTCATATCATAATGTCCACATAAGGGATTCATCTGCTGTAGACTTTAGTATTTGCTCTTCTTTCTGTCTGGATTTTAATTGGTCTGTAGATTAATTTCTACATGACTGTGATCACTTTCCCATTCATCTGAAGTACGTGAGAAATGTCCCTCCGAATTTTCCTATTGAATGGGAGGAAAACGAAACAGATTGGGTCAAATTTCAGGAAGGTATTAACTTTTCCCAGGAATTTGAGTCCTATATAAAGACTTATGAGTACTTTGTCTCTGAAATATTGAGTAGTGGTGAAAACTCAATACCTAAGACCAAAGGGAAACCACACAAACCTGCTGTTCCTTGGTGGGATAAAACCTGTGGTAATTTGAGGAAAATTACCAGGAAATGTTACAGGCATTATAAATCCAGTCAGTCTGCAACAGCAAAATCTATTTACCAACGAGCTATGGCAAAACAGAAAATATTCTTAAAAAGTAAAAAGAGAATCCTGGCTTTTTTTTATATATATATAATTGGCATAAATTCTAAGACCCCAACCAGGTAAATCTGGAAAAAGATAAGAAAACTAAGTGGCAAATACGTTTCATCGTCAACACCTTTTCTGAAAATCAATGGAGACTTGTCACCAAGCCAGATGAAGTTGCTGGAAAACTGGGTGAACATTTCTCTGAAATATTGAGCTCTAGGAGCTATTCAACTCCATTCCAGAATATCAGGAATTCAACCATTTCCCTTAATTTAAATTCTGGGAATTGTGAATCTTATAATGCCAAGTCAACTTTAAGGGATCCCCTATCATCATCTGAATCCACTTCCCCCGGGAATGATTACATTCTTTATAGCATGATTAAAAATCTTCCAGATTCTGCTATATCTTCTGAAAGTCTTTAACGAAATATGGGAAACAGTCCTCTTCGGCCTTCTTGGAAGATTGTAGCTGCTGTTCCCATTAAGAAACCATTGAAAGATCCACATCTTCCTACAAGCTATTGGCCAATATTTCTTACAAGTTGTGTATGCAGATTGTTTGAGAAAATGGTGAATTCTAGACTAATGTGGCATCTAGAGAAAAATGGCTAGTTAGTATCTGTCCAGTTTGGCTTTAGGAGAAATCATTCCACTCAGGACCCACTAATAAGATTATCATCCCAAATTCAGCAAGGTTTCTTAAAGACTGTTGGAGTATTCTTCAATCTCGAAAAAGCCTATGACTCCACTTGGCATTTTGGTATTATTAAGCAGCTTCATGACCTGGGAATACAAGGTTAATATGTTAAATTTCATCTTATCATTTCTAAGTGATAGGCATAATAAAGTTAGAGTTGGAAATACCTTGTTTAATGCTTTTGAGCCAGAGGAAGGCATCCCACAAGGCAGTGTATTGAGTGTCACCTTGTTTGCTCTGGTTATAAACAGCATTGTTGAATGTGTCTCACCTCCAGTAAAGGCATGTTTGTTTGTGGATGACCTTGCTATATATGCCACTAGTTATGATGCTAAGCAGCTTGTAATTTCTTGCAAAAATTAATGCAATTAGCAATTGGGCAGATGACAATGCTTTTGATTCTCCCCTTCCAAAACTGTGGTGGTTCGTTTTATTAGAAGTACTCAAAAGGAACCATGCCAAATATAAAGCTGAAACCATATGAGCAGGAGGTGAAGTTTTTAGGAATGATTTTTGATAAGAAGCTAACATTTGTTAGTCCTATTGACTCCTTGAAAATTAAGGTTATTTAGAAGTCCCTCAACGTTTTAAAATTAGTCTCAGGTTTTAACTGGGGTGCTGATAAGCGGTCACTTGTATGGTTATATGACATGTTACTTAAAACAAAGCTCGAGTATGGTTGCCAAATCTGCTCTTCAGCAAGTGCAGGCAAACTTAAGGAGTTGGATGTCGTTCATCATGCTGATCTAAGGCCCCTTCCACATGGTCGAGCTTTGCTCTGTGAACTTCGCTCGGTTCGACGTCAGAAACGGAGAAATGGCGAGCAAAGCTTCGTTTAGGGCTTTCCTAATGTTTATCGAAGCACCAAGGCGTTGCCTGCAGCAGGGCTGTTCACTGATGGAAATATTTCTGCTAAATGGATAAAGATGTCGCCCACGGAAAAGTTTGTGTAAAGCACAGTTTCGTGTAATATCTTCACAAATAAATAAAGGAAATAAGCAAGAGTTCCTGTCATTTTACTCTTCATGATGAATACTTCAGGTAAGTATGACTTATGGGAACTTTGAAAACCAATTATGTTAACATCTTTTATTGTAATGCTACAGAAATCTGTCAGTCTAGTCCATTATGGAGACAGCTTACTACTGACATTTGACCAATCAGGTGACAAGAAGATTCCTTAAGGTTCTTTACCACTTATCATAAGTATACTCATAATTGCATTGTCTAAATACCGTGCATAAATTCTTCAATAAATAAGTGCTAACTTTGTTTTTTCTTCTTCGTTTTTTCCATTGAAAATGGCGGAGACTTTTATATCTTGATGAACTACAATCTCAAAAGGATTCAGGAGAGAAAGCTCTCTAATTACCAAGATAAAGCTTGGTTGACAATAGTGGTCGATAAGCTGATAATTAAGGCATGCAGTGGTGTCCTAAGCAACATGTTTTTATAGAAGCTGGCATGCATAAGGTCTTAATATCTTGTAAATAATTATCTTTGTCAGTTCGTTCTTATTTTAAAAGGCAACCCCCCTTGATGTGGGACTACCTTGACGACGTGATGGGGGTGTGGGTGGTGGGGGGGTCTTGAACCCCTGGAATTTGTTCCCTGATTTGAGTCCAAGAGTCTCATATATTATTATATTAATATCTGTTTTGGATAATTTTTTGGAATTTTCCACTTTTTGTAAAATTTATTAAACCTGACAAATAGGAAAAGATATCAGTTGGGATTGGGTTTATATCCGAAGCTAATTAGTGGGAACAGTGGTAGGGTCAGCAACTACTCGATAATGTTTGGACCTGAGAGGTATCAGATTGATAGCTCAAGGGTTGAACTATTCTCCAGGGCTGGACTACGGATTCCAGGGGGGTCGGTTCTGGGGATAGGACTCTCGGCATTCTATCTGGTTTACCCATAACGTGATTAGGGTGGGGATGAATGTTTACTAAGTAATGCGAGCAATAGCGAGCATCTGCTAATATTATATGAATATATATAAATTTATAATATATATATATATATATATATATATATATATATATATATATATATATATATATATATATATATTATATATATATATATATATGCACATACCATACATACTATGTATATACGTATATATACAAATTTATTTACGTATATTCATATAATACTAGCAGATGCTCGCTATTGCTCGCATTACGTACTTAGTATACGCCGGCGAAAAATATTCTGCCGTTGTTTGAGATTAACATGGCTTTATGCCAGCTTAAGTTCTTGCTCATAGGGCATCCTGTGAAAGTCATTCAAACGATATGTGAATGATACCGATGAATGTAGATGATAGCTATGGTTATGATGAAATGGAGTTCAGGATATGGAGTTTGTTTGCTTTATATGATACGTCCTAATCTTGAAAAGATAAAAGATAAATGACTTATATGAAAAATGTTAATTTCTGTTTTCTTTAACATTTTCCTTGACATTAATTAGAAAAAAGAAAAAAATATCACTTAATTTCTGAAATATCGACCGTAGCACAGTATACAATTAAGTGTGCATCCGTCCAATTTGGAAAATCAGCATCCTCAATGCTTACGTGGGTAGGGAGGGACCCAGCAAAAATGGACTGATTTGAATTTGGAAGCAAGCCTACGCAACCATTCTTGAACATAGTGAATAATTGGATGGTTAGGGTTATATTGCTTAATGGCCACGAGTGCACCATGAGATTATATATATATATATATATATATATATATATATATATATATATATATATATATATATATATATATATATATATATATATATATAATGTGTGTGTATGTGTATGTATGTATGTAGTTATGTATGTATTGTATGTATGTATGTATGTATGTATGTATACATGTATTATATATAATTGTGTATGTTGTGCGTGTATAAACAAAATTTATTTTTCCTGCTTATTAACCTCCAAATGAAAATTTTGTTATTAAAGGGAGCTGACATAGAAGAGAGAGAGAGAGGCGCGCTTTGTTGTTGCAATTGCTAAGATTATCATTGAAATAGAGAGACTGCCTGTTAAATATCGACTTGATTGCAGTCTACGCAAAACTAGTCAGGCAGCAGCAACTACGCAGGAGTAGGAGAAAATCGTGTTGTCGAGTCTCTGGGAGAAGGAAGATACGCCAAAGTAAACCTGATGTTTATTCTTTGAGGTTAGTGCGTCTTTACTACTGCCTTGTCATGCATTCATGCCACTCTTCAAGCAGGTTGAACGCTGCCTCTCCTGCCATGACTAGCCTCTCCTAATGTTGCCAAGTCAGAGTTACCGGGTGGCAGTGACAGGGCATTTAGGCTGAACCGAGGAGCCTGCGTATTTGGTGAAGGATGTGAGGATGCTGATTTTCCAAAGCGGCCGGAGTTGAGTTGCGTCGTCATTCTTACGGTGAACAGGTTGCTCACTTGCTTTGGCCTCAAGTTGTAAATGTATGTAATGCTCTCCTGCATATTGAGCAGTTGTTGTTGTTGTTGTTGTTGTTGTTTCCATAGCGTTTTTTGGAGGACGCGCTTGACTGAATTTTACTGAAAACTTTTTCAATATTTGAATGTAATTCTATAATATTTGCATCATTCCTATAACTTAACAGTAAACTTGAATACTTTCTCATTTTACGCATTTATTTAATTTCTTCATTTATGACGTTGTCAAGTGACTGATATTTGTTTGTTATGGTTAACATTAAAAGTAATAGCTTTTATTTTCAGCTTTTTTTTAGCGGTATTACATTATAAATATACGAGATCTGACGTACAATATCTAACTTCCGTGCGGCATTTGCTAACACTTTCATTGGACGTTTCTCAAAAGTAGGATGTCGGTCAAGAGTTACACCAACTATAGTTAAAGTTTACGACTCTTTCAGCGAGTCCCATCCACTTGAGAGGGAGAATTGGTGGAATCAGCAGGAGATCTATTCATCAATAGTGTTTTCGTTTTATGTACTCTAATTCAGTCACTAATCGCTCCATGCCATGATGGAGACTAAAGGCAGCTGCTTTTATCACAAGTGTTGACGTAACTACACACACAAATGTTGCATCATCGGTATACTGAACATCTTATTTTCCAGGCCAACAAATATATCTCTTGTATACATTAAAAAAAAAAAAAAAAAACCAGCGGTCCATGAACACACCGTGTGGAACTCCAGACATAATAGGCCTTGGTTTGCTAAAGATCCCATCAACAGCAACTCACCGCTGCCAACTTGTAAGGAAATCTCGAAGTAATTCTAAAACATACCCACCAATTCAAAGATTCTGAAGTTTATAAATAAGTGCCTTAATATTTACTTAAATTGAAAGCAGGCAGCAGCGCTAAAAATTCTATTGGAACCACTATACACTCGAACCCCTTATCAAGGTTCCCTGCAAATGGCATGCCAAATCTAAAAGAGCATCGAAGTTACCCAACTGCTTTCTATATGCATATTGACTATCCGTCAAAGCTGGTGGCCAAACCAGATTTCGGCAGCGAAGCTTTGCACTTTTACCCCTCCACTGCCGCCTAGTAGAAGACAGTGGAGAGAATTGTTAAAGCAACCTGCCCGAAATTAGGAGCATTAAAATGCTTTATTGAATTATGAAATGCTTCGTTTTGATGTTATTTTTAAAGTATAAATGATAAGGTTTTGTCTGTTCATTTAAATAGTTTTATGGCATCTAAATTTTGCAGTGGTTTTGGGAGTCGTGATAATGTTACTTTTGAAACAAAGTGACAAAAAGAAATGACGTTTTTTGGTTAATTTCAGATGTTTTTAATGTTAGATAAAAAGATAATGATTGTTTATAACATGGGATCAAGAAAGCTCGTTTTTTTATTTTATTTTGATTGAATTTTTTTTCCAGCAAACTTTTGACTAGATAATCCATAAACATTGAGCTAAATTGAACTCTGGGTTCGTTATATCTTATTCTTAATTTGTTCTAGACAGTTTGATAACATTTGATTTTGTGAGATTTCTGCACTGCAGAAATCTCACAAAGATCCTTGTCTCACAGCTTTGAAGATGATACTTAACTGATGTTAATTATGCGCTGTGAGTCAATATAGTTTTTTGGCTGTATTAGTGAGTCACTGGCAGGTTTATGGAAACATATTAGTCATATGGTGACACTTCTGTTATACATAAAATCTTAGGCGAAAAGGAACGTTTAACCATCCTGTAGATAGGTTTCCCCAAACATTCACGTACATATGCACGTTGTATACACGAGTAGATGCTCGTGTGTTTAAATATTATTGTATGCATATGAATGTTAATGCTGCATGATATTCTTCATTTTTTGTTCCTTATTATAGCTTAACTTTTTGGGACACTTCGTCCGAAGTTGCCATGATTTTTGTCTGGCCGGTCAGAAGGGAGACTCGATAGAATGTGTTGAAAAATAAACCGTTTGCAGTTGGTTAAAGGCAGGATTGTTGAAATGTTGTAGCATGGAAAAATGTATCAGAAAACTGCCATAGTTATGATAGAGATTTGCATTTACAATTCATTGGAAAGTCTGTACAAACAAAACTTTATGGTAACGGTACAAATTGTTGATAAGAACAGCATTATTAGCATTTGTTGGGTTTTTGTTTTTATGGAAATTAAACTATTGTATTATGAAAAAATTCTTAGTTTTTCAAAATAGTCACTTTTCTTATGCTTTGAGGAGGAAAAATGTCGCCCGGTAACACGGAGGGTGTTCATTTCCTTTCCATTTTAATATGGCCACAGTAATTTCGATGCAATTTCCAGTCTTTCCTTCCTCGCACAAACTACTGTGGTCAACGTTCACTTGACCGTTTAGTTTTCCCACGAGTGAATGGCCCAAACATTTACTTTATGGGATAAATTAAAGGCAGGCATTTAAATGAATACGAATTAAACTATTCTAGTGAAATAATTTAATATGTCCTCAAACTGTAATTTTTAGTTTCCTGTAAAGGAAAACTATTGAGATGGCTTTGTCTGTTGGTCCGCTCACAGATCTTAAAAACTACTACCAAGACCACCGAAAGATAAATCTTGACGCGACACATTTTTTATTTGGTTTTTTACAATCAACTTATGATATTCAACGGTTGAACTCTGTTACAAACATTCGTTAAAAAACCGAGGAGAGAGAGAGAGATTTATATCAAAGGATGGTTGATTAGCAGCAAGTTCAGTGACCGTAGACCTCGTTCTTTTTGTGTTCCACAAGGCCCCCGTCAGGTGTTGATGAGAGCAAGGCTGGCTATGAGCCTTGGCTGAGATAGGAAGCCGGTGATTTATCCAGCGTCTTAGCTTTTCACGGATTAACTTGGGGCCCAAATATGCGGAAACAGTGAGAGTATCCTATTGTTGTCGGTAGCTTCAGCAAATGATATTTATCATTAGACGTTTTTATATAACTTGACTTCTGTGCCTGTCTGTCTGGGTCAAAATGTGTAATTCGATTTTCGACCTGTTCCCTTCGTCCGATTTCGCTTGATTACTCGTCCCAGTGAGTGCAACCGCACATGATCAGTAGGTCGGTCAGCAGTAACCTCTTAATGACCCTGCAGTGACCTCTCCAAGTATCTCAGGATTTGCATGAAGTAAATAATTTCCGATTTTTCAAATCTTCTTTGGGGCAACAGGATATCACGTTACAATCATAAATCGGTTACAATTTCTGTCAAAACTTTTAAAAAGTCAAAATAAAATATTGAAAGGTATTTAAAACACCCTTTTATCAAAATGCACTAAAAAATAAAAAATTATTTTTTGAGACACCTGGATTCTTAAAATTCATCATGTCTGCAAAGATAAAACGGGTGGCTGCCAAACGTCTATTTTATTTCATGTAGCATTTCCTTCCATGTTTGGCGGCCACGCTTTGATTTTTGTAGACATGATTAATTGTAAGAAAATCCTGGTGTCTCAAATTATTTTTTACTGTTTAGTGCATTTTAATAAAAGTGTGTTTTAAATTTTTTTGTATATATATTTAAGGAACATTGTCATGTTGACAAGAAAGCCAGAGTGCATCTGGTATGACCAGATCAGAATATAGTTGTTTCTAAGAGTGACTATCCTCCAGCACTGAAAGCCTTTTTCCTTCATAAAAGGTATAGTTTATGAAATAATGAAGCTAATGTCAACAAATGAAAACGGATTAATTACTTGTACAACTGTTATTTATTAAAAAAAAATCATACTGAAGTCATATTATCTCAAAAAAAAAAAAAAAAAAAAATCATACTGAAGTCATATTATCTCTCCGCGTTGGTGGAACTACTAGGAGCGCATCCCTGCTGCGCAGGGAATGCGGTTCAACACAAGAGGAAACCCCATGTTTTGGGTTCCTTCAGATCCACACCAACGCCAAGGGATGAGTCGAGGAGGTGACAAGTTCCTTGAGAAAATATCAGAATTTTCCAATATTTCACTCTCCAGTCAACAAGCATATGAAATATCTGATCTGTACAGTCATGCCGACCAACCATGTGTTATGGTCAACATAAAAGATTTATAATAAGATTTTAACCTTAATTATCTTGTTTCTGTACTCCATTCGAAGGAGAGGCCTCGGTTTTCTCTTTAATTTGAGAAGGCAAGGTAGAAGCGAAGTCATATTATTGATGTGCATAACATGTCTGAAGTTTTGCTAAGACATGCTAAGTAAACTCCAGTTTTCTTGCAGTTGCAAATTAAAAGTAAAGATTTGTAAACGAGAAGATATTCTGCGCCCGAATTTCTCCGTGGGGAGGGGTCGGTTAGTGCCGTCAGTGCGCCTCACGCGGCGCTCTGTAGGTATTTACAGTTCTTTACAGCATCCTTTCGGCCCCCTAGTTGCAACTCCTTTCATTCCTCTTACTGTACTTCGGTTCATGTTCTCTTCTATCTTACTTTCCACCCTCTTAGAACAATTGTAGCGCAACTGCGAGGTTTTCCTATTGCTACTCATTTCAAACCTTTTTACTCGGTTTCCCTTTCAGCGCTGAATTGACCTCATAGGTACCAGTGCTTGGCCTTTGGCCTCATTATTATATTTCATTCCATTCGTCAGAAGTTGATGACGTCATTTTAATGTTTCATGACGGGTTTGGGCGTGAGAAAATGTTCCGGTTTTCTCAATGTTGATACATGTCCAGTGCGCCATACCATTTACCGAGTAACATCTGTTTTATCACTGTAATCGAATATGGCGTTTGTAAAAGCCACTGTAATCGTGCGCCTCTCGATCGGTCTTTCTCAGTTGACGTTTTATCTTTTTGAAGAGGTTATGTTCATGTTACGAGGCTTCTCATAAGACCTTGAAGGGGTTTATTTAAAAAAAGAAGTGGACAGTTTCTACTTTAAGAAGTTCCGAAAAGCTCTTGACGTTTGTTCCATAACGCGCTGCCCAGTGTACGGTGTGAGCATGCTTAACCTCTCTCTCTCTCTCTCTCTCTCTCTCTCTCTCTCTCTCTCTCTCTCTCTCTCTCTCTCTCTCTCTCAAGTGTAGTTTGGTTACGTAAATGCGCTTCTCAAACCTGTTACTCCAACGCGACCTATTGGGTACGAGGAGGATTATGAGACTGACCGGCACGTGATTGGCCTATAGCTACGGGACCAGTGGATATCGAAGGTAGGTGGTGTCGCCATGCGCATTGCTATTGGCTCAGAATGTTACTAATCTGATTTTTTATAAAGGAAAACTTTTCCATTATTATGTTTCTTTCTCCCCGCTTCCCCATCTGTGCCACATCCTGATTCTTAGGGTCTAAGGTGTTCTAGTGGTCAATCGAATAAGTCATGACCAGGAAAGAGTTTATGTAGTAGTAGGCTATACCTTTTATTTCATTCATTCAGTTTAAAAATATTTTCTATTTGTCAAATCTCTCAGCTGCAGAAGACTTCTTCAATGCAGTTTTGAATCATTGGTGGCCAAAAGGCAGAGTCACGTCAAATCTAAGTTCACATGTAGTATCGTGTTGAGTTACATGCAGGGTAGGAGGAACAAAATAATTGCAGTCTAAATCATATGTGCAATGGAGAACAGAATATTATATTAAAAGTCTTTAGGTCTAAGCAATACCCTTACGTAAGGAAGTAGCGTAAACGATGCGTTCCGGCAAGATACGACATTGATTTATGAGTTAATAGTTTGGGAGCAATAAAAAAAGGAGAAAAGATGGTTTGCAACACTTGACCTGTTGGTATGAACTCGCCCAACGGCTATGCAAATGATTTTCGAAGACAAATTGGAAGGGAGTTCATTGACCTTGCAGAGTTTGAAGGCAAAGTTGGATGATATGGATCTGAAAAGACCCGCAACTATTTACCGATAGATGTTACAGCGATGGCTGACGACGTCATTATTCTTTGTGATAGAGTAGGTCTGTATCAGACTAAATCTACAAGTGAACTTGGTAGGAGGTACGTAGTGTATATCGGAAGGCAAATCTTAGGTTTCGGAAAGCGGGAGTGACTTGGCAGATAGTACCTGTTTCTTTACTTCGAAACAGACGATGTTTTTGGTCCTGACTAGATTAAAACGTTGGTATTTAATTAACGAACTGCCTGTAAAGTGGCTTACGTTAGGCACAAAATTGGAGGACTTTATTGTTATTTATTTAATTTATATATATATCGGCAGTTCTTGATTGGTGATAAATCAGCATGCATTGCGGATGCAACGGCTCTGTTTTTTAATACGGTTTCTGACGAATTCAAATGTAGCTTCATTGTTTTTATTCTTTTTATTAGACACACATACGTACGTACATACATACTGAGATGACCATTGCCAGTTCTCATTTAGTTGTTTGACCGCGATATACAGTATATCATAACTAAAAGTTTGCAGCTCCCCTTCAGCCTCTAGCTGCACTTTTTTTTTTTTTTCCAATTCCTGCTTCATTTCTATCTTCTTGCTCTCCAATCTCTCAAACTGTTACTTAATTAGGTCAACTGTAGGATTTTCTTCAACGTTCGCCGTCCGACCTTATTAATTCTTCAAATTTATTTTCTGGATCTATTTTGATGTCCAACCACTCCAGCCTAGCTCCGTCTCTAACGTGAATTACATTCTCAGTGCCCGACAGTGCTTGGCTTGGCAGCCTTGATTTCATTGTTCACACACACACACACACACACACACACACAAGCGCCTCAGTGGCGTGATCAGTATGATATTGGCCTGCCACCTCGGTGGCCGCGAGTTCGATTCTCGGGCATTCCACTGAAGGGTTAGAGACGCGTATTTCTGGTGATAGAAGTTTATTCTCGACGTGGTTCGGAAGTCACGTAAAGCCGTTGGTTCCGTTGCTGAATAACCACTGGTTCCATGCGACGTGGAAACACCATATAAACACACACGCACGTACGTAATGATTTCTTCTATCTCCATGCAATGCAAGGGGCCTCTGTGCTTTCACTTCAAAAAATCTCCAATTATGTGCATTATTCTACCCGCCCAATAAGAAGTTTCTTGATTAAAATCACAAGACTTCTACGGAATATTCACATTCTGTTTTGAAGCCATGATGACGTGGCTCTCGAACCGCGTGAATTTCTTCGCTATACACTTTCTCTCTTTCTCATTAATACTTCAGCTTCTCTCATATCTTATCAACTTTCTCCCATCTTGCTGCTCAACCTCTCTTCTATCTCTTAGTTCAACTGTTGGGGTTTCCCCCCAAACTCATTATTGTACATAAATTTCTTCCCATTATCTTCATGTTCGGCATGTTTCTCTCTCATTTCACTGTCTTGATAACTGAGAAAGGATCCCATTTCTACGAATGGAGTTCATTTTTAAGCCATTAGTGCGAGTTGTGTTGGTATCTCAAAAAGTCGATAAATTTTGGACTCGAGAGGTATTATTGAGCTAGTCATAGTGATATTTCCGGGAGAAGTCTTTACCTTAGAATATGCCTATGTATTCCTGGGGTAGGCTGGTTTCGGGGGATTGAACTCGGCATTCTATCTGGATTGCCTGTCAAGTTGGTTAGATTGGGTTTGGTCAACACTTTTGCCACCCTACTATACAGGTGCCATTTGGGTAGGTATAAGGAAGGGAAATTTGTGAGTCTGCTCTTATTGGTCACAATAGTGGAGGGATGGATGTCTGTCACGAAGTGCTACTGATGTATTTTGAAGGTGTGTTGGCTTTTTAAAACTAATGTTTATGGATTGCATTAAAGAAAATTGTGTGACCTCAGACACAGCCTTGGATATACCCAATTCATCATATGAAAGAGCAGACTTGATAAATGTTGCAGCAAGTGGGATAGGAAGGGAAGGTATGGTAGACCTGTTAGATAACTGATAAATTGAATATGCCTCTTGTCGTTGAATCTGAGGAAATCGTGAGACTTACCTGTAGTATGAAAATTGGGAGGCATAGAAAGCCTTTAGTAAACATTCTAGAGCAACTTGTCAGTTTGATAATGTAACTCAAATGTTAAAGTATAGAGGTTTGTTACACCGTTATTGCCAGACTTGAGGTCATTTCTAAATTTTGTTGGTCTATTAATGTGACAGAATCCATAAAGAGATCCACAAAATATAGCCAGTTCTTTGAAGCATGCGGTCTTGCCAGCCAAGTTCAATTACCCCAGCTGTTTGTTGGGTTTTTAACAAGGGTCATCTGCCAGGCATCCAGAGCCAAAGTTGAGGAAACAAAGTTCTCAGTGCCCTAACCCTCTTCGCCATCTTTTCCTCAGCGATTTCTCCTCTTTACTTAAGGAGGTGCCAGCTTACAGAGTAACAGGTGCTAGTACCCAGGCCCGGGGACTAAAATCCAACTCATAGAAGTGGGGCCAGCTGAACCTAATGCTCACTAAGGTGAAGGGAGGCTATTCCCTGACCATTCTGTAATATACCCCATATATGTGTTGTGTAATATATATATATATATATATATATATAATATATATATATATATATATATACATATACACACACACATATATATACATATATATATATATATATATATATATATATATATATATATATATAAATTTTTGTATTATATATATATGTGTGTAAGTTTTTTTTGGGATGACAGCAATGACAAATTATAGTTGAGTTACTACCAGGTGCATAACCAAGGTACAATAGATTTCTCGGATGAAAAGCCCTAAATTGCTCCTTCCCAAACCCGGAACGATTCCAGGACTCAATGTTGCTATTTAGAAAAAGGGGTTATCACCCACCTTGCCATTCTTTGGAAATCTTGCTCCCAAGACATTCCTTTTCTCTTCCAACAGTCTACTGATGTTTCGCTACCGCTTTACTTCATCCGTTTAGTTGTCTTATCATACTATCATCCGCAAAAATGTCTCCATATAAGTGTACATAGTAAACTAGTCTCATTCTTTCTCTTTCCATATTAACAGTAACTATTCAATTTTCTAGCTTCTCCTGACAATTTTGCTTATACACTTGTTAACTGTTTGACAAAAATAGTTTTGAGTGATTGATTGGTCTTGAGTAAAAACAAATTGAGTCATTGTTTTATCTCTAGATAAGCTGACCCAGAAAGGATTTTAAAGACAATTGTTTATTGGGTGGTAATCACCAAGTTCAAGATTTCTACTTAATGCACCAGCACACACTGGGGCAGTTTTAACATCTAATATTTTTTCGTGGAGCCATTTCCCAGTGACCAGATTGAACCTGTTATGATTCTTCTTGTTATTACTTCTGTAATATTAATTTTCTTGGCAAGTTTAGAAGTTTTTTTTAATGGGGCGATTTATTCATAACCTCAGGCTGTGACACTATGGTGTTTTGACACTTTTAAGAATTATAGGTTTGACGCATTTGAAGCTTATTCAATTTTAGTACATAAGATTGCTAAGAAATCTGAACCACTGGAATGTTTAGATTAGGAATTATTTAAGTTACCATTTAAGTGAGCAAGAGTGTTCCTTCTCCTTTGAGGTAACTTCGGAGTACCAGCCATTCCGTCATTTTCCATTTCATAACTAAAAATCAACTACTCTGTTTGAACATTCTTTTGCCTGCTTTCATTGTCCCTGAACAATCTTTTTCGGTTAAGCCTAAATTTTTTTCGATTTTTCATTTGATCTGGCTAATTAGCGTCGTTGGGTTACCCCTTCTTACAATTTTTATATATATATATATATTATATATATATATATATATTAATGAATTATATATAATAATATATATATATATCTATATATATACTATTCTATATATAATATATTATATATATATATATATAATAATATATATATCGAGCTACAATGTCCTTTAATATCTAATTCGCTCTACCTCAGAATTAATATATTTTCATATATGCTTAACCGAAGGGGAATTTTTTCTCGATAATAGATTTACCTGTACTTGGGCGCGAACGCAGGTACATTAAAATCCAGGCACGTCAGGGAAGCTATACCACCCCACCACCGCGAGATATTAAAGGACATTGTAGCTCGATATATGTATATGAATCACGGTAATGTGATATGACTTATATAATATATATGTGTGTGTGTGTGTGTGTATTTTTTACGAGCATCATTTGGATTCTTATTTCTTTTCTTCGGCCAAACCTGAAGGTTAAAGGAATGATTGAAGGAGTAAAGTAAGGGAAATTTTCGAATAGGAGGAAGTGACAAATTTCATGTCAGGCTCCAGTATAAGTGACCCCTTTTCTTGTTTTGACCGTTTAGAAAGCCGTGAGAATATTTTTGACTTAGCCTCTTCTCCTTTTGCCTCTTTACAACGAAGCAAAGATGGAAAACACTTTAATGTTACTTTAACGATGTGTCAAGCATGATTTATAGCCTGTCATCCACTTGTCAGGTTTAGTTACTGTCCTGATTCCAAATCCCAAAAATGGTCACCATAATAGTCCTTTGTAGTATGGTCCCAGATTCAATTTGGCAGAAGCCATTAGGAGCAGTAGCCCTCATTGTTGAGAAAATTCAGTCTCCCATGAGGTCTGACTGACCTGTCCTAATCAGTCTACCTGACCCTTTTTGCCCTCACCATTGTTGTCAAAGCCCTCTGTGTCCGCATCTCTGCCCCCTCACACCTGCTTGCCCGATGGCCAAACTCCTCTCGACCCAAGCTAGGCTATTATTCTCTGTCTTCCACTCTTCCTCTGCCAGGCACTCAATGACCGTTTCAGGTAGTTATGAGGATTAGCAGCAAAGATGAAAGGACCCAAGGAGAATCAATGCAGTCTGAACCAGATGCAGCCAGTCTCTCCACAAACAAGTATAAATAAGACCTGACCTGGCCTACCAATTTACACATCGCCCTAGCCTTTCCCAGCAGTAGAATGCCCTGCATTCTGCTCTAGCTACCTACTACAGTACGCCTGTCCGGAAGTGATATCACGCCTGACAACTCAGCCTGCTGCTATCTTCACCCTGTGTCTTGATGCTGAACCAGGCTAGCCCCTTTACCTCTGCACCACCTACAGACTGGAGTTTGCATAGACAGCCTATCTATGTCCTTATCCTCGAAGTCCCCGTAGGACTTTACACATGAGAAGTGTCATCTGTCTATTCCTTGGTGAAGCCCTGCAAGCAACTTCTGTCCTCCCACCGACGGCCTGGCTCTGACTACACCTGTCTCGTCCATGGACTAAGGTAACTGACATTGGAAGTTGTTCTGTCGGCCCATCACCACCTGTTCCTTGCACTCATTCCTGGTTTCAACTATTTATCTCATATTCCC
>NC_061108.1:46128651-46161151 GCF_015104395.2 Macrobrachium nipponense
ATCAATGGTGCTTAATTCTCCTAACTGCTCCATGTAATAAACACTAGGTTAAATCTCAATCAAGGGACGTACCCATCGTTCTTTCATAACAATCCGGATTTTGTAAATAAAAAAAAAAACTGACCTTAGCAACGAGATGACCGTGACCGCTACATTCTCTCTCTCTCTCTCTCTCTCTCTCTCTCTCTCTCTCTCTCTCTCTCTCTCTCTCTCGTAATTAACACGTCATGAAGGCAACAATAGAACATCGATTTCCCTTGACTCACCAATACATAAAATTGTTTACAGTTTAATATTCCTGAAGACGAAGTATTTTACGTAACGTAGATTTAACGGAATAAACAGAAATCGATAATCCATCACGTTGTTTTGAGTGTTTTAAGGGCGGCACTCATATGCTCATGTTTTTGTAGAGGGAGAAGAAACCAACCTGTGAAACACTCCCATGTGTTATGTAACCGCATCAGTCAAGTGGTTGTCTCTTACCAGAATAATGCTTGGGAAATGAGATAAGGAAGCGGCCATATCTTCGGTGTTCAAAAGTAGAAGTGATTTCAGTTTCACGACCGCTGAATATTATTGAGGCCTTTTCTGTTTGCCAGTATTACGTCACAAAAGCACGTGCTGTCTGTTTACAGGCCCTTTCGATGGTCTGTCAAGCCAAAGTCTCTAACTTCTTTGCTTTGGAAGATTTTAATCTTTGCATTGATATCTTGATTATTTTCTCAATGTCTTTGCCTTACACCAACATCCACATATATTTGTCCTTTCGTTCGTATGCCAATTAGTTTTTAAAAACTAGCACAGAACGCTTAGATTGGGTATCCTAACTTCTTGGTTTCTATCCATGATGCTGTAAACAGCAATCGCTGAGGCAGCGGTGTTGCTTTTAATGAGCACATTTAGCCAAGTGTATCTGGGTCTTTTCTAAGTCTTTCAAGGTACATATTTGCAAATATTTTTTTTTAAACGTAAGGTAAAATTTACAAGTAATTTATAAAATATTTATGCAATAAATAAATAATCTTTTATAATGCCAACAAAGTCGTTTTTATACCCTGAACAAAAAGTGTTCACTCCCTATCATTATGTTATATCTAGGCGGCTATTTTTATTTGATGCTGAAACGGTTTGAATAAGTATTCTAATTTAGACGATGCACGACCCTCTGTAGGTGGATAACATGAATCATTTTTGAGTTCCGTATGAAACAAGGCAGTGTTGTTAGGGTTAATTTTTTGTTCCTGTTCACGTGGTCCTGATAACTGATAACCTTCAAATAATTTAATCTCACTGCTTAGATTCTGTGCGCGCTTGCGCGCGTACCCACCCATTGGATAATTGGTGACTTGTTACGTATAAATTTAGAGTAAATACTTCATCTCTACGTGATAAGCACCGCGATGAATAATTGGCCTCTTAGCGCATATACAGATAACGTCCTTGACCACAAGTCCTGTGCGTGGTTTGCTCGTGAAAGTATGAGAACAAAGATGAAGCCGCCTTTGGCTCTCTTCTCACTCGATGGTTATCATTTTCTTCTGCCTGTGTAGAGTTAGATTTGACGATACCGTTTTGCCACAGTTTGTGGTAATTAGTAGTCTCTTGTTTGTTGTGTTGTCCGTCCCTATTTTCCTTTCTTCAGGTATCTGCTCAGCTACCTGCACCCGACCTGAAGTGGCAATATTTTTAACTCTTGAAACAGAGGGAAGACATTTTAATGTATGATTTTTAATGACCAGTAACAAGTCAGCATAAATATTCAGGTGTTGAAAAGTGGTTCCTGTTTTTTTTCTGTGCGGATAAAAGGAAATCTAAACTTAAGTCCTGCAAGCAGGTTCAAATTGGACCATAAATTATCAGTATATCGGTCTGAACTCTGTGTATTATTATGAAAATTACCAAATCATGTATTAACATTAGTTATAAAGCTAGCGATATACTATTGTAGAGTTATAAAGCTAGCGATATACTATTGTAGTTATTTTGAGAAAAGACATTTAAACTTCGAGATCCATGTTCATTAAACATCTTATCTCTATTGTCCAGAAATATATTATATCAACTATATAATAACCATTTTTATATAATTAAACCCAATGTCTGATGAACATCACTTTCTTGTCAGGGAGTTATTTTATGTTTTAAGATGGCTATGATCTTACTGATGAACCATCAAACGATTTTAATATAATCAGGGTAAACAATTTTAGCATACCATATGGACTGGATTCATTAT
The DNA here is from genome assembly GCF_015104395.2 of Macrobrachium nipponense. Classification (NCBI taxonomy): domain Eukaryota; kingdom Metazoa; phylum Arthropoda; class Malacostraca; order Decapoda; family Palaemonidae; genus Macrobrachium; species Macrobrachium nipponense. The sequence continues at coordinate 46,130,891 of NC_061108.1, forward strand.
GTATGGTATACTTGTTATTAAAACGTGGACTCTATTTTACTGCACTTTTATCAGGAAATGGTCTGCCCAATCGCTATTATTGGGAAGGTCATACCAAGTTTTATGGTCCAAAAATGGAAATATAAAAAAAAAGAGATTACAAGTTTTGGTCCAGTTGGAATCAGGCTGTCTGTCGTAAGAGTACATGAAGTGGCACCTGTGCGGTGGAATAATTTTTTTTATTTTATTTTTTTTAAGCCGATAGGTAAGATGGGTGAAAGAAGAGTGATGGCAGTTAGGTGATAGAGAAAGTAACGTCGTGGCTGGTAGGTGTGGAGTTCACGTAGTAAATATGATTGGAAAGAGAGGCGTGGAATTGCTAGGAAAATGCTGTTGCTGGAAAGCATGGTTGCTAAAGAAAGATATCCTTATGTAAACTTTAGAAAAAATGATAAACAGTGTGTTAATACAGAGTTAATGAAAGAGCAAGTCGACGGATGAAATAGCAGTGAGAGGGAATGGTCGAAGATATATCAGGTCATTTGTTGATTCGGCAGATTCAAGTTCAGGTTCTAGAACTATGGGTAAAAATGTGGCTGTAATTTTGATCATAAAGACCGACGATCTTGTTAAGAAGTACTAAAAACACTTTTAAGAAAAAGTGGATGAAATTTAGGCAAGGGTCGAAGATCGGAAGGGTAAAGGAGTATATGAATTGTAGGTAAAATTTCATTATTGAGGCGCGTGTGTTTGCGGGGACTAGAGTAGAATTGAAGTGGTAAGTGACTGAATAAGGAAATGTTTATTGGAGGAAAAGTAAGTATTTGCTGTGCAGTTGCTTACCACAAGAAGAAATGATTATGAATAGGTATACAAGAAAAAGAAGGCAAGGGTGTGAGTGAGTAAGAACTAGAGAGAGTAAGAAGTTCTTCTACAAGGAAGAAATCGGGAAAAAGAGGCTAATTGTAGTTTTATGGTAATGTTCTGAACATTTGATGATTTGTTTGGATGTGGAAGGTGGAATATCAGCGAGAAAAAAAAAAAAAAACCAGGAAAAAAAAAATTTGGGGCCCCCTGCAATGGGTGGAGAGAATTCGCCTAAGCTTGAGAATGGCGAGGTGGGAAGGAGAGCAGTTAAAAGATAGAACAATGGGAAGCCACCTTGAGTTAGCGCAGAGAAAACCCAGCGTCACCTCTCGGTAGTGAGGACCGTTACACGCTGGGTTTTGTGTGATTCTAGAGCCAGTTTGAGCCTGCCAGTCTGTGGTCACAACCTCCCCTTGCTGTTTAATGGCTTTAGGAGGGAGGAAGAGAGGAAAATCGAGAACACACTTGGTAGTTTGCTGAAATAGATACTGGAAAAGAAGGGCTTTGATGTTCAGGTCAAGCGAGTGTATGTTGGAGGTTCAGTTCACCACTTATAACATTCTGCGTAGAGATAATGTGCAATAGTTGTGCTGGTGAGGGTTTGCTCAGAAGTGCTTCCAGGGGGCAGTACCTGTTCCGTTCTTTTTCCTCTGGAACCAACCTCTCTGTTGGGTGAAACTGCTTCATTTTGAAAAGTTAATTTACTTAAATTATTACTGAAGAGTGTAGAAAATAAGACGCTTAGTAATGGTAGCAATACAGAAGGACCAGAAATGTTTCATCAAATTTAAGATGTCTGTGCATAGTAGTCATCGTTATTATTATGATTATGATCATTATTCATCGCAGCAATAGTAAAAGTTTGATACAGGTATGTTCATCGTTATTATTAGTAGTACTCTTAAGAATTGATATAAATATAGGGAAAGAAAAAAAAAAAAAAGTCCCAAGAACCGACAGAGTTTTATGGTAACTGGTTCAGTTCTGTCGGTCAACTTTTGTCTTTTTCTGATTGGTTTATTTATATGTAGTTGCGAAGCGATTATTATATTCATGGTAGCTTCAAGTTATATAATCAGTAAAAACAAAGTTCACTAACCGCTCGATCAGATAGACGGATAGACAAACGGGCGACCTTCGATGCTCTGACGTCAGCCTACCGGAAATGGAATGAATTCAGGCCTCGATAATCTGTCGGTGACGTAACACCCGGCCTGCGAAGGCTGTTCATGACTACATCATTTTTTCTCCCAACACAACGATTCCGTTACAATGAGGAAGATGTTGGATATTTATTTTTCATCATGAAATAAGAATTTGATATAAAGAAACTGTTATATTTTTAAATAGTTTGTTAAATATCGGTTGGATGACAGATTTTGAAAACCTAGCTAGGGAGCCGATGACTATTCATGGGCCACTTTTTGTAGTCAGGATTGTGATGAGGCTGCTACTACCGGATTGATCAGGTACTGATCCCCTCTGGGGAGTGGGTTTTGCTCATTCAGTATAGGCACATGAAAATTAATCAAAATCTGACAGGAGCCGTCTGTATAGAGTTCTGGATTTTTGTTTATGAAGTACGACTGACTAGTTTCTCTTGAAATACCCTCATTTGAGTCATTTTCTCCCCAAATTGATTACCATTTCTCGTCCGTGTGATTTGTTGCTCACAATTTTATTTTCTGTGGTCGCTGATTTTTTTTCATGCCCTTAATGAACAACTGATTACACTCCAGGAAAAACCGATTGAAACAACAGGACTTGAGGAAAATAAATGAAAATGTCTCATCGGTTACCTTGAATGTCATTCAAAACTTGAGAGGCTGATATTGTAGATCGTTCGTGTACAGAATATTTTCTTATTGGTGTTTTATTACATCTCGGAAACTATGCTCAGTGATATCTGATTCTTATTTTAGTGTCATGGAATAGCCTCTATGGAGAAAGCAGTTTCGCACCTCTACACCGAATGATCATCAGCAGTGCAGTAAACCCCTAGACATACTTGACTCTTCACCTCTGTTTTGCTTTTTGTATGTTAAGGCCATTCCTTGCTACCCATCCATTTTAAGGTCGTCCTCTGCTTCTTCCTCACTTGTTCTTCAGTCTTTCATCCCCCATCTCCAAACACGCGGATTTCTATCTCCTGTACATTTTCCTTGTATCACCGCATTTCTGGCTCGTAATTTTTCTTATGCCACATAATGTTGCACAAGCAATTCATATTTACAACTTTAACCTTTTTGTCATTTTCATTCAACATTCAGCATCCATAAAGGATTTTTTTTCCAGCGATCCCTTGGCCAGCCCTTCAAGAGCTGATAGTTCAGCTCAGTGGTCTGGTTAAACTATTTTGATAATAATTCAGCAATCCCTTCATACATTCTTATCCATGTTTATTTCATTTATTGTGGAACTGCCTTCCCAGGTCATCCGTCGCTCGCTCGCACACATGTATAATATGTATATATTTATATATCATATTTGTTAGTTTGTATGTACACGCACACACTTACTTGTACACTTAGTCTGGCTATAAAATTTAATGGCTTTATAACGAATGACGAAGTGGTTTTTGAAGTTGCTAAAACTTTTACATGATTCTCAAAATAGTATTACATTAATGATAACCCTTTCAAAGTAGAATTGATCCAAAAGTCGTAATTTACTCCGTAGGGGGTTAGTGCCGTCAGTTCTCCTCATTCGGTGCAATGTGGGCATTACTTGAGGTTCTTTGCAGCGTCCCTTCGGCCCCTAGCTGGAACTATTTTCATTCCTTTTATTGTACCTCCGTTCATATTCTTTCTTTAATCTTACTGTCCACCCTCTCTTAACGATTGTCTCATAGTGCAACCGCGAGGTTTTCCTCCTGTTACACCTTTGTAACCTTTTACTGTCATTTTATGCTTCAGCGCTGAATGGCCTTAGTTGCCCCAGTGCTTGGCATAATGCCAAAAAATCTATATAAATCAAAATCAAATCAAATCAAATAGTCGTAATTTAGATGACAGCACCACGGAATCTCCTTGCATAATAGAATTTAGCCCCAAGGTATACTTTTAGTGCAAGTACTACGAGTAGAAAATAAACACACTTACCATAAAGTAACAAGAAAATGTGTTCTAATCAGTCTTGCTGCACTAAGACAAATAAACTTAGTGGTACAGAGAATCAGTGTAAATTCTGATCATCAGGATCATAACCAGAAATGTGGTCAGCCAAAAACCCACAATTCTAATTCAAATGAAAACAATCTCTTATAAAAAGGAGAACTTTCCTCTCCACCCTAGGGACAGTACTTCTACTCCAAGGAGTGGGAAGTAGCCTATTTTACCACCTTACTATTCATGTTCGATATCCTTCAGTGGAACTGTAAAGGTCTCAGAGCGCATACAGAAGACCTTAAAGTCTTAATGCATGAAATCAATCCTGGGATTATATGCCTATAGGAGTCAATGTTAGGCAACTCTCCTTATAATCCTGGACTAAATTATTCAATATTTAACCTCTATCCCCAATTAGTGACCGTGCCCATGGAGGTGCTGCAATTATTGTTAATAAATCTCTGCAGCACTCCATAATACAATTAAATACAACTCTGCAAGCTGTTGCTATTTCAGTTATCTTGGAAAAGAGGATAAGAAATTAATTGAAGACCTTGTTGACAGGAATGATGTTACCCAATATGATAATGGGTCAATAACTTATCCCACAGCATTTATGATCATCATTGCTCTGCACTGGACCTTAGTATTTCTTCAACAAGTATCCACCTTGATTTTAGTTGGTCTGTAAACAAAAATTTAAATGGGAGTGATCATTACCCGATCCACTTAAAATATGCTCTGAATGGTCCATCTGAAGTTTTACAGAAGTGGAAGGCAGAGGACGCAGACTGGGATAAATTTAGTAAGGGTGTCAGTCTAGATAGGGAGTTTGAGTCATTTCATTCTCACCTAGATGCTTATGATTACTTTATTGAATCTACTCTAAAGAGTGCTGATGGCTCGATTTCAAAAACAAAAGGCAACCCTCGTAGACCTGGTGGAATAAGACTGGTGGTATTCTGCGGAAAGTGACTAGGAAATGCTACAGATGTTACAAAACTAGTGGCTCTCCTCAGACTAAATTAATCTACAAACGTGCTGTAGCCAAGCAATGGCACTTTTATAAGGAAGCCAAAAGAGAAAGTTGGCTTACCATATTAATGGAATAAACTCAAAGACTCCACTGAAAGTGGTGTGGCACAAAATTAGGAAACAGAATGGAAAATTTGTTGTCACCGTTACCCTCATTAAAAATAAACGACACACTGAAGTTGCCAGTGAGGTAGGAAAACACTTTTCTAAAGTTTCCAGTGCCAGCAATTGCTCTCGAGAATTTTAAATAATTAGGAATTCTGAAATTACTCTGAAATTTTATTCAGGAAAATCTGAACCATACAACTACAAGTTTTCCTTGAGAGAATTACGGGAGGCGCTCTCCTCTACTGAATCCACAACTCCAGGTGAGGATACAATCATATTATATGAAATGCTTAAACTCCTCCCAGACAATGCCAAAAAATATTTATTCAAGGTTATAAACAAAATATGGGAAACTGGAATTTTACCCAATGACTGGAAAATATCCATAGTAGTTCCTATTAAAAAGCCTAATAAAGGTGCTTCCCTAGCCACCAGCTATAGACCAATAGCTCTTACCAGCTGTGTGTGTGTAAGCTGATGGAGAAAATGATAAATACTAGACTAGTTAGGCACTTAGAAACTAAAGGATTAATATCACCATTTCAATTTGGTTTCAGGAAAAACCGCTCCACCCTTTATCCCTTGCTGAGGTTTGACCAACCAAATCTTGCAAGAATTCGCCAAACAATGTCAGACCATTGGCGTATTTTTTGACCCGAAAAAGCGTATGACACTGCCTGGAGAGCACCTTCATGAAACAATTGCAAAAGATGGGCATATGTGGAAGAATGATCAGATTTATATATTCCTTTTTAATGGACAGATTTTTCAAGGTAAAAATGGGAAACTTCTCCCAGCCTTTTTGCAGGAGGAAGGAGTTCCCAAGGAAGCGTTTTAAGTGTAACACTTTTCAGTGGCAATAAATAGTCTAGTATAAAAATCTTGCCTCCTGTTAAATGCACAGGATATGATTCATTGTCAGTATGTAAACATCTGCAAAGATCTATTAATGCTATTACTAAGTGGCTGATGAGAAAGGTTTCAAATTCTCCTCTTCCAAAATAGTGCAGTAAGATTTACCAGGTGCTAGCGAATGGAAGAGGTTCCCATACTTAGTTTAAAAGGATCTATCTTTCTTTATGAAAATGAAGTAAAATTTGTGGGGATGATTATTGACCATAAATTAACATGGACCAGCCACAGAAATACCCTAAAGATTAATGTTAAACAGTCTTTGAATATTTTAAAGGTTGTTTCAGGATTTTGTTGGGGGCTGATAAGAAACCCCTTCTGAGGCTTTGACTTGCTGTGTCGATCCAAGCTAGACTATGGCTGTCAGATCTATTCCTCAGCTTGTAAAAACCAAGCTAAAGGAACTGGATGTTGTACAGAACATGGGGTTGAGAATATGCTCTGGGGCTTTTAGACCTTCGCCTGTTGAAAGCATGTATGTTGATACAGATCATCTTCCCTTTGATCTAAGAAGGCAAGAGCAAGGGTTGCAATACATGGCTAGAATGAAAAGTGCTCCGAAAAATCCTCCTTTTGAAGTACCCAAGGAAACACTCGCGGAATTGCTCTGGTACAAGAACTTCTAAACCATTCCAAATTCGGCTGAATTAAGATATTAGGGATAACCATCTCAGATTCCATAAAGTCCTGGAAGTAGAACATCCTGTAAATCCTCCATGGCTTATTCCAGAAGCATGAGTATGCAAGAAATCGCTTAACAAAAAGGACTGCAATGAAGAAAGATTAGGGGAAAATTCTTAGTGCATGACCCTACCCATGCTAATTATATGATGATCTATACAGATGGATCAAAGTTGGATAGTGGTGTTGGATGTGCTGTTATCCTTGGTGATGCAGCATAAACAGCTAAATTACCTGACTCTGCATCAATATTTACTGCCGAATTAACAGCTGTAGCTTCTGCCCTAGATTTAGTTCTTCAAAGCAATGGCACCAATTTTGTCATATACTCAGATTCTAAAAGCACTTTAGAAGCTATTAAAAATTTAATAGCTTTCATCTAATTGAAAAGTTCAGGAGTTGCTTTTTCGTATATATATTGTCTGCATAAATTAGTCTCTCTCTGGTGTGTGTCTTCTCATGTGGGGATTCATGGAATCGAGACTGCAGACAGGGAAGCGAAAGCTGCTAGTGTTTTACCAGAAACAACTTTCAGAAAAAGTGCCTCATACAGACCTAAAAGGTCCTATTAGGTCTTATTTTTTAAGTAAATAACAAGAAAGGTGGACGTCTCTTCTTCTTGCCAATAATATTATGTATAAAAGTATTAGGAAAAATATACTGTTGTGGCCTTGGTCGTTCCAGCTTGACAGGCGAACCGAGGTTATTTTAACAAGATTAAGGATTGGGCGCACTCGGTTAACCCATCAGCTTATTGTAGAAGGAAGCAGCCCACCAGAGTGTGATTACTGTGACAAGATACTAACAGTGGAGCACATTCCGATTGTTTGTCCCAGATATTTTTAACCTAAGGGAAAGAAATTTCGTGGGTAAATTCCTCTCTAATATTTTAGGAGAGGAAGCAGATATTTCCGCTCTCTTCTTTTTAAAGTACATAAAAAAATTTGGTAACATCTAGCTTTTTCTTTATCTCATCATACTACTGATTTATAAAGACATTAAACTATTTTTGATATATATTAAGCCATTCATTAATCCTCATCTTTATTTTATTTATTACTCGCATCCAATTTTATTTAACCATTTCTTTCACTAATTCATTTACCATAATTTAATTTATTTACCCTTCCTTACAGTGCTGAATGGCCTTCTTGGTCCCAGTGTCTGGGCTTTTGCCCTAATTTTCATACATCCATCCGTCCAAATTTAGGGAACTATGTGTAGTTCATAATATGTGGCATGAAATCTTCACAGTTGCTTTCAGAACTTCACCTGTTCAGTACATTTATGTAGATTCACTTGAATTGCTGTTAGATTTAAGAAGGCGTGAGTCAGGGTTGCTATGCACTATGATACTGAAAAGCTCAAAACAGAATCCAACTATAAGTTCTGAACAGAATGCCATTCCATCCATTTAGTGAGGTTCAGAGTAAATCTGACGACTTGAAGAATTAGATGACCACTTACAAGCCTAGAAAATCCTGGGAGTAGATCATCCTGTTAGTACTCCTTGATTTATTCCAGAAGTAATTAATTGTAATAAAAGGATGTTAAAAAAACCAGCTTGAATAAATAAATTGTAGATTTTTAGAGCATGATAACTATCATAAAAACGAACAGAAATTTTACATTTTTTGATGTACATCACAGATGGAGTAGGATTTACAATATCATGTGATGGGAGGGAGTCAACACCACCAACTTCTTGTATTTTTAGTGCTGAAACAAGAGCCAATAAAAAACATTTTATTTTTTTTTATTTATAGTGACTCTAGAAGTGTAATGAGGCACTGAAATGGCTTAACCTTTCCTACCCTCTGTTATGTTGGGCCTCTTGTACAGGACTTCTAGGTAATGAAATAGTTGAAAGAGGGGGGGGGGGGGTTAAAGGTGCTAAAAATGCAAATTTTAATGACTAAGGTCTCACTCTGCTCTGAGAAGGCTCATTAAAACATATTCTGACTACTGTATCTGGCTATACCCTGAACCTTAGGTCTGAAATTAGTCTGACCTGCCCTAGGATTAGGCTTACTACAGCCATACAATTTTCAGTTGAGCCTTTTAGAGATATTGCTACTTTCTAATCCCGCTCTTTCGTTTTAATTGTAAGCAGGGAAAAATCGTAGATGTGGCGAATTCGATCCCACATCTGTCTGTCAGGTCAAAAGTAAAGGAAGGGTGAGGTATATTAATACCTCTAGTCACAGCGTACCTTTTGTATCGCCCATAATTGTAGGCTGTACACGACAGCATATGAATGTCCAAGGCCGCAAAATGATTTTTGATGTTCACAGGTACTTTCATTGGGAGGAGGAAAATCAGACTCATGCATAGCTTTGACTCTGCAGTGCTGTGCAGGAGAGTGCAACCTACGTAGATATACAGAATCTCGGTTACCTTATATGCGAAGGTGAAACCATACCTCATACTGTTTCGTTTTATGTTTCTTTATGCTACTTTGCTTTCTCTTTAAGTTTTTCTTGTTTTAGCAGATGCCTAAGAATAAGCCATGATATAATTGTAGACGTAGCTTAAGCTAATGGGCTCCGTGCTCCCATTTGAAATGATGTGACTTGGCGAGAAGTCCGGGGCCCAGAGTGAGCTCCTATGGGTGGTTCCTCATTTAATTCTCACATATTCTGGGGCGCTTTTCCAGACATAACCGTTGAAGGAGGAAATACCATTTAGGTGTGAAGAATATTTCACAAATCTTGAATAACTGCAGATGTAGATAACCTCATGGGATACGTTATCTACGAGATGCCTACATTTTCAACGAAATATAAATCTATTTACTTGTACATTTATGTACTGTATTTATTTCAGTAAGAGAAACCCTTAAAGCTCCTTGATGCCTTAAGAAAATGGAAATGAAACAGGCACTGTTTCATTTCTCTCTCTCTCTCTCTCTCTCTCTCTCTCTCTCTCTCTCTCTTAGAGCTAATTCTTGCCATAAAGCGACAACTTGAAGGAGAATCTGTACGTATAAGTATGTAGGTATGTTATCAGCTCACGTCGAGTAAAAAACAAATAGGGAGTAACGAGTTGACTGTTCTCCCAAAAAGTTACATAAGAGATAATCATAGGCTTAATTCTTGCTCTTATTAGCCGTTAATCAAATAAACGTAAGAGTAATGTTAACAAGTTATCGTTCTAATCTTGTGTTTTTATCGTAAAAGTGATCTTGAGTCTGTATTAAATCTTATCAACAACAGGTAAGGGGAGATTTATACTGGTGACGAAGTACTTCTAGAAAATGTAAGGTTTTAATGGTTATTTATTTTTTTTTTTTACCTTTTAGGGGTTTATCACTTATGTTAATATGTATTTAGGTAACCTAGAACTCGATTCTTATTAGAAAGTGAGCAGAAATAGTTCTTTCAGACAAGATATATACGTATTTTATAGCTTTTATTGATATTTTCTTTCACCTGCGCTTTCTTTCCTTCTTGTGTTGCGTGGAGGGACTGCATCTGTCTGCCTCCTACTTTTAATTTATTTTTTGGCGCTGTGGAATTGCTGAGAAAAAGGTAGTCAAGAAAGACTTGATCATGCAGTCTTCTTTTACACAAGAGCTCCGAGACTTAACGTATTGCTCACTTCATTATTGTGAAGGACGGCTCTTTCATATTCACAATACCAAGACACAATTGTTTAATGAAATCTTATTCACTATATACCTTAGGAGTAATGTGGACCCAAAGGTAAATACTGATAATGCTGCGGAATCGGCCAGGACTCGAAACATGGCCTGGTTTAGAAAATATGATATTCTTTTGACTTTGACACCAATCAGCGTAGATAGTCGGGAAGTCAAGTCAGCGTCTATCGTTATTTCTAAATAGGCCATTGATTTTTCAAAGGCATTGTCTGTTGTTTCTAAACCAGGCCACGGTTCGAAGTCTGGCCGGTACGGAAGCACTTACCATGAAGTCTGGCCGATACGGAAGCGGATGTTAGGTATTCCCAAGGTATTGGGAATTATATCATACGTACATACACAATACACACACACACATATACAAATATATATATAGGTGTGTATGTGTGTGTGTAATACTGCATGGAAAACGCATTATTCTCATGGAAAGTGAATGGCTACGAGGTGCTGAATTACGGCCGTATGAGGTTCGCGTTCATTTGGGGATTGAGAAATGTTACATTTGCTTACATTATTATTTTTCTTTCTCGTTCAATTTAGATTTGAGAAATCCAAGCAAGATAAGAGGAACGGTTCACCCCTCCGCAAATTTCTAGTAGAGGGGTCGTTAAACACTGCTCATATCACTTGTCACCTTCGATATTCTGCAGAACAACAGTTGTTATCAGGACAGTTTGTTAGTTGAAAAACATCCGAGTTCAACGTTTAATCAGTTTAGAAAGATTTGTCAACTGGCAAACGTGGGCCGCTGATAAAGGAGTTGGTCGCAAATGTAATGCGCAGAGTAGTGATGATGATCTTGTTTCTCTCTCGAGTCTCCATCATGAACTCTATTATGCAGAATTGGATCAGGGGCTTTTATGAAGACCTCGACTTGAATATTTTTTAATTTGACAGATGTATTAAAGCAGGTTATGTTATGTTAATAAGAGATCATTCAATCCCACGTGATTCTTTCGTTCAGGTGATTAAAAGAAGCCTTATTCTCTTCGACACTTCTGAATGTTGGTGTTGATGTTTTCTAATTTGAATTCCTCGCTCCTCCAGCCCAAATGAAATTACCAACAATCCTTACATGGGACTCTGCAAACTTTATTGTTACTCAGTTAGGACCGGGCTTTCTCTTTATTTTTTTTTTTAAACTAAAATTTGACAACGAATTAGATAAATAAAAATATGCAGGAATTGTGCATTTTGGCTCATGTTGTAGATACCTATTACAGTAAAGGTTGTAAAGACGTACTGTGTCAAAGGTGATGGTAAGGAGGTGTTCTTATTTTGTTTGCTTTGCTTCATCGGTCGGCTATGAATCCATCAGATCATTTATGAAGTTCTGAGCGGAATGAGAATTCCAGAGCTCAGGTGTGCGAGGGGAGTCGAATGAGGATACAACGAACTTCCCTCGGGTCGTTGACTCAAAAGTGGAGAGTATCATGAAGGAGATGGAAGAGGAAAAAGATGGTAGCTCTTACCATAGAGAGGAAAGCTCGTGCAGATACGACCAAGGAAAAGTATTTATTAATAATAATATCTAAGGAAGTTTCGAGGAAAATTGTTGTTGCTAATGTCCTCAAGAATATTCCAATCAATAACGACGTCTACCTCGAAGGGTAGCAGTTTTATCAATTTTGCTGATGCCAACAGGAAAGATGAGGCAGCGACCAGGACACGTAACAGTGTAGAGGATGCTGAAGCACCCTCTACTCTGTTGATTGGGAAATTGAAACCAAAAATAATGATCTGTAACGTCTATGATGAAGATGATGCGGTTAAAGTGTTAGTTGACAGAAACCAATTTCTAAGGTCTATACCTGTTGTCAATGCAAAGATAAAGTTACTACCACTGTCATCTAGAATGTGAACTTCAGATTCACAAGGCTACAAATAGCACACGTGACAGGCAGTGTGTGTTGACCAGCTTCTTTCATTATTGTTATTATTATTCAGTAGTTGAAACCGAAGGGGAAATTTTTAGTTGATAATATTTCGTCCCCTCATGGGCGCCCTGATCTCGTCCCCGTCCACTGGACGGTGGTTCGATCCCATTTGGAGACGAAATTATTATCAACTAAAAAATTCCCCTTCGGTTTATATGTATGAAAATATATCAATTCCGAGGTAGAGCAAATTAGATATTAAAGGACATTTGTAGCTCGAATAATTTATATGAATCACAGTGATATGATATTTATTCATATATATGTATATGTGTATATATATACATATATGTAATAAATACATTATTTGAAACAGATAATTACATATCTGTAAATAGAATCCATGACCTGAGGGGTCATTGGTGAATTAGGAGCGTCCTACGTGACTATCACAAATCTAGATCACGCTGTGCAATGCCTGCAGTAGCCTGGTTTACGTTTGTTTGAAAACAACATCGATTCATGAATTTGTTAACTTTTCATAACACCTTCCATGGGAAGCGGTTGACCTGTTAACCTGCGCCGGAAACTTGTAACTTCCGAGCCGGCGGACTACTTATGTCTTTTTATGTGAATCGCTGAGATAGCTAATGTTTCGCTATCGACGCGATGCTTTAGGAATTCAGTTCTATTCTAGTGATCAAACGGAACGGTCTCCTGACCGAACTATCTCTCTTGTAATGGAGTTGAGAAATAAAGTTGTTTTACCGTTATCAACTTCTCCGTTTGAATCATCTCCCTTATTCTAAGAAGAATCACTTTACTAAGATACAACGTAGGAGAGAAGAAAAGAGGAACCAGTAATGCTTACGAACTACAGTCGTTAGAAAAGACAACCAGTCTTTCGCCAAAGCGGAAGAACTTACATATATATATATATATATATATATATATATATATATATATATATATATATATATATATATATATATTACACACACACACACACTCATATACAACCATTCAGGAAACCTCAGACAACCACATCAGAAGGAAGGACATTTATTTGAGACGTTTCACCCATACAATGTGCATCTTCAGTCTGTTGAGATAAAAACACATACATGTTAACATTAAATAAAAGCATGATTCTTAATACAACAAGTAAAAATTAATACAAGAATAAAATTAACTTAAAATATACAGAAAGGACTACAGGTTAACGACAAGTCAAACGAAGAAGTAAAAAGTACATATCAAAAACAAATACCAAGGCGTAACGAACCATTAGTTGAGAAGGAAGGAGGTAGAATGACTAAACTTGGGCAAGAAGTTAAAATGTTGACTATGACAGATAAAGCGGAGAAGATGAAATTCCACTATTCAGTGAGGGAACACGATTAATATCTAATGACTCTAGAGTGGTTAGGTAATCAGAGTAGGCAAATAATTCTCTTCGCCAGTATTTTATGAATAGGTCTAGGTTTATTCTGCACTGTTAGGATACCTTATGAAAAATTTTCGAAGACACTACAAGCACCATAGCAGCAGCAACAAAAACAAGAATAACCACAATAAAATGGCTAAATATAAGATAGGTTTATAATCCAAATGTCACAAGCTGCATAAACCCTCGGTATCTAGAGAAAGAGGTAGCGTCATCCCCATTGAACTTTTGGTAACATAAACCAAAATATGATTTTTATCTGTGTTTTTTTAAGTTTCGCTATAATAAAAATGACTTCGCAAGTTTAAAGCGAAGTTTAGATTTTTGTTATATTTCTTAAACTGATACTGACTGACAATGATCACAAAAAAAAAAACAATAAAAACCAAGCCATACTTGAAAAACTACTACTTTGTCCTGATTGGTAATTGCAATCACACTTCTTTATTTCTATTTAATTGTAATTTTGGTTGCAATTGTAATTTGATAATAGGACTGGTAATTATAATTGTAACTGTAATTGACATAAAGCATAATGTAATTAGTCCAAGCCTGGCTGACAGAAATTAGTCTGTTAAACGGAAGAAGACGTCATACTACAGTTATGATGTCCCCTGCGGAAATATTTCTTGGAAAGCAATGAAAATGTACAAATTTCCTCATGTTTTTCTGATTTATGTGGCACAAGACACCATAGTTTAGCTATGTTAAAATGTCAACATAGTTAAAAAAGACCATCTTCCCGCTTTTACTACTGAAAACTGACGAGCATGGTATAAATAAATAGGGAAGAGCTTAGTGACGTCACTTATAGCTAGCCAATCAGGACAAAGAAGTAGTTTTCAAGTACGGTTTGGTTTTCATTGTTTTTTATTTTCTAATCATTGTCAGTATCAGTATCAGGAATATATAAAAAATCTAAAATTTACTTTAAGCTTGCGAAGCTATTTTCATTATAGTGAAACTTAAAAAACAAATGGGTAAAAATCATATTTTGGTTTGTGTTGCCACAGCATTCAATGGACATGACGCTACTTCTTTCTCTAGATACCTTGCTCATAACCACCTTGGGTATACCGAAAAAAAGACAGTATCTTAAAGTCTACGTCATTTTTTCTATGATCCTATTATTTCGAAAGGAGTTAGTGTCCTTAAGAAAATTCACAGCAATTTATATCCAATATGAGTTGTACAGCCTAGCATACTGTAACTTTTTTCAAAACAAAGTTATTGAGAGGAGAGGATGAACACCATATAATAGCCAAAGACGTGCACTGCCTGGCGCCATTGCTATGTGATAATTCTTATGTAAACAATAGCGCAAACCCTTACAATCTTAAGGGAAACCCTGTACTCTTTAAAGCGTGTTTTCTCGGATCTTCACCAAGACTGTTAAATGATTTATAGACCATTTACTATATACAATATGTACTGTATGCAGAAGTAAAAATATTTAATTTTGGTGGTATATTTCTTCTACGGTTAAGCCATAAAGTTTTGTAGATATGGCAACTACAATATGGTTATTTTCTCACCAGTCTTTAATGAATGGTAAATTATCTTTGCAGCATTTACCAATGGCAATGTGTACTACATGTAGAAATAAAAAATTTAATTATTTCTGCTGTACTAGTTTCTATACACTTGAGTAAAATAGTTGACCAATTTATCAACGTTATGTGCCTTTCTTTCCACCATTAATTTACAGTCCTGTTTTACTCTAGAGGCAGAAGTAATTATCGTTAAAATTTAGGAGAGTCCTCTCCATACCAGGTTTGAGAACTTATTGATAACATTGATTAAATAGGGTAAACATTGATTAAATAGGGTAAACTACTTCGAGAGGAAATAAAAGGTCTTGAGGTATTGCTTCGATGGATGTGGGCTCTTGACGAATGTGTATCCTGGGTTACAGGTCGTGTTAAAGTACTTTTTCTGGAAGGAGGTCACGCTATGGTGGAGGCCGGACATTTGGTATTTTACCCTAACACTACCATAAAATTTTATTAACACTTAAAACTGCAGCAGGCCTCGATCTAGGCCTCATGATACTAGCCTATGTACATTGCTGTTGTACAAGTAGTAGGAAACAGTCAGGCGTAACCATGGTTGTATGGACTGATGGTAACCCTACATGCTTTTAACTTTTCAGGTAGATTTCAGCACTGAACAACTTTTATTCTATACAATTCGTTATTTGGAATAATATTTTACGAGCTGTAGGCACGTACCATGGATAAACAACGCCCGTTTTCATAAAAAGCTTATTACAACATTCATTACGTATTTTATTAGATATAAAAGCAGGAGTGAAGTTGACTGCGATCTAACACACATTTACTTGAGGTTATTTCAGCAGTCATAAAGATTCTCATGAATGAAAATAGGTCTCTTATTTGTGAAATGTGATCCCTTGTTCTTTTGTGAACTTGTTCCCGTAATTGACAGGTTAAAAGGCATTTGCCCCCAGAAATTAGTTCCCGGTTTTGAGTCCAAGAGTTTCATATTTTTTGTATATATTCATTTGGAGTAGTATTGTGGAACTTTCCACCTTTTGTAAAATTTATTGGACCTGTCAAATTGGAAAAGATATCATAGCTGGGATTGGGTTTATATCTGAAGCTATATAGCGGGAGCTGTGGTAGGATCACCAACTACCCAATAATGTTCGGACCTGAAAGATATCAGATTGATATCTCAAGGGAGGAACTATTCTTCAGGGATGGACCAAGGATTCCAGGGGGGTCTGGTCCTGGGGATAGGACTCTCGGCATTCTTTCCGGCTCGCCCATAACATGGTTAGGGTGGAGATGATTGTAATCATAATACTCTCAGTCCTAGCAAGCGGGTTTGGCTTACACTTGTGCCACTCTAACCATGTTGTACCATCCTCAGTGGGGTAGGGTAGGGATGCGGACATTTGGGAGTCTGCTCTCACTTGTGGCATTGGTAGAAAAATAAACTTCATGAAAGGTTGATGATATCTTTTTAATATTTTCAGTTTTAATTTTTCTTATCTATTTTAATACTATGCTTGTATGACTAGTAAACATAAGGATTCTAGTAGTACCCCTGGTCCCTTTGATGATGATTTGGCACTTATGACAACCTGTGTCATGAACTTGACCGTGGATATAGAATGCTCCAGTAGTGGTACTACCTTTCAGGGTAGTTATCACAAATTGTGGGAACACAGTAAATAGTTTGAGGGTGTTGCATGTAAAGCACATTTGTTTTGGCAAAATAGAAGAGTTGAGGATGAACTTTGATGGAAGTGAGGGAAAATGGGAGGCGTGGCTGACTTTTGAAAAACATGAAGCTGCACTCAAAGCCAGCAGCAGTATCAATAATATACAGATTTGTAAAAAGATTGTCAAGGGAGTACTGTCCGACAGGGCCCCTAAAAATATGGATTTTTACAGACCATCACAATGGGTACAAGTGGCTCAGCCAGATTTGAATGACAATGCCACTTTTGAAAGAACACCCAAACTGCCAATGTGGTTGGTAGTATCTGCTAGGGAGGAAAATTATAATTACTACAAATTTAGCAGGTACATCCAAAAAAAGGTTGGCTGCATTGACATGGGTAACATCTCAGGTTTGGTAAAGGCAGTGTCCTCATTCATGCCAAATCAAAGAAACAGTCATACATGCTGACTATGAAGAAGTTCAAGAAAGTTGATATGATAAAGGAAATTAGACCACACATGAATTTTTGTTGTGGAGAAGGAGTAGTATTCGATAGAGACCTTTGTGAATTGATAGAGAAATATTAGAAATCAGTCCAACTTCTGTATGAAAGGTAAGAAAAGTTCCAAAGGCAAATATGGTCATTTTAACGTTTGAGGACTCTGATGTACGGTCTTACATCAATTTTGGAATGAAATGGTAAAAGTCAAACCATTTTTATCAAAAACTCTGCAGTGATACAACTGTTTTCAATATGGCCATCCATCCAGATTCTGCAAAAAATATACAATTTGTAATAAGCAGCCAAAATGTATTAATTGTGAAGAGAATCATACCCCATTCAATAAAAAGTGCAACCAATATAAATATGAAGAGGCAGCTGTATGTAAAGCTAATGCTGAACATTTAAGTATTAGTTACGCTAAGAAATTAATTGGTCAGACAAAGACCTATGCTATGGCTCTAAATTCCGTAGCCCCTGTAAAAACTCAAGTCAACAATGTAGCACCTTTACCTGCAGTAAAAGCAAGAACTACTGAAACCCAGTCATCTGATCTAGGTGATCTACCGGTTAGGGTTGAAGCCTTATTTAAGAAAGATGTGGCTGCTGATCTAGACTCCTCTCCAATTGATGAAATCCTCCCTATGTCTGCCCCATCTCTGCAACAAGAAACCCTTATAAAATGGAACAAGAACAAACTAGAGGGCCAAAGAGAGAGGGAACTCCATCCTCTCCTCCACCTGCTCAAAGATTGGAAATTTCCAAACCCCATAAGAAACGTAACAACAGTGAGGATGCTTCTGCACCTGAAACAACCAAGGAACCAAGTTCCTTGGATAAAAAAAATAGTAGTTGAAGTCCACTCTCCTCGGTATCAGAAAGCTAATAAAAAGCATAATCATAAGCCACATATCTCAAGACAATCTAAAGAAACTCATAAAGTCCCATAATGAAAAATAAAATTATTATAGATCAATATAGAATTTCCCTTGGTAGATCCTAGCACTAAAAATTCAATCTGGACATTTTGCAAAGGAACTGTAAAGGACTAAGGACTCGTTCAGAAATTCTAAAAGTATTACTGAGTGAGCATAACCTAGGGGTTGTATGTCTCCAAGAAACTAAATTAGGGGATTCAGTACACAATTCAGGTGTAAACTATGAAATCTATAAGATGAGCCCCACTGATGGGGATCGTGCCTATAGAAGTGTTGCAATAATTATTACTAGAGCATTGCAACATTTTATGGTTCCCCTGAACACACAGCTTCAAGCAATTGCTATCCAGGCTACTTTAGACCGTGAAATCGCAATCTGCTCTCTTTGCCTTCCCCCAAGATGCAGGTTCACTCTTGGGGACATTCAAGGTTTAATCTATCAACTTCCTCCTCCTTTTTTGCTACTTGGTGATTTTAATTCTCACAATCCACTTTGGGGTGGAGATTTTGTAGACACCGGGGGTATGATCATTGATGACATTGTTAATAATAATGATCTTACTCTTTTTAATGATGGTGCTATGACATACCATAATATCTACACAGGTGGTTCATCTGCTATAGACTTGAGCATTTGCTCTTCTCTCTATCTAGATTTTAATTGGTCTGTAGATGAGTTTCTACATGACAGTGATCACTTTCCCATTCATCTTAAGTTTGTGAGAAATGCTTCCTCGAATTATTCTATCAAATGGAAGGAAAAGGAAGCAGATTGGGTAAAATTTCAAAAAGGTATAAACCTATCCCAGGAATTTAAATCCTTCAAATGCCACTTATAGGCTTATGAGTACTTTGCCTCCAAAATATTGAATAGTGCTGAAAACTCAATACCCAAGACCAAAGGGAAACCACACAGATCTGCTGTTCCTTGGTGGGATGAAACCTGTGGTAATCTGAGGAAAATTACCAGGAAATGTTACAGGCTTTATTAATCCAGTCAGTCTGCAACAGCGAAAATATTTTTAAAAAGTAAAAAGGGAATCCTGGCTTTGATTTATATAAATTGCATAAATTCCAAGATGCCAACCAGATTGATCTGGAAAAAGATTAGAAAGCTATGTGGCAAATATGTTCCAACACCAACACCTTGTCTGAAAATCAATGGAGACCTTGTCACCAAGACTAATGAAGTTGCTGAAAAACTGGGTGATCATTTGTCTGAAGTATCGAGTTTCAGGAACTATTCAACTCTTTTCCAGAATATTAGGAATTCAGCCATTTCCCTTAATTTAAATTCTGGAAATGGCGAATCTTATAATTCCAAATTAACTTTGAGGGCATTTAGGGATGTTCTGTCATCATCTGAATCAGCATCTCTTGGGAATGATAACATTCTTTATAGCATGCTGAAAAATCTAGATTCGGCTGAATCTTATCTCCTTAAAATCTTTAACAAAATATGGGAAACTGGTATTTTTACCCCTTCTTGGAAGATTACAATCGTTGCTCCCATTAAGAAACCACTGAAAGATCTTCATCTTCCAATAAGCTATCGGCCAATATCTCTTACAATTTGTGTGTGCAAATTGTTTGAGAAAATGGTGAATTCTAGACTAATGTGACATTTAGAAAAAAATGGTTTGTATTCGTCTGTCCAATTTGGATTTAGGAGAAATCATTCCACGCTGGACCCACTACTAAGATTATCAACCCAAATTCAGCAAGGTTTCTCAAAACGCTGTCAGACTATTGGATCTCGAAAAAGCCTTTGACACTACTTGGCATTTTTGTATTATTAAGCAGCTTCATGACATGGGAATGTGACGTAATATGTTAAATTGCGCTAGGTCATTTCTAAGCAATAGATTCATTAAAGTTAGAATTAGAAACACCTTGTCTAATGCCTTTGAGCTGGAGTAGGGCGTCCCACAAGGCAGCGTGTAGAGTGTCACCTTATTTGCTTTGGCTATAAATAGCATTGTTGAATGTGCCTCTTCTCCAGTAAAGGTATCTTTGTTTGTGGATGACCTTGTTATTTATGTCACTAGTTATGATGCTATTGCTGCTTGTAATTTCCTGCAAAAGTCAGTTAGTGCAATCAGCAATTGGGCTGATGACAATGGCTTTTGATTCTCCCCTAACAAAACTGGCAGTTCGTTTTACTAGATCCCAAATATCCAGCTGAAAGACACATTAATACCATATGAGGAGGAGGTGAAGTTTTTAGGGATGATCTTTGATAAGAAACTAGTATGGGCTAGTCATATTGACTCTCTGAAAATTAAGGTAAAGAAGTCCCTTAACATTTTAAAAGTATTTTCAGGTTTTAGCTGGGGTGCTGATAAGAGGTCACTGTTACGGTTAATGACCCTTTATGTAAATCAAAGCTTGAGTATGGTTGCCAAGTCTACTCTTCAGCAAGTGCAAGCAAACTTAAGGAGTTGGATGTAGTTCATCATGCTGATCTAAGAATATGCTCTGGTGCATTTAAGATCTCTCCAGTTGGAAGTCTATATACCGACATTGAAGAGCTCCCTCTAGACTTATATTGAGAGGAACTGGGACTGCAGTATATGTTCAAATTAAGAGGTTCCCCTGAAAACCCTGCAGCATCTATTCTTAACCAAAACGATCCACAGCAGTTTACAAATGCTAAAGCATTCAAGCCTTTTCATATAAGAATTAATGCTGCAGTTGACAGTGTGTCTATTAAAGATCAGAAAATTAAGGCAATACGTTGCTCTAAGTTGCCTCCTTGGTTGTCCCCAGAACCATCGGCCTGTTAAAAAGCTGTGGTTAAAAAATCGGTTAATGTCCAAGAAGTGAAGGCTCGTTTTCTTGATCATGAACAAATGCATTTTGGTACTGTTAAACTATTCACTGATGGATCAAAGACGTCAAGTGTTGTTGGTTGTGCTGTTTTTCATGGTAATAACTCATATGTGGGCAGACTTTCTAATAATGCCTCTATTTTTACAGCAGAATTAACTGTATTAACCAAATCTCTTGAGATTGTTTCTACTCTACAGGGTAATAATTTCACCACATACTCAGATTCTTATAGTGCACTCATAGCCAATAAGCAATATACCCTAAACATCCAGTTATTCAACATATTCAAGAGTGGTTGTATAGGCTTGCTTCCAAATTTAAATCAGTCCATTTTTGCTGGGTTCCTGCACATGTAGGTATTGCTGACCATGGAGAAAGAGATGTCATTACTAAAGAAGACATTCTCTTCCACCATATTCCTTCTACTGACATGAAATGGCCTATTCGTTCATATGTTAAAAATAAATGGCAAGCACGTTGGTCTCCCCTCATGACATGACCAACAATAAAAAGTACAGGAAGATCAGAGAAAGTATTGAAGATTGGCCATCTGGTTTGCAATAAAACCATAGGGTAGAAACTATTATGTCGTCTGAGAATTGGCCATACTCGATTGACCCACTGGTTCCTCCTAGATGGGGTTAACTACACCAGTCTGTATGCAGTGCGACTTCCTTCTTACTGAGGAACACATTAGTATATTACATTGCCATAGGTATTTTGCAGCATGGCAGAGACATGGGTTGGTGGGCAGGGATATAGCAGAACTGCTTGTTCCGGATGTATCTGTTAATAACATTGTTGGATTCCTCAAAGACATTAATCTTTTTAATGAAATTTAATATTTGACCTCTTGGTACATTACCAAGTGTAGTATATGCACTTGAAGTTGATTTTATAAGCATGTTTATATGCATATGTACATATGTGTATGGTATGTATATATAGATTTTTTCATTCTTGTTTGCACAGTCGAAATGCAAAGTTATAAATTTTATGGGGGACCTCAGTTTTTACCATAATATTAAAATCACCTTTATTCTATTCTTTTAATTTATAAATTCATCACTATTTCGCCTCAAACCAAATTCATTATAGCACTGAATAACCCATCTGGATTCCAGTGCTTGGCTTCAAGCGTAAATTTCAAATTCATATTTTTTTTCCATTCCATAAAAGGTATTTGGCATTTTTTTTTACCTCTCTCCTATTTTCCTTAGATCATTTCTTAAACATTCAACTGTATTTGGGTCTTTTGCATTTACACCTAGTTTAGTGTCATCTGCAAATTTAGCTATCTTGCTAGTAAAGCCTACAATCTGACCATTCTGATTCTTCACCATTTATTACCACTCTGTTTTCTATTAGCTAGCCAGTGTGCTATTTCTCCTACAATTCCTAAAGCTCTAACTCTCGTCATTAGTTTCTTGTGTGGAACTTTGTCAAAGGCCTTTTGGAAATCTAAGTACAGTATATCTATTGTTCTGCTACTATCGTAAATACCAAGCATGTTATGGAAAAATTATGAGGTTTGACAGGCAGGATCTGTTTTGTCTGAAACCGTGTTGGCTGTTTAACAAGTTGTTTCTATCTGTGAGAGAGAGAGAGAGAGAGAGAGAGAGAGAGAGAGAGAGAGAGAGAGAGAGAGAGAGAGAGAGAGAGAGAGAGACGAGAGAGAGAGAGAGAGAGAGAGAGAGAGAGAGAGAGAGAGAGAGAGAGATATTGATATTATAATTCAGAAGATTGTTACATTGTTTCCAACACCTGTAGCTTACAAAGAAGTAGCAGGTGAAGTTTCTTTGGCAAATATAAGCATTGAATACATGATTTAAAAAATCATATAATTTTGTTTACAGTGTTTTTTTGTTTGTTTCTATCAATATTTTTCTTGTGTGCAGTGTTTACGCATTATCAAAATTTAATTATAGCTTTGAGATTAACACATTAATTTATCCATGGGGGGTGGGGGGCGTGACCAGGTGCCCCCCCCTTAAATCCGCCACTGATGCACAACAGATCAGTAATAAACTAGAACCTAACCAGGAAATGTACTTTAAATTGGACAGAAAATTAAGACTTAAACCAGGAGAAAGCACCTAGATAGAATCGACAGTAAATCCGTTACGTAGATGAAGGGAGGGAAATTCCAACACTTCCAGAAGAATTACAAGCAAAGGGAATATATTATTCCTCCAGCCGACATGAAGTTAGACAAGGTAAATGAGCTTTACAAGTTGTAAATAACAGAGGAGGAAAAGTTAGGCTATCACAAGGTGCAGAGATAGGTTTAGCAGAAGTATACAATTTCCCTATCCCAGTGGTATAAAAGGAAGCGGTAGCATCCTTCCATAAAGATATACATATTCAACGAAAACTCTGCTAGAGAGTAACTCATTGATTTATTACGTGAATACAGTGATATAGTCGCCATAGAGACAGATACCCTTGGCAGTAGATGAAATAACCTATAGAATAGCCCATAGATATTCCACAGAATACAAAGCCAATTTGTATACCTGCTTATGGATTTACACATTGCCAGAAAGTGATTATTGAAAGAGGAGTGCAACAAATGAAGAAGCAAGAATAATAGAACCATCAAAATCTCCATGGTCTTTCCCGCTCTTTCTAGTTCCAAAGAAGAACAAAACTTATCGAGTAGTCGTTGACTTTAGAAGGTTAATAAGATAACTGAAAATGACTCATATGCAATGACGTCCATGAGAGACCTTATCAATGTACGTATTGGATCTAAGAAGTATTTCACCACAAAAGATTTATTACAAGGATTTTTACAAATACCGTTAGATAAGGAGAGTAAACCTTTGACACCCTTTTCCACTAGTAAGGGCAGATACCAATATGTAAGAGTACCTTTCGGGTTGAAATCAAGCCCAGTAACTTTTGTAAGAAAATAATGGATAAGATTTCAGGTGACTTTGAACACTTCAAAATAGTAGGAAAAGTCTTAAAGAGACTAAGGAACGCAAACCTCAAGCTAAAATTAAAAAAAGTGCAATTAACTTAAAAGGAAAATAGACCACCTTGGACACATTAAGTGAAAAGGTGTCGAAGTAAATGACTTGAAGATTAAGTCTATCAAAGAGTATCCCGCACCTAATTGTAAGAAAGACGTGAAATCATTCTTGGGTTTAGCAGGCGTTTACCTGATGTTTCCCAGGCTTTAGCAAAGAATTATTCTTAGCCACAGATGCGAGCTGCACCGGCGTAGGAGCATGCTTATGCAGAAACATGGCAGCAAATATTATGCTATAGCATAATACAGCAGAAAAGTAAAACCAACAGAAGTAAATTACTCAATAACAGACCTAGAGTCTTTAAGCCTAATAGACACTTTGGCCATAAGACAACAATATTCACTGATCATTCAGCTACAGTAGAAATACTCAAGAATCTGAATTTTTCTGGATGTAGAGCTCGGTTTATGACTGCCCAAGATTATGACATAGAAGTAAAATATGTGCCAGGGAAAAGCAATAAAGTAGGAGACGCATTGTCAAGGTACATCCCACAGAGTAAAAGTACAAATATGATTAACCAAGAATCAAAGTGAACCTATAAGCAATGTATTTACAATGTATTATACAGAGAAACTTTCTTAGTAGAACTTCAAAATGGAACAGAGTGGACAAAGATTTAAAGATCTTCAAATTTGGGAGAAATGAAAGGGAATTTAGTAAAAATAGAACAAATAGATTTAAGTGAGAACATTGTATGTCCCTAAAGGTGCGTTCACACGGTCGAACAATGTCCGACGGACAAACATTGTTACCATATCATAGGCGAAGCAGGATGACGTTATAAGCGTTGAAACGATGGAAGTAGATCTGGCAACAAACTGTGGTACCAGATGGGGTTGCATACCACTGTTTTTACTCTGCTCACTAGGCAAAGACTGGCAGACAATTGTTAACTGGTAATAATGTTTGTCCGCCGGCATTGTTCGACCGTGTGAACGCACCTTTAGATGCAGTGAACATTGTAGATAGAATATTAATCTGGATGTGTGAAGAATTAGACCCATTTAAGTCATTTCAAGGTGTAACTCATAAAAGAATAGTACCTAAGAGCCTAAGAAGTAAAATTATTGAACTGATGCATGATGATAACCTGAGAGCACACCCAGGAAGAGACGAAACAGCTAGATTAGTAAGATGATGTTTCCATTGGAAAGGAATTTACAAGGAGGCTAGTAATTATGTGAAAAGTTGCAATACTTGTTACAGCTTACAAAGGAAGAACAGGTAAGGCAGTATCTATAGAGAAGTATCCAATTCCACAAATTCCATTCGAAAGAGAAGTAATAGATCTCATCACTTTCTTGCATACCACGAGTAAAGGGAATAAGATTATACTAATATATATAGACCCACTTATTAGGTTACAGAGCTAATATCAATAAC
This sequence comes from Macrobrachium nipponense, assembly GCF_015104395.2. Classification (NCBI taxonomy): domain Eukaryota; kingdom Metazoa; phylum Arthropoda; class Malacostraca; order Decapoda; family Palaemonidae; genus Macrobrachium; species Macrobrachium nipponense. The sequence goes on from NC_061108.1 coordinate 46,156,453, forward strand.
TGGCAAAGGAATGATACAGCCGTACCATCCAGCTAGGTACGGTTTAGTAGAAAGGAATAACAGAAAAGTTTTAGATCCATTAAGGCATACTGTACGACAGGATCCTGAATGGGATATCAATTTACCTCAAGTACAATTGTCATTGAATACTAGGAATCATTTCAGTACAAAAACATCTGTAAAAGCTTTTGATGTGATATGAATCAAGATTACCATATGCATGGCTGAATCGGCCAGTACAGTAAAATTATTCTCAAGACATCACGAAGATAAGAATTAGTAATTTTCAAAGTAATTCATAAACAGTTACACAAGAACCTAGATGCAGCCCAGAAGATCATGATTGACCAACATAAAGAAGGATTAAAGCCAGTAGATTACAAGATAGGAGATTAACTACATAAAGAAGGAAGTAAGAAGGGAAGTGGAATTAATTCAGTTTGCCACAAAATTCACAGGACCATACAAAGTCATAGACATACAAGAGACCATAGTGAAGGTGAAGAAAATAAATAACCTAATGCCTTTCACATATGCTGCATCATTAGCAGGAGAGGGATTTTGGATAAAGACCAAGAACCAGAAATGACTGAAGAATCGGAAGAAGAAATCATTCCAATAATCATAATAATAAATAAACCCATCAGTCATCCATTCATACTTTGATTAGTTCGTTTTGTAGCTAAAGTTTAGGGTTCAAACGTAGTAACTTTGAATTTACTTTTCTTGGGCGAAAAGGGAATATTTAGGAAACAAAGGAATGTAAGTAGAACTTCAAAATTTCGATTGTATTTTAATTTTCTAACCTAGCATGCCTAATATCGATTAAGAAGAAAATTCCTAGATAGAACGATAAAGAAAAGGAGTTAAGATAGATATAGAGTGATTTTTAGTAAAAAATTTAATTTTGATTCAAACTTTATTAAAATGACTAACAGACACTTACTTTATTCACTTCCTAGAACATTTTAAGTATTGAGAACCTACTAATTGTTGTTACAATAAATACAGAGTGATCTACAAGAACTACAAATACTAATCTCTTGCCACTTTCTTTGAGTTGCCAATCATACTTTAGTGTTGAACAATGAACCTACAGAACTTTTTATACAAGAAATATTAATAGTCACATTAAGGAAATCAAAAGAATATAGAAACACTGAAGACACTTGTTAACACACACAGTTACATAAGGGTATTTCTGGAGGACATTTCCAAAAGTACAAGATCTAGAAGGTAACCATCCCACTTGGCAGCATTAGCAAGGAAATATGACTTTTGTCATCACTAGACAGAGAGGAAGAAAATGATTTATCGAATGTTAGTTTCCATGAACAGTAGGGCGATATCCACCTGAGTAGAATAGGACAGAGGACTAAGTAGTTTATGTAACTTGAATAGCAATTTCTAATTTTGCTTATACAATGCATTTGAATATCTTATTTCAACTTCATTGAAGAAATATTTGTATTTATATTCACTTTAACACTTTTAAAAGTTATTGTATAAAATTGTGACTTTCCTAAAAAGCATGTGTTAGGAGTCCTCGTAGGAATAATATTTTGCTTTTGTTTAGCTAGAGCTGTCAGAGTCAGCTGGGTAATTGGCAGAGATGAAAATGGAATCGATGTTGGTAGTCGAGTAAACTAGATATTTTAAGAAATGAATAAGGGCACACAGAAAATTATTGATAAAGTCATAGAGAAATACAAAGAGGATGCCATAAAAAACTGAATAACCCAGATGCCGGGGTCCAAGTGTCATTCGCCCATATGAATTAGTGTGTTTGTGAAGTAATGTGTTTATCCCATAGAGTACAGGGCAAAAGGTCGTGGTCAGAAACGTTAGCCAGTTAAAAAGGTCAGAGGTTAACAGAAAATAAGGATTAATAAAAATCTTGACTTCACCCATTGACCTTTTTGAATGCCATTACAGTAACTTAGTAACAAACATCGAACAAAAAATTTAGAAAAGAAGTGATTTGTGAGTTTATATAAATGTTCTAAGTGCCCATGATTTAAGTTAGAATTCTAAGTCCAAGTTACTGACTTATGAAAGCTATAAGTGCCTTCTAAGATAAAGACTGTTACTACTACCCAACTTAAAGGTGGAAAGTTTATAAGAATTTTAAGACAAGAATAAATGTATATAACTCTTTGTATTGTTTACATAGCAGACATCTAAGCATGAAAAGTTGAGTGCACAGAATAACACATTCAACCAAGACTGTTCCTGATAAGTGCAAGTCCATGGGAAACGGATGTAGTTTTTAAGAAGGAAACTCTTCCCCATAACATGTACATATATATACATACACTGTAGTATATATATAGTTGCTTGAGTCAATTTCTAGTGAAAAATGCTCATTGTTTCTTCTTTCATTTATTGGTTTTTGTCACAATAGCCGTTCTCTTAAACTATGGCATTATCAAGCGGCGACTGACTTACAATTTGGATTTACAATATTATTGTCTTCCATGCATGCATAGGAAAACATAGACCTAACCAATCATTGGTCTAGGTATTAAAAGGACACTGTATGTAAATAAGGAGATTTTGTGTATAATCATATGATATATATATATATATATATATATATATATATATATATATATATATATGTATGTATGTATGTATGTATTATAAAATGTATCTATATATATATATATTCAATGTAGCACGAAGGAACACGTGCTTGAGAATATCCCTAAATCAACGGTAGAAAGTGAATGAAATTGTAGACTTTGAACAAGTAGCTACTAATGTAGTTTATTTCTACATTCTCAAGTTCACACGGAATCGAGAAGAGTTTGATAGGCTTATTTACACAGAGGGAGGGCGGGGTTACAGTTTGTTAATCTTAGCAGAATGTTCTTTGAGCAAAAATAGACGTGGGAAAAGGATCAAGAGCTGATCCAGGTTGGAGGTTTACATTCCTCATTAATGTGGCTTCAATAGAAATGGACTCCAACAGATTCCTTTTCCTTTGGTCATTGGCAGTGTGGATTATCGATGTCTTATTCCAGTTAATGGTGTAGCCAGTCTTAAGCCAATGATCCACAATACCATTATTCGCTAAGCCTCTTGAAATGGCATATTTGTGCTGTGAACATTGCATTTTTATGCCTTTAGAAGTTTGACCTATATAAATCTTATTACATTCTTTACAAGGAATGCTGTATACAATATTGTTTGAATTGAATGGGCTGTTTTTAATGAGTTTATTTCTCAAAATATTATATTTAAATTATAAGTTAAATATCAATGGTTTTTAAAGTGGGTACAGCAGGAATAAAATTAGGAAGAAATGGAACACAGAATATTCTTAAATTCTTCGTTAATACTGGTTGGATTATAATGTCTTTTTTTGCTTTATTTTTACAAAGTTCCAAAAAAATATGGAGGGTAACATAATGAATAGCCTATTTTATCAATATTTTAAACTCGTTTATTAAGAATTCGCTACTACAGATTCTAAGAGCTGAGATACACACTGGAAAACGTTGACATCTTAATTTGTTTAGAATGGTTAGAGTAAAAATGAATATATGACAAGTTATTCATGGGTTTTCTAAATACTTTAAAACAAAAATTGGTGTTATTTCTAATAACCAACATCCAAAAATGGTATACAATTATTTTCTTCTTATTCTATTGTGAATTTTATGGATGGTAAAAGATTATTAATTGTGTGCAGGATATAAGGAATATTTACATTTTCTTTTACAATACAAAAACAATCGTCTAGATATCTAACCCAAAACACCTTAGAAAATAAATTCTTTTGAATAAGTCTTGATTAAAACAATTTCATGTAAATATTAGCAGGAGTGGTGAAAGAGGGTTACCATAGCCATACCAAATATCTTTTCATGAAAATTATCATTGAAAGTGAACTTATAATTTTTTTATAAAAATGGATAACAAATCAATAATGACATTATTAGGTAATTGTAGATTTTGCAAGTCCAAATGTCGTGATAAATATTGAAGTAAGTTATCAATATAAACTTTAGTAAATAAAGATGTTAGCTACATCAAAACTGGTTAATTTATCGGCTGGATAATTCAATATGAGAGAGTCTAGGACAGAACAGAAATCAACAGTTTTGTAGATGGGAATTTAAAATAGCACTCATGATAGGTGATAGTAATTTAACTAGATATTTAGGCAATTTATAGCTAATAGAACCAGTTGAACTGATAATGGGACGAATAGGAAGTCTCTTTTATGGGTCTTGATTAACACGTAGCTACATGATAACTTAGTATTTTAATAAAATAATATTTTTAAAATAAACTTATTAAAAATAGCCCCTCCAATTCATAAATTATATTGTATACATTATTCCTTGCAAAGATTTATATAGGTCAAACTTCTAAAAGCATAAAAATGCGATCCTCACAGCACTAATATACCATTTCAAGAGGCTTAACAAATAATGGTATTGTAGATCATTGCTTAAGGCAGGCCATGCCATGGGGAAAAGGCGTCGACAATCCACACTGCCAATGACCAAAGGAAAAGGAGTCTATTGGCATCCATTTTTATTGAAGCCACATCAACGAGGAATGTAAACCTCCAACCTGGATCAGCTCTTGATCCTTTTTCCAGGTCTATTTATGCTTAAAGAACATTCTGCTAAGACTAACAAACTGTAACCCCGCCCTTCCTCTGTATAAATAAGCCTTGATTCAG
>NC_061108.1:46166151-46178651 GCF_015104395.2 Macrobrachium nipponense
GATACCCGCAGTAAACAAGTGATTCTTCCAGAAAACAGTACATTTTGAAAAAAAACACTGGAGCTTATACAATTTAATATCATGAATTTTTACACAAATTTTCCCAACAAAAATTATTATTAATGAAAAGACGAAAGAAAATATAAATATATATATATCGAGCAAGAGGAGGAGGGAGAGAGAATATCGAACCAGAGAGAGAGAGAGAGAGAGAGAAATAATAACTATATACATGTGGGACTAATTTATTAGTTGTTCATTTATTTTGAGGTCCTTCATAAACATCTTACAAATATATGGGTCCAAATGGTACAGTCCCAGACTAAGATTTAGGTTGTTTTTATTAGTGGTTTGTATAATTGCCGATTCCAGTAAATTTCTTGAAACATAATCATTAGATCTAGCAATTACCAAGGTATCACCCCAATTAATACAATGAGATTTTTCACTCAGATGGATAAACAGTGCATTTGAAGTCTGGGCTGTTCTAACTGAATACATATGTTGCTTTATACGTACAACTAAATTTTTACTTGACTGACCAACATAAAACGAAGGGCAATCCTTACAAGGAATTTTGTAAATGATGTTGTTATTTGTTACGGGACTATTCTTAATTAGCATATCTTTAATGGTATTGTTATAAGAGAACACTACATTAACATTAAACGATTTAAATATTGATTTTATGGTTTCAAATCCACGAAAATAAGGTAAGCTAAGTACATTTTTAGGCATTTCTTTTTCATTATTAGCAACATTATAAAACTTTTTGTGAGCTTTTTGATAACATAAATCAATTAAATGAGGTGGGTAGCAGAGATCGTTTCCTATCTTTTTTATGTATTCTATTTCTTGGTCCAGATATTGTGGACTTGTGATACGCAAAGCGCGTAGGAACATAGAAGAAAAAATTGAAATTTTAATATTAAGATGGTGGCCAGAATAAAAATGTACATATGTTAAATTATTTGTGGGTTTTCTATAAATACTGAATTTGCATTTAAAAGATTCTCTATGTATTAATACATCTAGGAAAGGGATGACATGTTATTTTCAATTTCAACAGTAAATTTTATGGATGGCACTAAATTATTCAATTTAGACAGTAAATCATTTACATCGATACCACCAGGTAAGACTACTAAGATGATATCGACATATCGGTACCATTTTAAGGGGATAAGTGTGATATTCGGGAGGTGTTCTCTCAAAAAATTCCATATATAAGTTTGAAAGGAGAGGTGATAAAGGGTTACCCATGGCCATACCAAATATTTGTTGGTAATATTCTCCATTAAAGATAAATCTGTAATCACAAATACATAACTCAATTAAGGAAATTATGTGACTAACGGACATAGGCAATTCATGCAGTACAAGTTCATCACTTAAAATAAGCCTTCTTTTGACTATGTTGTTCTTTGTAAAATCAGTTTGCCTCAGTAAAGGGTCTGAACAGGACCGAAAGTACTTGGCTATCTCGCTTTTTCATTTTTTTTCCTTCATGGCAAAAAAACTTTTATTTATATATAGCATCACGTTTTATATACTTTTTGTGATCAAGTTATTCATATATATATATATATATATATATATATATATATATATATATATATATATATATATAAACTCCATGGGGTTATTCACAAATAGTTGATCAACCCTTCCGGAAATCGTCTTCGCGTCTTCTAGTTTTTCGATTCCGTGGGTAGGTGGTTGTTGCCAGTGAAGCTTGAGATAAATTGAAACGAATAAACGAATTCCGAGAGTTCGAAGTGATTCGTCCAGTGAGCGCAGAGGGATTTGATTTTAGTGTTCGCTCTCAGACTGGCATGCATTGTGCAGGGAGGCTTTCTAGTGGAATTATAATTAGATCCGTAGATGGAGGGGATAAGCAACAACACTCGACTAGCAAGCAGAAAAACTGGATCGTTTTGGACTTTTGTTTACAAGTCTGGCCCAATTTTTTTTCATGGAGCCCTGCGCAGAATCGTCAGGTTCCAAACCCACCGGCAGGCGGCCTGGAACAGGTCAGCTGTTACTATCCCTCTAAGGAATCTTGATTCATGCATAAAGCTCAAGAAACCTTGGCACGTGGAACGGTAGATATCTTGAATTGTCACTGAATAGTTAATTAGCGTAATCACACGATTTTATATATATATATATATATATATATATATATATATATACATACATATATACGTACATATATATATATATATATATATATATATATATATATATATATATATATATATATGTATGTATATATATATATATATATATATATATATATATATATATATATATATATATATATATATACATATACATATATACTCACTTTGTGTTGAGAGGAGGGGTCGCTGTAAGTACCTTTTAGACAGTGTATTAGATTTAGAATAAAATGTGGCTTTTATTGCGAACGCGACTGTCAATAAACAAAGCTAACAATGGAAAGTGTTAAATATGAGTACGTCCTTTAAGATCTCCTTTATATGAATTATCAAACGTCTTCATATTTCGAACTACGACCTCCAGCTGTTTTCACGTTCAGTTTGCTGAACCACACCAAACCAGTATTGGCCAAGGCTTTAAAAGAAAAAAAAAAAAAAAAAAAAGGAATAGGGGAGAGAGAGAGAGAGAGAGCTGCGTAGCACCGATCGTGTAGCCGCCTAAATCTAGTCATTCATTGTGGTTAGTCGTAAACAAGTAATTTCGTTTACAAATAAGGTACTACGCATTTGTTTGAAAAGCTGGGAAGAATTTTCGAAATAATGTAATGGAGAACTATCATAATACCAATATTTAAAAAAAAAACCAAAGTACAATCACTTTACAACAAGAATTTGTTTTTTAATAAGTTTACGTGCATCAGGAATAATATATCTATAATATAGTATATATATATTAATATATCTATATAATATTTCAATATATAAGATATATATATATATTAATATATATATTATGATATTATATTATATATAATATATATATAGAGTAGATATAATATTAATATATATATATATGATCTATATATATATAATATAATTATAATTATATAGATATTATATATCATATTTAATATATAGATATATATTTATAGGATATATATACATATATGATTTATTAAGATATATAGTATATAGATCGATTATATATATTCTATTATATATTATTTTAATATTATATATTATTGATTATAGATTAATATATAAATATTATGATATTATTATCTATTAATATTAATCTAATATTATGATACTATATTATATTATATATATATAGATTATCTTATATATTTATTAATATATATATAATAATTATATATATATTATATATATATATTATATATATTATATATATAATATAGCATGATATATCATATATATATATATATTATATATATATTCTTATATATTATATTATTATATATATGATATTATAATATTTATTGTATAATATATTATATATATATATATATATATTAATATATATATATATATATATATTTTTTTTAATATATATAATGATATATAATATATAGTACTATGATAATATTAAGAATAGTATATATATATATTATAGTATGAGATATATATATATATATTATATATATATATATTATCATATATTATATATATATTATATATATATATATAGATATATATATAAGATATATATAGATATATATATTATATAATATATATTATTATATATATATATATATATATTATCTATATATATAGAGATGTATATAATATATATATATATTATATTATAGTATATATAGATATATATATATATATTATATATATATATATATATATATAGATATTATATATAGTATATATATATTATTTATATATTAATATAGTATACAGATATATATAATATATTGATATATATATTATATTATCTATATAATAGGATATATATATATATCATATTATATATATAATATATAAGTATATATATATTATATATATATTATAGATATAGTATAGTATATATATATAGTATATATATATATGATATATAGATAATTATTATATATATTATAGATATATCATATATATAGATATATATATTATATTATAATACTATATATAGACTTATGTATATATATATATTATATAATATATATAGATGTATATAGATATATAGATATATATATATATAGTATTATATATTTTATAGTATATATATATATCTAGATATATATTTTATATATATAATTATTATATTATTTATATTATAATATATATTATATAATATATATATATAGTATAATAATATATATATTAATATATAAATATATTAATATATAGTATATTATATATATAATATAATATTATAATATATTATCTATATTATATATTATATATATATTATTATATATTATATATATATTATATTATATTAATAATATATATAAATTAATAATATTTATTTATATATATTAAAATTATATAAATATATTATCTAGTATATTATATATATAATATATATCTATTTATATTATATATAATATAATATAATATAATATATGATATATATATTATATTATATATAATATATATATTATATAATGGAATTTATATTATTATATATATATATATATATATCTATAATATATATTTATGTATATATATACTTATATATAGTTAATTATATATATATATATGTATATATATATAATTAATATAGATACCTATTTTCAATATAATTATCTATATATATACTATTATAATATGTATATTATATAAATATAATGATATAGTTATATAACTATATATATATTTATCTAATATATTAAATATATAATTCTTCTATATAATATATTATTATATATATTTATATATATATTATATAATCTATTAATATTATGTATGTATTATATATAATGGTCTATATATATATTTATATATTATATATCTAATATATATATACTTATAAAGTATATATATATATTGATATAAATCTATATATAATGTAAATAATATATATAATATATATATAATATATTATTATATATATTATATATATAATATATATATATATATATATTACAATATAATATATTATATTAATATATATTTATATAGATATTATATATATTAGGAATATATATATATATATTATATATCTATATTATATATTAATTTATATAGTATATATATAATATAATTATTAATATTATATAAATGTTATCTATCTATATATATATATTAATCTAAGTATATATATAGTATAATATATATTCTACTATCTATATAATTTAATATATATGATATCTTATATATATTAATACTTATTAATTCTATAATTTATATATACTATATAATATATAATATAAATCCTAATATATATATAATATATATATATATATCTTATATATAATCTCTCTATTTATATATCTATATAATATATATCTATAGTAATATATAATGTATTATCTATATAATTATTATAATCTCATATATATATATCTATAATATATATACTATATGTATAATATAAGTTATATATTATTAAATTATATATATCTATCTATCTTTATAAATATATATATATATCGAAATCTATATAATATAATATCTATATATATATATCTAACGTATAAGTATGATATATAGATATCTCTATATATATAGATATCTTAGATATCCTCTAAGTCTATTATATAATATATATATATCTATATATATATATATATATATTTATATATACCTATAAGTCCTGTATATATCTATTATATATTCTATATTATATATATATATATTAATATATATATATATCTACGATAAAGTATATATATATATCTATCTATATCTATAACTTTAATTATCTAATATATATCCTTGTATATATATAATCTCTATATTATATAGATAATATATATTAATATATATATATTCTATCTATATATATATTATATATATATCTAATAATATAATATATAATATATATATTATTATTATAGTATACTATAAGTATGTATATTATATATATCTATATATATCTATATATATATATATAATATACTCCTATTCTAATATATTAAATATTACTATATATATATATATATATTATAATAAATTATTATATATATATATTATTATATATTAATTATATATATATACTTGTAATACATATTATATATTCAATATAGTACTAAGATATTATAGTACTTAGATACATATTATATATATCTATATATATATATCTATATACTATAAGTATATTAATATGTATAAATATATAATATCTATATACTATAAGTATATATATATATAATATATTATAATTATTAGTATATATATATACTTAATATACATATATCTATATTATGTTATATATATAGTATATATTATAGTATTTATATATATATACTTAATTATACATAATTATAAATATAATTCTATAATCTATGCTTATATGCATATATATATATATATATATGTATATATATTATGTATTAGATTATGTAATACTTTATAATACATATATAATATATAATATTCTTAATATTATATTTTATGACATTATATATATATATATATAATATATCTATATAATATATATACTTAATATACATATAACATATAATATATATATATATATATATAGGATATATATTCTAATTATATACTTTGTATACATAATATATATATATATGTATATATATACTTTATGTGATGTAATATTATACATATATGTTATTATATAATAATATATAGTATTATATATATGTAATATATATGCGTATATATAGTGTATATATATATATATTATATTTATATATATATATATCTATCTCTACGTATATTTAAACTTATATCTATATATATATATCTATATATTATATATATCTATCTATCTATTCTAATGTATACTTCTATTATATAAATTATACATATATATATATATATTATATTAATAATAGTATTATCTATATAGGTATAATATTATATTATCTAATATTGTATATATTATATATGTATATATATATTATATCTCTATATATATTAATATATATATATATCTGTCCATATATTGAATATATCCTTATTAAATTATATATAGATATATATTAATAATTATGTATAAATCTATAGTATATATACTTAAATCTTATATATATATTATAATATACTATACTTTATTAATAATATTCTTATATCTATATAGTTATACTTATAATTATATATATAATTATATATACTATATATATACTTAAATTATAATAATTTAATATATATTATGTATCTTAATAATCTATATATAATATATTAATATAATATATAATATTAATATATATTAATAATATAATATATATAGATATAGATTATAATAATATCTATAATATATAATATATATATATACTCTATTAATACTCTATATATATTGATTATAAATATTATATATATATATAATATACATAATATATAATAGATATATATATATAATATCTAATAGCTATATATCTCTATAATATTATAATATATATACGTAATAATATATATATAATATAAAATAGACTAAAATATAATAATATCATAATATAAATAATATATTAATATAGTATAATGTAATCATAATAAATATCTAATATTCATTATACTATATATATCATATATATATATGTTATGTATTATATTATATATATATATCATCTATATAGATATATATACTATATATATACATATACCATATTATCTTAATCACATATCTTAAATTAATTTATTATATCTATAATAATATATATATAATCTATATATATGTATACTGTATATATATATATTAAATTATATATATAATAATATATTATATATAGCATCGGACGAAGGAGATATACCAAAATCCATTTTTTAATGGGATTTATTTTGCTGACGTTTCGGGACCATGTGTCCCCTTTTCGAAGCTAAAAATTGAAAAGAACAGAATTAAAAATGGGTTCAGATTAAAACATGATAAAAAGTTATTTCTTAACATGAAGAAATGCAAAGGGAAGTACAAGAGAAGAGAACAGTGATTACCAGAAGTGTTGAAGGCAAAAGCTGAGTGATTGTCAGGGTCCGTTTTGGTTCTGACGGAAACTTAAGAGAGGTACACAGGAGTTGACGTGGACTGAGTATTTAATTGGGGAACCAGTGGTTTATTAAAAAAGAGATTTGAGTGTTGCCAATTGTTGTTAGTTTGGAGCTTTGCCTATTATATTGAAATCTTTGTAATTAATTTAGTATTTGCAAAATTTCCCATGGTCTCTAATACAGGAGAATTAGGGGTGTAATAGTTTGGCGTCCGTACGATAGCCAACGCCACTGCTTTTTTTTTTTTTTTTTTTTTTTTTTAACTTAAGTTAAATTCGTTGTCTACTCTCTTCCACGGCGCGTTTACTTAACGTCGGGGTGGAATGCGTTTCATGACGAAGTTGTTTCTCCACCAATACTTATTTATTATAAATAACTGTTTCCCATCTGAACTCTCATACAAGCAATTGCGAAATTTTTTTAATAATATCTTCCACCCATAGTCTGAAATTCCAGCGGTACCTAAACTACCTTTATAAGCTAGTGCCCCTCTAATCTATGATAGAAACTTTGATCAAGAATTGAGATTTATTGTAAGCAAACACCTACCGGCAGTCGATTTAAAACTGATTCCATGTAACCCAATGACTATTAAGTCTTTGTTTAAATATAGAAAGTCTGCTTCCTTTGATGACCTCGAGAGTCATATTTGTTTAATTGCCCCAGATGTGACCAGGGGAAGTACGTGGGCTCGACCCAGAGGCTGTTGAAGGTAAGATTGGATTTTCATCGGGGAGTTAGCTGTCTACGGGCGTCAAACTATCAAACCCCGAATTCTCCTGTATTAGAGACCATGGGAAAAAATGCAAATACAATATTAATTATAAGGATTTGAAAATAATAGACAAAACTCCAAACGAACACCAATTGGCAACACTCGAATCTCTTTTTATTAAACCACTGGTTCCCCAATTAAATACTCAGTCCACGTCAACTCCTGTGTACCTCTCTTGAGTTTCCGTCAGAACCAAAACGGACCCTGACAGTCACTCTGCTTTTGCCTTCAGCACTTTTGGTAAACACTGTTCTCTTCTCTTGTGCCTCCCTTTGCATTTCTTCATGTTAAGTTAATCTGAGTCTATTTTTCATTCTGTTGATCTTTTTAATTTATAGCTTCGAAAATGGGACACATGGTCCTGAAACGTCAGCGAAAAAATTCCATTAAAAAAAAAAGATTTTGGTATCTCTCCTTCCTCCGATGTTGTATAGGTTTCCAGCAACCGCCTTCAACTTTGGTATATATATATATATATATATATATATATATATATATATATATATATATATATATATATATATATATATATATAGTATATATATATATATATATATATATATTATATATATATTATTTTATATATATGTATATATGTATATATATATATATATATATATGTTATATATATATATATATATATATATATATATATATATATATATATATGTATTATATATATAATGTACTTATGATGCATGCTTATATGCTGGCAAATGACTTTCATTGGATTTTACTCTTCAACCTTTAGTTACTCCCTCCCCCAACACTCCCATTGTTTTCATCCATATACGTTTCTTTGGTGCATTTCTTTATCTTACGAAGATCGTCTTAGAGTGTACTGTTGCAAAATGTGAATAGATGGTTTAAAAGAAGTATAACAACGTTCCTGAACGGCTCAGTGTTTTATAAAACCGGTCTTGATTATAGCAACGCCATGCAAACCTGTTGTAACTGCGCTAGATTCTATGTTTGTTGTTGTCGGGATTGACCCCTCAGGATGACGAGTAGGTTTCTTATGACGTCAGAGTTAACTTCCTCCGATTATTATTTTTTTTGGATGTCTGTCATTTCGATTTTCTTGAACTTAATCGGAAGCTTACTAATAAATATTTGATTCACTTATTCTCTGCTTTCTGAGTGATCTGCCATAACTGGAACCGAGTTAACAAGAGTGACTTTGTGAGGACTGAGTAAAACGAGGAGAGTGAGCGATCTGACTTTATTCGGTTGTTGTTGAAGATTAAGCTGCCCTTTTGCCAGCACGGGCTCTTGCTCACAGAGCAGCCCGTAGAAAATTTATTCGGCAAAGGGGGCTGTCATAGGCAGCGAGCGGACGGATGCGTAGTGTCCGTCATGCATGCACGAACAAACATAGTCAAAAAGGGGCAGGGCCTCCGCTGTGAATGTGTTTCTTCACAGACGAAAATACATGAATAATATTACATAGAGGAAAATACATGAATAATATTACGTAGAGGGAAATACATGAAAAATATTACGTAGAGGAAAATACATGAATAATATTACGTAGAGGGAACGGATTCCCAACATATATACATCAAAAGAAAGGGCGAAAAATGCTCTACATTGTAGTTCCTGGAAGAAAAGAGAGGACATATGGATATACAGATTTTTGCAATGGAAGGGTGAACACTCACCTGAATGTCGTCCTTACAGTATTATATCCGTATATATGTTTAGCCTCTTTTACTTTAGATAAGGTGGGAAGTATTTGTTGAGCCTATGTACATGAGTTAATGTTTTAGTTAAATTTAAAATTTAGAAAATTCATATATTGTATATATTTATAAAATGTGTATGTATACATATGTATACATATATACTTATATATTCAGTTGTATTCCACATAGGAAAATGGAAATGGTATGTCTCAGAAAATACCCAACAGTTTCGTCCTCCAATGGACTTCCAAGAAGAGGTCCATTGGAGGACGAAACTGTTGGACATTTTCTGACACATACCATACCATCTTCATTTTCCTATGTGGAATACCACTGAATTACCATATCTTCGTGCCTAAGAAGATTACCAGTACTATACTTATATATATATATATATATATATATATATATATATATATATATATATTCATATATGGTACATATATATATACATTATACATATGAATTTTTTTCAAATCACCGTGATTCATATACATGCATTAAGCTACAAATGTCCTTTAATATCCAATTCGCTCTACCTTGGAATTAATATATTTTCATATATGTTATATACATATAGTACATGCACACACACACACACACACACACACACACACACACACACACACATATATATATATATATATATATATATATATATATATACACATATACATACATATGATATATATACACTATATATATATATATATATATTATAGATAATAATATATATATTGTGTGTATTTATAGGAAACAACTTTGTCAATAGAAATAATGAAACACCTAGCCGATGCCAAAAGTAACAGTATGAGAAGTAAAGAAAGCATTGAAAGGCATGAAAAGAAACAAAGCTGCAGGAGAAGATGGCCTAACAATTGATTTAATAATAGATGGAGGAGATTTCATTATAGTAAAACTCGCTGAACTTTACACAAAAAGCTCTCAAGAATGCTCTATACCTACAGCTTGGAAAAACTTTATCATTATATTAATTCACAAAAAGGAAAACATAAAAGACCTGAAAAATTACCGCCCAATAAGTTTACTCTCAGTAATATATAAAATATTTACAAAGATCATATTAGGCTGAATAGAAAGACAGCTAGACTTTAATCAACCAAGAGAGGAGGCAGGTTTAAGAAGCGCGTATTCAACAACTGACCATATCCATGTAATTAACCAGATAAAGGACAAATCAACAGAGTATGACAAACCACTATGTTTGGCATTTGTAGACTATGAGAAAGATTATGATTCTGTCAAAACTTCAGCAGTAATGAAAGCCCTTCAAAAGCAGGCAATAGATGAATCTTACGTTAAGATTGCTGTATGGGTAGTAAAGCAATCCTAAAACTACATACAGACAGTGAGAAAATTCCGACTGAGAAAGGAGTTAGACAGGGGGACCCCATTTAGATTGGGAAAATGTAGGAATTAACATTAATTGGGAATACCTTAATAACTTAAGATTTGGAGATAACATAGTTCTACTCAGTGAATAGGGGGAGGAATGACAAAAGATGACAGAATATTTGAATAGAGAAAGCAGAAATGAAGGACTGAAAATGAATATGAGTAAAACTAAGATAATGTTCAATGAAAATGCAGAGACAACAAATAAGGGTTATGGATGAACCTCAAGAGTTTGTTAATGAATATATGTATTTAGGACAGACGGTAAGTGTTTCCCCAGGATATGAGATCGAAATTAAAAGAAATATAAGCATGGGATAGAGAGCTTTTGGTAAAAAAGAATTAGATTATGAAAAGTAAAATGCCACTTTCTCTAATCAGATGGTCCTACCACTATTGATTTGCGCATCAGAAACTTAGAGCCTTACTAAAGCCTTTGAACATAATAATGATAGGAATAACATTAAGAGAGAAAAAGGGCTACATGGATACTAGAGCAAACTAAAGTAGAGGATTTTC
>NC_061108.1:46188651-46214159 GCF_015104395.2 Macrobrachium nipponense
TGTCAGGAATAATCCTGACAAGGAAACAGTTTGAGGTGTAGCATGCCAAGGATAGTTCCCTCTAGTGATCTGAACAAATCATAACTCCGAACGGTATTCCTTGAATTTATCTTTTTTTGTGAAATGTGTAATTTAGAAAGAGAAATATAACTTACTGGATAGCTAATCAACTGATGGAATGATTGACACATTATATGTGTTGCCCTTATGGCACAGGGCTGTTACAGTAGGAACTCGTGGACCCACAAATACCTTGTATCACTTCTTTAAGGCTAACCAATAGCATGTCCTTATCTTATGGTATAAAGCAAACAGTATACTGCATTATAGAAATAAGCTAACCATATTAACCCTATATTTTAAAGTTTAGTATAATTACAAGTTATTGCTGATATTATTAATTATATGCTGATTTTCTGTTAAATAATTATTGCATATGACCTTAAGTCATTATTGCATATGACTTTTTCAAAGAATATTTTGATTGCCTTTATTCAGTCATATTAGTTTTGATGCTTTATCAATACTTAGTAGCAATGCAATTCTATGGTTTCTTCAAGCTAAGTACAGAAAATGTTGATGTCGTGTAAACTTAAATTTCGCATTATTCTACCTTGTTTTTTTAGTGTGTGTGTGTATATGTGTGTGTGCTATTTCTTGAAGAGTGTGGCAGTGGTAATTTTCATCCTCAATGGCTATTTTTGTAGGGTTGGAATGCCATCTGGAATGGGGAGGTGTAATAAGGGTACCTTACTTTACGCCATCTCCTCTTCAAATTAACGTAAAATTGCAGTAACCAGAAAGAAGCAAAGTACTTGCATTTTTCTATTCATAATAAAGATACAGGTGAATTCACCCCTTTGTCTCACACACCACTTCCTTTAAGGAATTAAGCCTTGTTCACCTCTTGTCCGTTTTGACTGCTGGTGCCTTTTGTTTGCAGATGAGCTGTCTGGAAAAGAAAGTTCACCCAAGTGCCTACCGCACCACCAAGGGAGGCCACCCAGCTGCCATATTTAAAGCCCAGGCTGCATGGCCTAGCCCGACCTCATGGCAGAAAAGGTGCTAAGGGACAAGGCATTACCATCTGCCAGGATGCTGGTGAACCCTCTCCGAGTTTATATAAGGAGGGACAACTGAACGGGCGCTCTTAGAACAGTTTAGAACTCCTTAGAACACGTTAGATTCTTTCCCGCTCTTCTCTGAGTTACTTCCCCTAGAGATGGGCTGTTTGCTGGCCTATGTTCCTTTTGTGGTGAGTCACATATCTCTTCCCTTACCAGCCCCTTGAGGGAGACGAAGCCCATCTCTGACATTTGGTAGTAATACGCAAATTGCAAGGTTATTAGCAGTCAGTCCCATCTCCTGTCTCCGACTTAATTTCCTTTTCATCCTATACTTCTACCTTACTGCCTTTTCAATACCTGTATGTATCCACCTTTGCGGCATGTTTAGTACAAGCCCATTGGGGATGACGGTAAGAACATAAACAAAAGACTGTAAAAAAAGTTAAATATATCTTAGTTTTACCAGACCACTGAGCTGATTAACAGCTCTCCTAGGGCTGGCCCGAAGGATTAGATATTTTTACGTGGCTAGGAACCAATTGGTCACCAAGCAACGGGACCTACAGCTTATTGTGGGATCCGAACCACACTATATCGAGAAATGAATTTCTATCACCAGAAATAAATTCCTCTGATTCCACGTTGGCCAAGCCGGGTTTCGAACTTCGGACCACCGGATTGGCAGCCGAGCTCGAAAACCACTCGTCCAGCGAGGAACTACAAAAGACTGTAAATATCATAAAGACTATGACCCCAAGAATTATTAGTCGTAAATAAAATTATTAGTCCTAGATAACCATGCCAGAAAACCCTTGGTGGTCTCTATCCAGGAAAGATCCCTCCAAAGTAAGAGAAATGCTCTGTCTTTTTAAGAACCGGCTTCTACCACCACATGGCTCTCTCTCTCTCTCTCTCTCTCTCTCTTTCTCTCTCTCTCTCTCTCTCTTCCTTTTGCTTATTACAGTTTGTCTGGCCATCCAAAATCTTGAATTTCATGTATAATTTACAGTCCCTAGCATCTCTTTTGACACCAGCTGTTACATTAGATACATATTATAAGTTCACCCCCACACGTTTCCCACAACATCCGCATGGCCAATATTTCAACAACTCTTCAGCATTTCCCACCTCCTTTTCCCATTACCTTCATAACATGGTCAGGAAATCCTGCTCCTTTGTCATTTCATTTGTATATCATTATCCTACACATTTATTTCGACTCTTTTGGCCTCTTTTTTTTCACCTTATTAGATTTTCATTCTGCTTATCTCTAACAGAATGTTCTGCCAGCTTTAGTAACTCTCATGTCATTCCGGACGGATGGTCCAGGGAGTTTTCTACCAAGATCCTGCCGAGGCCATTTGAACCTCTTCAGAAGTTAAATATTCTTCGCCCGCTACCTTTATCATTTTTTCACTGTTCTTGCGTTTCCAACTATAGTTTCTCTATTTTCATCTTTATTATACTGTGTCGATTTTTTTTTTAAATCTTTCCTCGTCCAATTCATTGTCATGAAACCGCTTTTATAGATTAGGACAGAATTGGAGCGCTCACTGTTATTTTGCCTGTGGTTCATATTCTTTCTAGTTTCTTGAACCTTTTCTTGAAACTTTGATAATGCAAAGCAGGAGGGAAAGTAGGTTGTCCAAATTCCAAAACTATTAGTGTAAAGTAAATCTTTATTGGTGGGTTGAATGATAAAACGAAGCCTTGAGTGGTTGAACTATAAGTAATTTATTTCCTTCGAAGACACACTTACCTAAATATTAATAAGTATATAATTCGATACTATAAGTATGATGACAAATGCAATATCGTGCGTTTGGTGCCCTTGATGTTTATTTGACCATTTAACAGTATAGTGAAAAAAAAAAAATTAATAAACCCTCTGAATTTTAAGTGCATCGTTGCTATAGTCCATAGTAAAGAAAAATGTATCTTTCTATTTGTAAGATTTTCTTTCTAACGTAAGAGGAGAAAGGCGAATGATTCAAAGCAATTTATACGAATAACAGTCAAATTTGTTGAACTACTCGTTAGAGAGGCCAGTTAATCGTGTTGTCTTGAAATAAGAACGCTTTTAATGACATTAAAGGCTCCAGTGCTGTACATGATTGCCAATTGTCAGAATCATGATCACAGAAGCTGCACGAATGCTTTGATACATTTCCATTGTGGACTGCACTGAGATCTCGAGTTTGTTCTTTAGGCTTTATCATACGGACTCCTCGTGGAAAATGAAGGTATCATTCCTTTCCTATTGGGTTTTTAACTTGTATTTAAGTATAGTGTAGGAGACGTATTGTCTGTAGTTATTCAACATTACTGACTAGTTATCAATGAATCTCAAATTCACCACATTCAAGTAAATATCGGTAAAGAGAAGACTCGTGGATGGGCGAGAAGTTCGCTTAATGCAACCCCTGGAGGACAAGGTCCACGTGATCAGCAAGTGGCTTTCAACTCGACCGTCTTCTGCGGAGGCTTTTTGTGCTCTTATGCACTGTATATTATTATCATTTTACTATGTTCCGCTGACTTCATATCCTCGTTTAACATTTCTGTTGATTTTTTATCACAGCTTACTTCCGTACGTTAGTTAACGACTTTTTATTGTGAGATTTGCATTTTTGGGCCACGTGTATTGTGTGAAAACTCATTTAAGTAAAACAATGAACAACATGGAGAAGCAAAAATGTTATTGTACTTGACTTGGTCCAAAAGGCTTTGCCGATTTTTCAAGTGTTGATGTGATAAGTAGATAACCATGTTTACAGTCTCTCTCTCTCTCTCTTCTCTCTCTCTCTCTCTCTCTCTCTCTCTCTCTCTCTCTCTCAATATGCTTTTTTATTAATTTGTTGTTTTTTATTTCTTCTTATAGACAGTTACGAAATACATATTTAAAAGCATACATCGAGAAACCGATCCCGTGCCACACTTTTTTCATAATTTGGGGAGGGATGGATGTCTGCGAAGTGCTTTATATTTGTGATTGCTTTCAAATCAGTCAGTCAGTCAGTGGGTCAAGCACTTTGGTGTACCGATGTTTCTGACGAAATAGAATGAAGCCCAAATGGCAGTTTGTGGGAACGAATGCAGCTGAACCGTCAACGCTTCCATTTGTGAGTATTTTAGGCTCTGTCGGTTTGAAAGTCGGTTTGTGATAGTAGGCTTACGTATGTCGAGTTAGGTATGACTTTGCAGTGAGTTGTGCATATTTGTATACGTGTGTATATTTAAATATACGCTGACTTTTGAATAAATAGCTTGTTTCGGCGACGACGGCAATTGAGTAAACTAAACAATCTATCAGTTAGTTATTCAGCCTTTCACCTTTTTTTCTGTAGTTTTTGGGTTCCCACCCTGCAGTTTTTGTGAATGGCATGAAGACAAAGTTTGTTTTCTATTTATTGTTTACGTGTGAGTTAGCTTTATGTTTGAGTGCTATTCGTCAGTTTTTGTTTTAAAAATATCATTATGAATTATCAAGTCCACTGATAATTAATGAAATATCACGTGCGCACTTTTTTTTTTTTTTTTTTTTTTTTTTTAGCTACATCTAGTTGGCAAGCTGATCATTTATTTACCTTACTACCAGTGTTCCCTCTGATAATAATATTTTACATCTGTGCCCCCAGGAATTCTATTTATATGACTGAACTTTATACTCGATCCATCAGATAACATTGACATACTACGTCTCTCTCTCTCTCTCTCTCTCTCTCTCTCTCTCTCTCTCTCTCTCTCTCTCTCTCTCTACACTTTCAAGTTTGTTTATCAGATAGCTATTCTCTGCTCTGCAATTTTAAGGACTTTTTTTCTTCTTTTCTTTCGTAAAAAGTGGAAGAGAAGTGATCGAATGGTCTCTCCCAAGGAAAGTTCTCGGAATGAACTCCATTTTTGTTGGGTACCGGACATCGACGAAAATCGGCAAGCATGCTTTTAACTTGACTGCCATCATATTTATAAATCACAGTTATATAAAAGCAAATGGAAAGTCATTATTATGTCAATTAAAATACAGATGGTGGTGTTAAATCGTGTTTTGAGAGTCAGCGACGCGAAACAGGTTATAGGCTTTCTATCCTTGAACATACAACTTATGATTTTTTCCACTTGGATTCGTAGTAGGGGGATTGTTCGGTCTTGCGCCAGGTTATCAGATTAATGTTTTCCGATTACTTAATCACGAGCTTCGTGTACGGTGTAGAGTTCGTCTAATTACGTATGGCAGTTTCTAGTTATGTGATTGAAATACAATGTGGCTGGGAATGCTAATGGACGAAGCAAAAATGCGAATATAAATGCCGTTGGAAACTCTCCGAGGCGACTCTCCATGGAAGATCCCCCGGAACATTTGGTTTCTTCGACCTCACCCTCTTAGAAAAACTTGACCGCTGAGCCCCATATGGCATTGGGGCAACGTTTGCGCCTCACGCCCACTTCTATGACACTTTTGGCTGTCCTCTGAGTTGAACGCTGATATGTCATGGTAACGGGTTCAGTTTTTGAGTGTTTTATTTTAAGAAGAGAAGTTGCTTTTGCAACTGTTGTATTCAGGCCCTTTTGGCAGCACAAGGAGAAAGTGTTTCTCTCACCTTCAAGAACTAAGGGAGGCCCATGGCCACAAAAGCTTGGAGTGCGCAAGGCACGCTTAGGATTGTCTCATTACTCCGGGATGAACTCTGATTTTTTAACAATTTTAATCGCACATTTGGTGGAGAAATTTTCATGTCGATAAACATCAGATTTTCTGTCAAGAGTTATAATGCAAAATGTATTCAGATCAAATTAAGTCAATTTTCATTGATTCAAGGAAGGCGAAGCCGGAGACAGTACCTGCACTCGATCGTTCGAATCGTTTGTGAGATCGACTGATAATTTTTTGGGTTGGCTAAGGAAAATTTCGGAGCAGTGGATGACGCACCAGTTTCATGGGTTCTTTCCGAGATTTCCTCAAGTTCCAGTGGAAGCAGGCTTTCATCTGATGTATTTATAATGACACAATGTTTTTTTTTTTTTATTCGGAACTTATGAGAATGGTGCATTGATGCTCATGGTGGCATTTATCTTTGTGGTGGCGTGAAGGTAATGGAGCCAAATAGCTTAGACAATGACAGTTAAAATAGTAAACAGTGAATAGCTTTTAAGTGTGCTGGGATTTTGCTGGAGTGTTTCCCAAAAATGTTTTTTTCAGACCGTCATACGACCAAGATTTGGGAATAATGTTTATATGCCGACTTCAGACTCTTGCTTTGCTGCATTAAAAAGCAACGGTAGTTCGAGCTTCTCAGGACCCTACGTAACGCCCAAGGGTCAGAATACTACAATATGTTCTCAACCCACGCTTATATTACCATCATTTTGTGACTTTTAGTATGATAGTCCTACCACGAATATCACTTCAATGTTTCACACAAACACACATATATACCTACATATATGAAAGTGTTTTAGGAATAAATATCTTTATAAATGTAACTTGCTCATTCATCATTATTCATTCCCTTTTAGTCCTCATATACTTTTATTATTTCTACTCAGAATTTTGTTTTCTTGTTCTTTTTATTCTTTTCACACGTAACCATTCTATTATATTATATGGAAGATTGTTTTTCAAGCTATGACCCTGGATCCTAGGTCGATAACTCGGGAGAAGATTCAGAATTAGTTCAAGACGCATTAGCAGATGGACTTGCATCTTGTGTGTAATGAGCAATGTTACTTGTATTGTTTATATTATACTGAACATACATGTTCTGGTGTCATGCAAACAGTTCGTATTTTCTTAGTTGACAGAGGCAGCAGATGCGTGTAATCACAATTAAAGCAAAACGGATACGAGAAAGCTTGTTTAGACGAAAATGTTTTTTTAAGGTATACCAGTCCTAAAATTACAGTCTCCTAGGTATATCATGCTTAATATTTTTACGTCAATATTGTCTTTAGTATATTGGTAAATTCTCCCTTACATATAGCACATAAAACATTTCTTCCATTTTAAACTGTCCTTGACGGTGCTGAATTTATTTGTATTATATTTTGATTTATGTTGAAACTCCTTTGCTTACATAGGTCCTTATATTCAAGGTAGTGTAGTGTTAAGACGTTTCTTTTCATATGTGCAAATGAAGGAGTAGGATTCTGTGTGCGCAGTGCAGTTTCAAGACTAGCGCCAAGATGATGAATTTTCTCAAAGTGGAAAAGTTTAAAGTGTTAATTTTTTCTTTGTGTGTGTGTGAAATGATGGGCCTCGGATTATGAAAAATGTCATTTCACCCACAGCATATGAGGAAAATTCCCTGTACATATTGCAAATGAAGCATTTTTTCCATCGAAGGGAATCCCTTTTTTATTCTATTTATTTATTTTTCACTGAACAAGTATAGGAATAAGTTTCTATCATTTCTAGATTGTGGGAAAAGTCCGTTTACGTGATACAGGCTTGTTTTGATAGTAGTCAGCATCGTTTCTTTTCCTGCTAAGTTCGATTACTAAGATATATTCGTACAATACATCTTCTACTCTATTATCTGCACCATTTGCTCCTGCGGTGTGAAACCGGGGACTGTTAGGGTTCTCTGTGCAAAATGAAAAAAAAGATAAGCGGAGCATCAATTTGCGCGTCATGTTATAAATCAAGTGAAAAGTCTGAATGAAGATTGACAACAAAAATGACCATTCCACCCATCGTGGGAGGTTGGGGTTCGCTCATTGGAGTGAAAGTTGCGCTTTATTTAAGAGTTGTCATTTAATACATCAAATAAAATTTCTCTAGAATTTGAAGCTAACTTGAAAGAGCTTCTTGTTGTGTAGGTTTAAAGGCTGTTAATGAAGAACATAGGCCAGGGACAGGCCATGAGCGCTCGCCTTGTCAGTCACACAAAGTTTTCGAGAGCGAACGTGAACAGACACTAGTCCATCTCATATCCGTGAGACCCGGAAAAGCAAAAACCCCATCCGTAGGTTCCTTGCAAGGGCGGAAGGCCGTGTGCCGGTGGAAATCGGTATACGTTAAAGGGCTTCACCTCGGGACCAACTCGGCAGAATGTAACAGGTGATAACACAAGTTACCACAACCCGTTATTGACTTGAGTCATATCCTTGTTGGTGTCAGCGCCCATATCCTGAATGAATGGCTGTCAAAATGGAGATGTTTCCTACTGTGTCTTTCGCCTGATATTATTTTAACGGAAATATAAATCTTGTCCCCTTGGTGGAGCGGGTCAGCGACGCCAGTATGGAAATTTTTAAGATTATTAGCCCGTATGTTTCGTAATGGGAGATTGATGGTGTAGTATATAATGTAGGCTATTTTTCCTGTACTATAAGAAGACACAGCGCCTTAGTGGCGTGGTCGGTATGGTGTTGGCGTACCACCTCGGTGGCCGCGAGTTCGATTCTCGGGCATTCCACTGACGGGTTAGAGATGTGTATTCCTGGTGATAAAAGTTCACTCTCGACGTGGTTCGGAAGTCACGTAAAACCATTGGTCCCGCTGCTGAATAACCACTGGTTCTATGCAACGTAAAAACACCATACAAACAAACAATATAAGATGACACAGGTAGAAGACGCGTTCTCTCTTTTCATAAAGACTAACTGGTAGAGGGATGAAGGTCATGCGTATAGGTTATGGAAGAACAATTGTGCTTATGGAAGAACAGTTATTCATGATGGGTATGTGAACGGCTGGGTAGCTACATATAGATTGTAGGGAAAGAATAATAAAAAAAAAAAAGTGTATCCTTTTTTTTCGGTGTTCCGCATTCAAGTGCCGTCTCCCGTAGTTCTTTAGGCGCTGATTAAATAAACCGTTTTCCTGTAAGAGTGACCCTAATCTTTAGGAACCCATGTTTGCTTGTTTGTTTGTTTTTTAATTGTATTTTGAGTATTTAACAATAATTTAGAATTGTAAGTGTAATAATCTTCATAGAAAATCGCCCTTGGCACTGTAGTAACTAAAGTATGAATTCTGCAATCCAAATAGTAGAGTAGGTTAGCGGTGTCAGGTTTTCTATTGGTAATGTGGTCGGCCTCACTTTCACCTGTGCCTATATTTGCTTAAATGTAGTCTGCCTCCCTTTGGTTTGGTGCGAATTTTTTTTTTCTTTTTATTGAAAAGTTACTTGAATATTTTGTATACAGTGTATATATTACGTTTATGTGTATTATATATATATATATATATATATATATATATATATAAATATATATATATATATATAATATATATATATGGAAGATATTTATATATGTGTGTGCGTATAGCAGGCTGTAAACAATTGCAAAAGGCTATCATTGCCATCATTAAATGGCTGATGAACATAATTGAAATTTCACCTAAGGCCATAAGCCGTGAATGTAGTGTGGAATGACTGGTGTGTGAAGATGGTACTGATTGGTAATTGTAAAGAGAAACTGAAGGAACCATCAGAATTGTTTTTATGATGAGGAAGTCTAGATTGAATGTGAGCAAGAGTATTGTTAAGAGAGTAAGAAACATGGAAGAAGGACGATGTTGCAAGGAATGTTGATAGGGATAGTGGGAGAATGGGACTGATTGACTAGAATTCATATTTAGAAATGAATGTAATGGATAGTGGTAGAGTGAGAGAAGTGATTCACAGAATACGTGTAGTGAAGAAGGTAGCCAGGCGCATTCATAAGAATGGGGAGAGATTCTGGTGGGAAAGTATGATGGGATAGTTGAACCAACTCTTTTTTTTGTGGAAGCGAAATGTGGATGTTGAATGCGAATGAAAGAAAAAAGGTTGAAGGTGATGGGATGGATTGTTTGCACTGCAGTATATGTTGTGTCATTAGGACTGGAAGAGTGAGAGGTGTGGCGCTACATAAGCACAAAAATAAAAGCAAAAAAGATAACGTAGGTGACAGGACTGAGCAGTTTCGACATCATTTGATCGTGTAGAGGGTTGGAGGGTGGTATTATTCGGTGGTGTTGGAAAGGACAGGAGGAACACCCAGGAGGTTAGGTAGTGTGACAGTAGTTTTGGAGAGTAAGGGTATTCATCTCCCGGAAGGGCCAGTAGTGAGTACATGCAGGGTAGAGGAGAACGGCACAGTGTGCGAAAAGCGTTCAGTACCTTGGTATGCACATAAAGCAGCTGAAGATATAGACATTTTCTGAAAAGAGGGTATAGTACATCTTGATTGAACAGTGCAATGGTGAACGATATTCACCTACTTTACTTTTCGTGGTTTTTGGAAATTTTGTGACGGTATATATAGGTTTTAATGCGTTTTTACCGACATTTATTTCTCATTTGCTAAAAAAAAAAAAAAAAAAAAAAAAAATTAAAAAAAAAAAAAAATGATTCGCGCCATCTGCCAGCGTTACGTCATTACAAGATTAAAAAGTAGATAAGACATTAGAAGGCTTATTACAAGGCGTATGTTCAGTTCATTTGATTGCTCAAAACTTTTACCCAATTCCATTCCCCATTTTATCGACAGTGATGGGCTTCAGTTCAGAGGGAAGGCCATTGCCCCAAGGGAAAGTCGCCATTATGTGACATTTCGCGTAACCGAAGACTGCGTTGAGAATTTCTTGCAATCTACTATGTACTGTTCAGACCTATAGCAACTGCCATGATCTCTATGGCGTCTTACACACCGTTCAGTTCAACTGCAACCAGTTGATAAGTATATTTTGCACACACTGACTAATGTTTGCCAAGAAATGTCAATAAAATAAACGGATGCTTAAATGTTTGCCAAGAAATATCAATACGGATGCTTAAGTGTAATTTGTTTCTTGCGAATTGTAAAAGTAATAGAAAATACTCAAGAGAGAGAATGAGGTCCAGAGTCTCTCCGTATTTAGAAAATTGGCAATTGGCTTGCCAACGCTTGTCTTTTCTTGGCATCTTTTTAGTTTTCTTGAAAAGAAAACTTTTGTCTGTCCGCACTTTTTCCGTCCGCCCTCAGACTCTGAGGCTGGAGGGTATGTTGATCATCCACCCTGTAATCATCAAGAAACATACCAAATTGCAACCCCCCCTACTCTCGGTAGTTTTTATTATATTTAAGGTTAAAGTTAGCCGTGATTTTGCGTCTAGCAACGCAATAGGACAGGCCACCACCAGGCCGTGGTTCCGTGGTTGAAAGTTTCATGGCCGGCGACTTGCACAGCATTGTAAGCTGTACCGACAACTCAATTGCGCCGAAGAAACTTCGATGCATTTTTTACTTGTACCAGTTGTACAGTAGTACAATTCAGACATCTAAAAAGAACTAAGTTCAAAAATCACTCTTACTATACACACACATACGCACACACACACACACACATATATATATATATATATATATATATATATATATATATATATATATATATATATATATATATATATATATATATATATATATATATATATATTATATATATATATATATAATATATATATATATATATATATATATATATATATATATATATATATATATATATATATATATATATATATATATATATATATAGCGGACTTACTACGGCACACCTACCAAGGAGTGTTTAGGTGTTCGTTCAGTTTTGAGAAAGACATGCCGTGCTCCACAGCAGCCCAGTACCTTAGGGGCAGCCAACAACACCCCTACCCACGCCTCACCCCAGAGGGCAGACGTATCTCCTTCTGTGAAGCTGCCACTGTTTGCCCCCAAGAATCTAGCCACATGGTTCATGTGTGCGAAAGCCAGTTTCGGATTGCGGATGTATCTGATGAAGTCCTGAAGGCTGACTTTGTCGCATCGGCCTTGCCAGACGAAGTCTATGAGTAGATGTGCCCATGGATGATCGCGCAGCCAAATGCAATACACTACACCCATCTAAAGGTGAAGATGATCGACACCTTCTCCCTTCCCACCATTGACAGAGCCGCCCGAATCCTTGACCTGGTAACAAACCCCATACGAGATAAAGACCCACAGGTCTCCTGGTATAGTCTGATAGACCTCATCCTCCTGTCGGAGTGGGACGACAACAGGCAACGCAAGGAAATCAGCCTTAAGCAGGAGATATTCCTCCGTCAGTTGGAACCAGAGGTAAGGAAGCAAATAATGGAGATCCACACCCTATCCGACGAGGAATTGGTCAGGAAGGCTCGCAGACTGACCGAGGAGTCACG
Source organism: Macrobrachium nipponense (assembly GCF_015104395.2). Taxonomy (NCBI): domain Eukaryota; kingdom Metazoa; phylum Arthropoda; class Malacostraca; order Decapoda; family Palaemonidae; genus Macrobrachium; species Macrobrachium nipponense. Next base: position 46,200,869 of record NC_061108.1, read on the forward strand.
GGCAGCCACCTTTTCCATCCCATCAACGCCTTCAACCAACTGCCTGGTGGAGGACGGCGCAGCAGGAGCAGAAGCGGCAGAAATCAACGCCATACAAAAAGGATCCCCAACACAGCAGTGAGGTGGAAACCCAGCATGGTGTTTCTACCATAGGAAATTCTGCAAATACGCCAAACGTTGTGAAAAACCATGCTCATACAACCAGTCAAAAAATGGGAACAGCACCCGCCACATTAGCAGCCATGGCTGCATTTTTTCAGAGGCCACAACCCGTAGGTTTCTACTTTCATGACGAGATCTCCGGCAGGAGGATGTTAGTAGACAATGGAGCAATGCAGTCGGTGTTCCCACCTTCAGAGGAGGATTGCAGCTGCGCCCCCAATGACGCCACTGCCCTGATGGCCGTGAACGTGAACCCCGTCCGCTCCTTCGGCATGAGATCTCGCAGGATATCCATCTTGGGTCAGACCTATGTGTTGCCTTTTATTATCGCCAACGTCAATGCCCCCCTCCTCGGAGCAGACTTCCTGACACAACATGGGCTGCAAACGCATCCTCAACACAGGGACCTGCCAGTCTTTTCCCCTCGCCACAGGACCAAGAATTTCTACCATTTGCTCCATAGCACCCCACAAATACAGCGCCCTTCTTCAGGAGTTCCCTGACTTATTCAAGCCAGGTGATCAGAACCCTGGCCAAGCACAGCATCTACCATCACATCGTGACCACAGGCCCGCCCACACCTGCAAAGTTCTGCAGGCTACCACCGAACCAACTCCAAGAAGCCAAAAGGGCCTTTGCAGAGATAGAGCAGATGGGCATCTGCAGGAAGGCCTCCAGCCCGTGGGCATCACCCCTCTGCATGGTGAAGAAGGCGGATGGGACCTGGAGACCTTGTGGGGACTACAGTACCCCCTGCCAAACATGCAGGACCTGACGGGGGCCCCTCATGGGACAACATTATTTACAAAAAATGGACCTTCTCAAGTCATATTTTCAGGTACCGGTCAACCCCGAAGTCGTCCCTAAGACAGCCATCATCACACCATTCGGGTCCTACATCTTCACCTACTCCACCTTTGGCCTGAGGAACGCCGGAACCAGCTTCCAGCGACTGATGGACCACCTACTCCACCTTTCGCCTGAGGAACGCCGGAATCAGCTTCCAGCGACTGATGGACAGCAGACTAGGAGACCTGCCCTTTTGCATTTTCTACGTGGACAACATCCTCATTTTTTCCAGGTCACCGCAAGAACATCTGTAACACATCCGAGCCGTTTTGCAGCGCCTTCAGGAGAATGGATTAGTCGTCTGTTTTGATAAGTGTACTTTCGGCTCCGAGAAGGTAACTTCCTGGGGCACGGGATCTCCGCAGAAGGCATCCATCCCATGACATCAAAGGTAGCCGCCGTAGAGAAATTGCCGACACCAACCACGATCAAGTCACTGCATGAGTTCATCAGGATGGTGAATTAATACTGCCGACGCCTTCTTCAGCAGGAGGTTGCAGCCCGCCGAGACCTGATACAGCACTTTTGACCGGGAATTACTAGTGGTCTATCAGGCCATTCAGCATTTCCACTACCTGCTGGAGGGGAACCCTTTTACCATCAGAACAGACCACCAACCACTGATTCATGCCTTTACCAAAGTAGGAGATGCCTGGTCCGCCAGACAACAGCGACTCCTCACAGCCATAGCAGAGTTCGGATGCACCATCTGCTACTTCCCCGGCAGGAGAAACCCCATGACCGATGCCCTTTCCCAAATCAAAATCAGCTCAGTCCACCTCGGGATTGACTTCAAAGACTGAGCCCTGGAACAAGCAGCAGACCCTGAGTTGCCAGCCTACTGAACCGCAATCACCTCCCTCAAGTGGAAAGATGTGGCCTTCGGCCCGTTGCCAATGACACTCCTCTGCAATGTCAGCGCAGGAACCCTTGCCCGCTAATCCCGGCATCCCAGAGAAAGAAGGTCTTTGAAATCATCCACAGCCTCTCGCATTCGCCAGGTTGAACAACAACTCGCCTCCTGATTGAGAAGTTCATGTGATATGGGATCTGAAGGGTTTCTCGGAAGTGGGTGAGACAATGCATCCCATGCCAGCAGAGCAAGATCAGCAGGCACACCGAGTCAGGAATCGGCAGTTTTCCCCACCCCAAGTGGAGATTCAGCCATATCCACGTAGATGTTGTAGGGCCCCTTCCTCCATCAGGAGGTCACAGATACCTCTTCACAGTCATCGATCAGTCCACCAGATGGCCTGAAGCGACACCTATGACAGAGGCCATCCATCAACCACCCAGGCCTGTGCGAAAGCCCTTCTCTCCAGCTGGATCAGCCATTTTGGAGTGCTGGACGACATCACGACAGACTGAAGAGCCGCTTTTCTGTTAGATCTGTGGACCACCCTGGCTTGCTTGATGGGGATGTCACACCATGGAACAACCGCCTACAACCCAACAGCCAACGGTATAGTGGAGAGGTACCTTCGCTTCCTCAAGGCCTCCCTGATGACTAGTTGCTCCAGCGACAATTGGAAGATGCAGCTACCTTGGGCCTTCCTTGGCCTCCGCACCGTTCTGAGGGCCAACAGTGAAGCATCACCTTCAGAGAAAGTCTATGGGGAAACCTTGTTAGTCCCAGGAGAGTTCTTCCCATCGTCAGCCGATACTGAGGACATCTTGATCGCTGGATTGTGAGAATCTGCAGGGAAATTCACCCCCTGCCTCTAAGACTTTCTCTAACAGGACAAGTCATTTCTGGCCCTAGGCCCTAGAAACAAGCAAAACGTCTTCGTCCGCCACGATGTGCACTGGCCACCCCTGACAAGACCATACTGTGGCCTTTTCTTTTCCAAGTTCTCCGCCGCTTGGAAAAGGCATACCTCCTCCATATCAATGGAGGAGAGGATTGGGTCTCCGTCGACAGGTTAAAGCCAGCTTTCCTGACGGAGGAGGGCACCACTGAAGACGGACCCACCAGCCACCCCAGAATACCACCAGAAGACTTTCCTTCCCCTGAGATCCCCAGACTATACCAATGGCGCTATAGCTGTCCGAAGACAGCAGTCAAACCCCCAGGATTCGCTTCGGGCAGAATCCTGCCGCTGGGCCCCCCGGAGCTCACAGAAGACGAGAGCCCCCGAAGCAGTTAGTGTCACAGACAAGGGGAACCTCCGTCCTCCGATACGCTACAATGACTAGTATTTGGCCTCCCAATTCCTATATATCATCCAATGTTCACTGCCATAACCATTGTCTTGGGGGGGGGGAGGGAATTTTTAAGGACAACGCTTTTTGGTTTGATGTACAGATGTAGTTTTCTTGTTTGCGTTGTACCTCATATCATTATATTAAGAACTTTGCGGCCTTGCTGCCAAAATATTATTCATATATGTTAACTCAGTTTAGCAAATAATATCCATGTAAATTAGCATGTCAAGAAACACAAATCCGGATCATGTCATTTTGTGTCATTGTCGGTCGGGCACTACAGAACCATCCGCACACCTGTTTATAACCTGAGCTCACCTGTAAATAAATTATCAGTACCTGACTACCTGTCTCTCTCTCTAAACCCTCACAGTTCTATTAAATTTAGCATACTCGATTTTCAAGAATATACATATTTTGTGGGTATTAGGTCCCTTTGATCCTTAATATAACAAAGATCCTTGTTCTTAAAAATGAATGCATGCTCCTGTTGGAGAATTATTAGCTTGATGATGCTCTCAGGAGTCATTTTAGCTATGTCAAAACCTAAGCAGGAATAACTGTTAACTCTCTCTCTCTCTCTCAAGGGTTAAGAGTAAGAATAACCTGGTGGTTTACCTTATAGTGATTTGAAAGATAAGCCGCATGTAATCAGTGTAGGGAGCCGCCGCATGTTAGATAAACGTAATCTGTGATGTAATTTGATGTGGCACTTAACCGTTCATGCCTGCTTCATTTTCAGAGTACAAACGTTATCAATAATCATCCACTGACGTCCATTACATTTTTACCCCGTAGGAGGTTAGCGCTGTCAGTGTATGTCAGTGTACCTCACGTGGTACACTGTAGGCAGTACTTAAGGTTCACTGTAGCGTTCATTCGGTCCCTAGCTCCAACCCCTTTCATTCCTTTTACTGTACCTCCATTCATATTCTCTTCTTCCGTCTTGCTATCCAACTTCTCGTAACATTTGCTTCATAGTGCAACTGCTTTGAGGTTTTCCTCGTGTTATACCTTTCAAACCTTTCTGTTTTCAATTTCCGTTTTAGCACTGACTGACCTCGTAGGTCCCAGCGCTTAGCCTTTCTACTTCCATTCCATTCCATTATATTTTGACTCCACGAAGTTCTGTTTTTATTTTTTCCACATTTCTGTCGAGGCTTCGCACAGAAATGTGACCAGCATTTTTAAGGTCTGAACATTTGCCTTCTTGAGGAATACTTATTGTGCAAGGATCTAAATTTAGGTCGTTATTTCGTGTAACCCTGTGTATTTATATGGACAGATCTCCAGTTGTACTATTTTGAAACCAAATTGCAACAATCAAAATATGACTTCATCCCATTTTAATGAAAATGTGATGATGCCAAATTGTGGATACCGCGTCTCTTTTAATTCTAAGATTGTCAATTTTTTTTTTTTTTTTTTTTTTTTTTTTTTTACCTGATGGAGCTCCATCAGTCAGTTCATTCCCATTTGAATATTCTGAGTTGGCTCCGCGACAAATCTGTTAGTTGTTTGGCGGTTTTTGTTGCTTGCTGAATTTGATGGAACACTCATACCCTGTGGTCCCACTTTCTCTGTCTGTTTGGGGATCACAGCGTCGAAACTGTGATGCTGAGATCGTTTGGAGTGATAAAGGAATGGTATGAGAAATAGCGTTTGATACTAGATTTGTATAAAAACCCATTCAGGTACTGGTGGCGGGAATGTTTCGCCTTTTCCGCTCTCGTGTTCCAATAAAAGATTGGCGTTTCGACGCAAGTGGAAAATGTACGCCCTTGTTTTTTAACTTATTGGTAAATGATTTCAACTTCAGTTTGTTACGTAAAGATGAAATCTAGTTTATGTAATGATAAAAATCCATCCTTACTGAATGCCCGTAAATTATTTGGATTTTCGCCCATTTGCAAAGTTGACAGAAGTACCTACAGTTCGGGTTATGGGGATTTTCAAAAATTTAGATTTAATCGAAGTACTATATGTAGGGTGATTCCTTCGGCACACGATGAAAGAGCTCATGAAGACACCGCCGTCGCCAAGTCAAGTCACTTAGTCAATGCAGTTTTGTTATACCATTCAGTATCTTACCTTAAGATAATTCGTTAATTGACACTGATGAATGAAAGCCATATCCACTATGTTTTCATTTGTAGGATCTTAATGTATTTTTAGAAGATTTCATGGATATTTACTGGTGGGTCCCGAAGGGGTTCATATGCATGTGAAACAGATACCATGATGAGTGATTTCATTGCATTTATACTTTGAACTTAGGACTACCGTCCTCTTTGTCTCCTTTACCCATATAGCCACTCCTTTGCTGCGCCCTGCACGTGATGACAAACAAGGTAGCAGACCTCACGTGACCGCGAGATTTGTTACATGAACACTCGGACGATATTGGTAAAAAGATAAAGATATCTATATATTTATGAGTTAGTTCTCTCTCTCTCTCTCTCTCTCTCTCTCTCTCTGAATAAGGTGAAGCACATTTGGCTAGAGGAAAAAATGCTTGGAAAATAACTCGCTGTACTGTAGAACTTTTTTGTTTGTCCAGCCTCTGTCTTAAACTGCACAAAATGCACTGTCGTTTTGAGATTACTTGTAAGTTGCTTGATTGATTTACTTTTTCTGTCTGACGTTTGCTGTACAGGCCATCAACACAGGATCCTAGAAAGTTACTCATTTTTCGAATGTCTGTGTTCTAATTGTGGTAAATGGAAAGCGACGGAAGAGAAGAATACACTTGATCTGGTGGACGATTGCATGTGACCCGCTTTTGGAAGTGACGTATAACAAGTGTTGCTAATATGTCGGTTTATGTTGATGAACGAGAAAACTTATATGATAAACATAGATATGGACTCTCCCGTATGTGGGTCTATCATTTGTTTTCAAGTGTTGCAGATTATATGTTCACGATAAAGTCTTGTGAGATTACGAAAATGACAACCAAATAAAGGAGTGGTAAGGTGCTTCGAAAATAGTCGTTTCTGAAATCAGCGCCCTGGCATAGCAACAGACGCCTGCCCTCTTGGCTTGATTGTCCCACGTATCTTTCTTCTTCTTCTTTTAGGATATTTCGATAAGACCAAACTGAGTATTTGTTACGTAAGTATTCGTCGAACAGATCATGACGTGTCTCCAATGACGCGATTTGAGAGCCATTTGGAGACATTTCTGCATTTGAACTAAGTGGTATCCAGAGCAGGCACCTTTGGAAGGATGGGCGGAGCGATCCCGCCCATGTTGAAGGAAGATTCCATCCCGTGTCCGGTCTGTGACCGCTGCCGGTAGGAGTGCCTTTAAAATCGGAGGGCGAGATAGGCAGAGTTCATTCCAGTCCCAGCTTCAGTCTTGCCAGTGTTTCGTGCCGTCCAATTTGAAATACTCCTATGGGTACTGTGTCTAACTGTACCTCCACCTCTCTCGTATGCCGTAGAGGCTACTGGCAGCCCCATCCAGGTAACATAAGGCTAGAACGAAGAACGGAGAGAGACATCAATAGGTAACTTTGTGTGCAGATTACGGAAACAAACTACGCTACTGAGGAGAAGAGACAGGGAAAAGGCGGCGCTGGACCTTCGTTGGAGTAGTAGACGAGAGCGCACCCTTCTGGAGAGCCCCTCGCATCAACAAGAGACCGAACGAACGATAGATCACCTCCTCCCCCCCACAACGCGATGACCAGGTGAACACACACACGCACGCATGCACATACGCGTAACAGATATATATGGCCAGACCAGCATTCTGTCTCAATCATTCACTTAGCGGAGCGCTCTCGTCTTATTACATTGCATCTTATAGGTGCTGAAACTCCATTACTATTGCATATTATTGCATCGTAGTGTGATATTGTTTCGTAAGGAACTTCTTGAAACATTTTAACTGCACCATAATGGTGCCTCTGCACACAGTGTTGGGCCCTCGGGGCAGCTCGATTCCTGTGAGGAAAACGACGCTCTCTCTCCTCCTGCGCGAAAACCGTTTGCAGGCCCGCAACACCCAGAAGACCACAGCTGATCCTCCTGGCCGCCCGCCCTTCTGCGAGCCTTGGTACGCCAACAAGGGTAACAAGGGCGCCTCCTTAAGGGTCTCGCTCTTGGGCGCTAATCGACCTCGCTCACTGGGACTCACGGGGCAGTCGAAGTTGGCGGTCGCTAAGCCCTTGCATTCGACGAGTGTCCGAGAGATATCGACGAAGTCCTTGCAGGTAAGGTATCCCAAGTCTCTTCCTCGCCACCTTCATTCATAATTGGATGTCACTAATATGTTATATATATATATATATATATATATATATATATATATATATATATATATATATATATATATATATATATATATATATTATTATTATATATATATATATATATATATATATATATATATATATATATATATTAGTGAATAATTTGAACATTGAAAAATTCGATATTTTTTCTGGTGTTCATTTTCTACATGTGTTACCACTTAGTCTGCCGAAATCGTTTGTATACGAGTGTCAGAGTATACCAGCAAATGTGCAGAAACTATTTACATGCTTTTAAATATATTTTCTATAGATCAAGTCAGCGTCGAATGTTTAATGTTATTGACCGAAAGAAACTTGACCTGCAAGACCTTATTGATGGTTTACCCTGTCTCTCTCTCCCTCCTTTTATGGAAACCAGTCATCCAAGTCAACGTATGCTTCGCTCCACCTGGACGCCTCCCGGTCGCTGTCTCGCTCTGAAGGCAGCCGTGCAGCCTTCCTGCACCGTCAGCAGTTACAACATGCTCGAAGGATTGTCGTCAAATTGGGGTCGGCTGTCATCACCCGAAAGGATGGCTACGGATTGGCCCTCGGCCGCCTCGCCTCCATCGTTGAACAGGTAAGGAAACAGGAAAAGTGAGCTTTCATCCAAGCATATTTTGTTACTTAGTAAATTCTGTATTCTTGATCTTCCTGATACTTTTTTTCTACTTTTGCTCTGTTTCTTTTCTTTATTCCATTCTTGGTCTCGCCTGATATCCAAGGTTTCCGTCTTGTTGCCCCATATCACTGCACTTCTTTTATCCCTGATGGTATTCCAGTCCACAATGATAGTTTTCTCCTCCCCTTGTGTGTGTATATATATATATATATATATATATATATATATATATATATATATATATATAATACATAGCACAAAACAAGCATACACACACACACACACACACACACACACACACACACACACACCAACACACACACATATATATATATATATATATATATATATATATTATATACATATATATATATATATATATATATATATAATATAACATACAATCATATACATACATACACACACACACACACACACACACAAGTTTGCATATGTGTGTGTTTGCGTGTAATATTCACATGTACTCTATATGTGTATGAACATATATACTGTGCATGCATAATCTTTTTAACATGGATGAACAGTATTTTTCCTTCTAATTGTTCAGGTTGCCGAACTTCAGAATGAAGGTCGTGAATTGCTGATGGTAACCTCCGGTGCAGTTGCATTTGGCAAGCAAAAATTAGCCCAAGAGCTGCTGATGTCCCTGAGTATGAGAGAGACCCTTTCCACTAAGGACAGCATTCGATCGGTTTGTATCTATTTCGTTGTTTTTGGCTTCTTTACACATTTTTTGTGATTTTATAATTTTCCTCAGGATTTGATATGTAGTATTAAACGTTGTTACAGATATGATTTTTATTTGGTCCTCATGAGACAGCTTTGTGTCCCTTTCATTTTTATGTGTTATGAACAGAGAAGTACTTTTTGTGGAGAAGATGGAGGGTATTATATCAAACTGGAAAATAACTTTTTTTTTGAGTCATTTTATGATAATTTGCTTTTCCTTTATTGATTTTTTATAGTTTAATGAAATAATAATAGACTTTTACGTGGAAATATGCTTTTATTTCAAGACTGTAATGATCGAATGTTTAGATGCCAATGTTTCCAAAATTGGAAAATTTATTTTTGTAAATAAATACTATATGAAAACCATGTACGGCTATCGATTCTAGGAATTGATAAATATGCATAGTTCAAGTGTAGAAAGACTATTGCTATAACCTGAGACATTGTTGATTTGAAAAAGCACTTCAGTAAATGGGAATACGCGTAGTGGAATTTAGTTAACAGTAAATGATAAGCGCATGACAAGGACATCTAATCTAGTGTTGAAGGACTATTAATAATTTCGTGTTTACTCCGCAGATGGTGTGTTATTAGACATACGTATTTGAGGATCTCTTTGGTATGATATATTATATGTTTATATTGTTTTCCTTTGACAGGAAGAAGCCAAGAGTCTCATCGCCCCAAGAGCTTCCGCAGCTGTGGGACAGTCTGGTCTCATGTCACTTTATGAAGCGATGTTTGCTCAGTATGGTGTGAAAGTGGCCCAGATCCTTATCACTAAACCAGATTTTTATAATAATGAAACTCGACAGAACTTGAATTCCACCATTAATGAATTAATAGCCCTTAATATTTTGCCAATCATCAACACGAATGATGCTGTGACACCACCACCTCAAGTTGATGAAGAGATAAGCAAGAAACTGGACATCCGAGACAATGACTCTCTCGCAGCCCGTCTGGCTGTCGAAATAGAATCGGATCTTATCATCCTAATGACTGATGTAGATGGCATCTTCAACAAGCCTCCGACCGAAGAAGGAGCACGCCTCATTGATAATTTTTGCCGTGAGACATCTCAAAAACTGATGTTTGGTGAGAAGTCATCTGTTGGTACAGGTGGCATGGAGTCTAAAGTTAAGGCAGCAAGTTGGGCTCTAGACAGAGGCACATCTGTGGTTATATGCAATGGCCTTGCACAAGGTGCTATAAAAGGAATTGTACAAGGACGTAAAATTGGAACATTTTTCACAAATAACACTGACAGTGGACTCGAAGTTGAAGTGCTTACTAAGAATGCCAGAGTTGGCAGTCGTCTGTTACAAAGCTTAGATCCAAGTCAACGAGCTGGAGCCATCAAGACATTGGCTGAACTTTTGGAAACTCGGCAACCAGATATATTGGTTGCTAATCAGAGGGATATGGAAGAAGCAGAAAAGAATGGTTTGTCATCTTCATTAATGGCTCGCTTAAGACTAACACCAGCTAAACTGAATAATCTTGCAGAAGGCTTGAGGCAGATAGCTGCATCATCCCTTGATACCTTGGGCAGAACTCTTTCCAAGACAATCATTGCAGAGAACATAGAACTACGACAAGTGACAGTTCCAATTGGTGTCCTCTTGGTTATTTTCGAGTCTCGGCCAGACTGCTTACCCCAAGTAGCAGCACTAGCTATGGCAACTGGCAACGGATTACTTTTGAAAGGAGGAAAGGAAGCTTACCACAGCAATCAGGTGTTGATAGATTTGGTGAAGGAGTCTCTTTCAACTGTTGGAGCTACTGGAGCAATCTCTCTTGTGACCAAAAGGGATGAAATATCAGATCTTCTACAACTTGATGGAGAAATTGATCTTGTGATCCCTCGAGGGTCCTCCGAGTTAGTGAGAACCATCCAAGAACAGTCACAGGCCATTCCCGTCCTTGGTCATGCTGAGGGAATATGTCATGTCTATGTTGACAAGGATGCTGACGTGGAAAAAGCTGTGAAAATTGGTACGTCATTATGCCTTATGTATGCATACATATTTTAAGTTCACAGGTACAGAATTTAGATATACAAATGATATCTCTCTCGTATTTACAGCTTTCATTTTTATTTGTCTGAAGAAAAAAATAAAGTTTATAGCGGTTAGATATACGAAAAACTATATTGTTTATACCGTCAGAGTGAATTTATTTAAACTACGTACTTTAAAGCAATGTATCGCCAAATTACTTTTCATAAGTAGGGGATTCTGAATAATAACCCTGTACCCAGAAGTGAGCCCAACCATAATTTTAGTATGGTAATAGATCTTGTTAATATTTCTTTCATGCATATGCCATAATTATCAAATTCCGGACTTTATGCGTACACATCCAGTATTTTTCATTATCTAGTAAACGTTTTAGAGACTTGCTCCTTCAGTTTAACAGAAATATCAGCATATTTAGTACTTTTCAAGCCAAGAGTATATTTTTAAAGGGTTAATGGATGCAAAAAGCCTTATGATACCATAGAAGCGAAGTTTACAAAATTATAGTGTAGAGAAATGTTAAAAATATTATGTACAGTCAGCAATTTCTTCCATATTTTGCATCATCTAAAGGACATCAGACACTCATGATTCGTTCCCTTTGTGGATATGTGCATAGTGATGTTTCTTTTTTGTCCTCCCAAAGCAGTTTTTCTTTTGCTTCAAAGGTGGGAGTACATGTGCATTTTTACAATTCTAGTTAAAAAGCTTTTGATCTTCATTCTTGCAAAGCTTTTGAAATTCAATATGAAGAATGTTAAGTACGGAAGCTTGCAGGTTTTATATATACATTTCTGTGAGGCAATTTAATATTTACTATGTATGATTTTTATTTCATGTAAATGTTCTAGTTGTCTTAGGCTCTTTTTGGCACATTTACTTTTCTTGTGCATCCGCAAAGACCCCCAATTTCTGCTGTAACTATGATTTACTTCAAACATTAATTTTTTTTATTTCAAGGGAGTTTATAGGTTTAGTTCCTTGCCTTTTTCTATATATAGAATGTATATGCAGTGTTATGGTGTTATGTTTTACATCTTTTAAAAGAAGTGTTTATTTTTAAATTCCACAGTTCGTGATGCTAAATGTGACTACCCTTCAGCTTGTAATGCAATGGAGACACTTTTGATACACGAAGAAATATTCCACAACTCACAGGTGTTCAACAGAGTTTGCCAGACACTCATCAGAGAAAATGTCAAAATTCAGGCTGGTCCTCGATTGGCTAAGATGTTGACCTTTGGTCCTCCACTTGCAGAAACATTCAAGTAAGTTAATGATAACATATGAACAGTAGATATATATATATATATTATATATATATATATATATATTATATATATATATTATATATATATGTGTGTGTGTGTGTGTGTGTGTGTGTGTGTACACATTCATGCATACGATGTTTAAGAAGTATATTTTATAATAGATATAAAATGGTCCAGCTGTTGCCATCTTCGCCTTGTGAGTGAGGTTCCTTAGACAAATCTAGATTAAGGGAAAGTCGCCCATTTCCATCTCCTTAAATACTTACTGGTAGGTACTACTGATGTTGACCTACTTGGTGTATGAGTTAGCTGGTGGTTGGCTGATTATGGTTATTACAGCCATGCAGGGCAATGGCAGAGCAATAGTAACCTCAGTCCGAACCTTCAGGCAACTGAAAGGTGATCACCTTACCCAGCCCTGAAAGAGGGAAAGGCATATGATAGAAAATCATTGTCAGTTTCACAGCAATTTTTCTATTAAAGTTGTTCTGATGCTGTAAATGCACAGTGTGTCTATTTTTAACAGATTCTGCATATTTTTGTTCATCTTAAAAGGGATGATATATAATTGAAAGTTTTCCCCGCTTTTACTTGATAAGTGATCCATATAACAGAGTACAATTTGGACACTTAGAAACCACTGTAGTTGTATTCCTTAATGGGAATATGAATGGTTTATAAGTGTTATGATAATAAACAGGTTACAGTTGTGGAATAATAAAGAAATCATACTGGCTATTTGTATATTGAATTGAATCATTAACTTTTTTACGTAATTGCTCGCCCACTTTCTTTCGTAGGGTTGAATTTAGTGACCTTGAATGCATCATTGAAGTGGTATCAACTATGGAGGAAGCTATCGACCACATACACCGATTTGGTTCTTCTCACACCGATGTCATTATCACAGAAGATGAAGAGACAGCAGACCATTTTCTCAGCACTGTGGATTCTGCCTGTGTCTTCCATAATGTGTCGTCAAGGTTTGCTGATGGCTTCCGGTTAGGTTTGGGTGCTGAGGTTGGCATCAGTACTGCTCGAATTCATGCTCGTGGACCAGTCGGAATGGAAGGCCTCTTGACAACTAAGTGGGTTCTGAAGGGTGACT
>NC_061108.1:46214659-46289774 GCF_015104395.2 Macrobrachium nipponense
AAGTTAAGCTCAAGGTTAACATATTTTATTTCTTACAGGCGGATCAGTCTGCAAGGGATGCTGCTCTCTCCACCCTCAAAGTTTGGGTAGGAGGGTTTGGACGGAATGTTTGGGAAGTCGAAGCCTTACATCCTTTCCCTTTAGGACATGGCGGCTTTATCTTCCCGCAGGGAAACCAAACCGCCTACGTGGTCCCAGAAGTTTGCAGCTCCCATAATTGATACTATTCAAGAACTGGTATCGGCAACAAAAGACGAGAAGTTACCGGAGCTTGTGTTGGGAGGAGTGCCAATTCCGATTACGGAAGATTTACCCATTCCACATGATATGGGTATTGGTAAGAGCGTTGATGAGGCTAACCTTCTAAGTCCTCAAGGTCATTCCTTGAGTACTTCTAACTCTTCCTCTCCTTCTTCTTCTAGATCATTCCAGGATTTCACCGGGGGTTTGCCTCCTTCTAGGTTGCAACCCTCCTCGGTGATACCTAAAGTGAAAAAACTTCAGGTAAAAACACTGCAAAAAAGAGCTTCAGTACCAAAAACATCATATGGCAACCTCCCTAAAAATGATCCGACATCCCATACCGGAGATGCTAAAACCAGGCAGAAGTCCCTCTCGAAGCCCTCTTAAACCAAGGTCAAAGGAGGGGAAATCTTACCATTCCCCTTCGAGCCCTTTACCATCAACTTCTAAGGGCCTGATACCTCATAAGGTACCAGAGGAGAAGGGGGATCCCTCTCCCGCTGGGCAGGACCTGTTCAACACAAATATTTTAAAACAGGTCAATAACCTAGGATCCTTAGTCAGTACGGTTACGGCAAGGTTTGAGGAGGTGATTAAGAGACTGGGTGCTCAAGAGTCTCTAATTGCGGGTCTTCAGCAGGGTGCAGCAGGTTACGCTGGGGTATTCCATATAAAAGGAATCCAGAGTCCTCCTCCTCAGGTTCGAGGCCAAGGAAGAAACAAAGGAGATTCCAACCTTTCCAACCAGCTCAACAACAAGCTTTAGTCCAGGCTGTACCAGTACAGCAAGTACCACAGCCTTTGACCTCCAAGGCACAGCCTCAGCATCAATTGGTTCTGTTGGCCCCGTCTCCTACCCAACAAGCTCCAACACGTATGCAATGTCGCCTGCCTTTAACCCAACCTTTGAGTCTCAGGCATTTCAGCCTTTTAACAGGTTTGGGAGGGGTGGCAGAGCAAGGGGTTCCTTTTGCCAACGCGGCGGAACCAGAGCCGGCCAAAGCTAGAGGTTCTAAGACAGGAAGAGGGACAAAGAAAAGGAAGAGGGACAAGACCCTCATCCTCTCAATGAGGACTCTCAGGGTCTCCGTCCTCACTCTCTTCCGAACTCGAGCTTGTCACAACAAGTACAAACAAAGACTGTGTTCAATTCCTCAGGTCTTCACAAAACCCTAACTTTATGGATTTCATGAAGTTTGCAGGACGGAGGGGTGAGGACATAGACCCAGAAAACATTTTGTTCTTGGAGTCAGACAAAAGGGAATCAACACTCCGCCAATATGATTCAGCAGTTAAGAAATTGGCGGCTTTCCTCAATGCATCCAATATCCAAAATATGTCAGTTAATGTAGCTATCACCTTCTTCAGGAGTTTATTTGAACAAGGTTTGGCGGCTAGCACAATTACAACTACGAAATCAGCCTTGAAAAAGATTTTCCAGATCGGATTTGGTATCAATTTAACTGAGTCTTACTTCACGTCTATTCCGAGGGCTTGTGCACGTCTTCGGCCTGTACAGAGACCGTCGACGTGTCATGGTTTCTTAACAATATACTTAAGCTCGCTTTGGATACAGACAACTTGGCATGTGATTATCAATCCTTATTGCGTAAGACACTATTTTTGTTAAGTCTGGCTTCAGGTGCTAGGGTTTCAGAGTTGTCAGCTTTATCTAGAGACCCAGGTCATATAGAATTTTTACCTTTGGTGGACGTGTTGCTTTCACCAGATCAAACATTTCTCGCCAAGAATGAGGACCCTTTAGATAGGTGGTCGCCATGGAAAATTGTCCCGCTTCCGCAGGATCCATCATTGTGCCCTGTGCAAACACTGAAGGATTTCCTTTCTAGGACATCTGGCCATTCGAAAGGCCCGCTTTTCATTAGGGAAGCTGAGGAGACCATTTCTCTAAAGGGCATAAGGCAACAAATTTTGTATTTTATAAAGAAAGCTAATCCAGGATCATTTCCGAAGGTGCATGACATCCGAGCTATTACAACAACCATTAACTTTTTTAAATATATTTGTTTTGATGATCTTAAAAAGTAGACTGGTTGGAAGTCACCCTCAGTTTTTAAAGGCCATTACCTTAAGTCCTTGGAGGCTCTTAAATACCCAACAGTAGCAGTGGGCAGACCAGTGTCCCCTGCTACAGCATGAACAATTTGTAGTGGCTTTAATTTTCCTCATTTTCTTTCCGCCAGCCTCATTAACAATCTACCTAAGCTACCTCAGCCCATCCTATGATGTTCATATTGAGAGTTTAAGTTTTATTTGTACATATTGTTATTGTATTACAATTTAAATCTGTATTTTTGTAACTGAAATTTATATACATTTTTAGCCTTAAAATATGGTGTCTATTAAGGCTATGATAAATTTTTATACTATGTGTATCTTAGTTTATTATATTCTCACATTTTTTAGTTGTTTTTCACTTTCTACCCTTTATTTTTGAATTGTCATTTAACTTATATGTCTTTAGCTTGGTGTTTTCTCTGGTACAATTTCACGGAGTGACACGGCTGAGCCCAGAAAAGGGATTTTGACATAGGAAAAATCTATTTCTGGGCGAGGAAGCTGTGTCGCCCAGTGAAATCCCACCCTGTCTTTCCCACCCTACTTAGTCACCAAGCTAGAATGCTATCTGCCGGTATGTTGACCCTGACGCTACATTCACGGTAGCAGGGAGTGAGCCGTAGCACGGCTCCCCTTTTCTAAGGGGTTTTGATGAGGAAAAGGCTAATTGGAGAGGCTGCTGTGGTAGTGTTTTTCACTCGCCCCAGATTCATACCGACACCCTTTAGAAAGGGTGAGCGAGTCAGAATATTCTGGCATGTCCAATTTAGCAGTTCTCTGGTATTTTAGCAATAATTTACCTTAGAAATAGCGCTGAAGGAACGTATTTCACTGGGCGACACGGCTTCCTCGCCCAGAAATAGATTTTTCCTATGTAAAAATCCCTTTTTTTGTATGTGTCCATACCTTGAGCACTGTGTACATTGTAGTGGTTTTGGAACGAAAGGACGAACTTCTCTGTTTTCTCCAAGAATTTTAATTTTAAATGGTAGGTCTTGACCTGTAAATTTTATTTTGGCAATGTTGATATTTTTATTTTTGTCTTTCCTACTTGAAATCGAGTAAGTTTCTAAATCGTGGATATTGTTATATCTCAATTTTAAGGAGTCTAGCTGTAGTTGTTTTGAAGGAAGCTCCTGCTCACTATTGGGTAGGATGACTGTACCCTGTACATAATTCAATGTTTCGTGACTTGTAATTGTTACTTTTATATTATTTAGTTCTGTTATACTTAAAAAGGCAGCGGACTGCTTTTTATTGGTTACTTGGATAAGCCATTCATTGTCCTTGATGTGTCCGCATTCCATGTCTTGTGTTGGATATATGTTAAGTAATTTGTTTTCTAGTATCGCTGCTGAGATTTTGTTGTCAGCTTTGAGGACTAGAAATCTTGACCAGTTATCTGGTTCAAAGAGGTCATCAAAATGTACCAATGTGGGATTAAGTCGGTAATTTTTGTTTCTTTTTGGTTCTTGTTTTATGTATGTTGCTTGTCTATTATGATTTTTATATTTTTGTCTCTAATTCAGAATTATTGTTCATCATATATAGTTCCACTGTTACGTTATTGGAGTTTACCAATTTATTTTTGTGTTTCTTTTTTATTTATGCACCCTATTTGGTTTTCTGGCTCTGCTGCTTTACTTGGAACAGGGTGTTCCTTTGTATCATTTATAGTAATTTCACTACTTGAGGCAGTACCAAGGAAATTCGGGAGTGACATGCCAATAGTCATCAATTGTGCCGGAGTTTTTCCATCATGGGGCCCAGGGGTACTCAAATCATTTATTTCAATATTCATAAATTTGAGATGAGATAAAAAAAAAAATTCTTGAAAAGATATCATTGGTCCTTCGCAAAGTTAAATCTTCCGCCAGTGGCACAAGTGAGAAATGACTCCCAAATGTCCGCATCCCTACCCTACCCCAAAAGGGGATGGCATAATATGATTAATATGGCCCAAGTGTAAGAAGAACCCGTTTGCTAGGACTAAGAGTATTACGATAATGCAATTATCCCCATCCTAATCACATTATGGGCAAACTGGATAGAATGCCGAGTTCTATTCCTAGAACCAGGCCCGCCCTGGAATCCGTGGTCCAGCTTCACAGAATAGTTCCGCCTAAAAAACAGGTCCGAACATTGTCGGGTAGATGATGGATCTACTACAGTTCTCACTATTTAGCTTCGGATTTAACTCCACATTAAGCCATGATATGTTTTCTCATTTATTTGCTTTCAAAAAATTTTGGCAAAAATGGAAAAGTCCACAGAAGTGAACTCAAAAATATATAATGTCAAATGGGACTCCTGGGTTCGAACCTGGGAAGAAATTCCTAAGGTTCGAGAGGCCCCTAACCACGCTAAGGTGGTCCCATGAGGGGGAGGGGAGACACTGCAATTGCAAATTTTATGTACTGTATTGTGATGCATATTTGTATGTATACACACCTACACTTAGCCTGTAGATAGGCTTCATGTACATATTGACTTTAAATAGTAAAAAAACAATCATACATAACTTTGTTGAATTGAAGTTATTGAAAATCTCATTCTGATAGACAATCTTATAATAATTTCTTATATTGAATCTAATTTTGTGTGTGTGCAAATTTAAGCATTTATAAATTTATTGTCAGAGTTATCCAGTGTAGGCAGAGTAGATGGAGGACAGTGATAAAAAATGTTTTCTGTTAAATTCAAGTTGCTTTTGTAAATAAGAGTATAATTATCAAAAAGATTTTTCATGCTTTGTCCGCATTTTTCTGAAACACTGTAGCTAAGTATTTTGATAGCATAAAATTCTTAAGTGTAAACACAAAATTTCTTTTTTCTTAAGATTATCTTAAAAATTGGGGTGGGGGTTCATTAATAACTTGTGACATAGGCACAAACTTACACTTCACACTCATAACTAGCAACAAGCCGACACAAAATCAAAGAACACTAAAAAAGAACCCAAAGAGACTGAAGGGTTCAGTACCTGTAAATGAAATTAGTAAAAGGAAAGTACTTACAGAAACTTCTGCAACTGCTTCCATGGTAGAAGAAGACTGCCAGCTTACAGTAACATTTTCACTGAAAACTGGTAAGAAAAGAAATAGTGATTGACAAAACACAAAGTAAACCTGAATGGTTTTGAAGGTTTGGGGAGGTCAACCAATCAGTACAAATACACAAAGTGATTGTTTAACCACTGGTAGACCCAAGGATATTGTGTGCATGTACCAACCTACCAGGCCCAGTTGTTCTTTTTCTGTCTGTAGTGGATTACTATGCCTGAGAGTAATTAGGACAAGTTAAAGTAATGAACTGGGAGTTAACAAATACATTTCCAGCATTATTGCTAACACTAACTCTTATTGTTTCTAAGCTCTGTGAGTTGCTGCATGTATCAGTGGTGTCCAAAAAATTTTCATAGGACTTTCCTTTGCTTGTATGAAATATTGTTGACATATCCAAAAATACTAAAAATATCTGTTTGACTGACCTTAATGCTAAATGGAGAATTTACATCTTGTTGATAACCAAAGTATTTATTACTTTAGGCTCCAATTCCTTTATAAGTTATCCTTACTGTAGATTATCTTGAAAGTTTCCTAAAATTGCTAGGTAGATTAATGGTTGTCATTCAAAACAGTTCTTGGGCACACCCTAAAGCCGCTGTTATCGAGACAATTTTATGCATTTTTCACCACTGTCAGTTTGTTAAAATGTCAGCATTTTTACTATAAAAAGGCAGAATGCAATAACTTGAAACCCTTGTTTTAAGAAAATTGAAGTTAAGATTTTAGTGCTCATCAGTTTTTTGCTATTTATCTTGGACCATAATTGCTATGGTCTCTTCTTAAGACCATAGCCACAATTTTTGAAGTTAATGCATTTTGCCCTTTTACGGCACATATATGGCACACAGTTTACTCATCCCTAAAATGTCAGTCAAAATAGTGTGCATTCGAATAGTCCCGATGTCCATGAACTTTGGGTTTGTGGTTGATATTTTTGGATGTCCTGATAAGAGGTCATCTGTGCTGTTCTTGACCTGAGTGAATGAATTACACAGTCCACTTCTTGATGGTGGAGTATGAATGGGGAGTTTTTCTTCATGTGTATTGACCATGTCAGTCAGTGTTCACTGGGACAGTGTTGATACCCGAGGTCTCTTCTGCCTGTTTTGTTGATGGTTGATACTTATGAATTTACAGACTGCGATCATCTGTGCTGTCCATGACCTGCATGAATTAAGCAGTTGGCATCTTCAAGGTGGAATAGGAAAAGGAGGCCTATCTAAGAGTACTGACCATGACCAGGTCTGTACTTCAGGATCATTCAGTTCTTTTGCACACTTGATGCAGCTTTCTTTTACCTCCATTTTGAGATTTCCCTTGCAGCTAATGACTTCCAAGGGGGTCTATGCTGCCGTGTAATAAAAGTAAACTAGTTATAGTCACATATATAATTTTTACAGGCAGCCACACCAAGATAGTTCTGGTTACTACTCTTCTTTCAGACAGGGCAAAATTTTTTTAATGATACTCATATAGTAGAAGACAAGTACTATCGTTAATTTTAACCAATTAAAGCTCTTCAGTATAATAAAATCTTTAAGAGAAAATTGCACATTGGAGCTATTACACCTTTAACTGATATACATATAAACATTTTTCTACGGGGTAGCTATAGTTGCAAGCATCAAGATTCCTAAAATTAACAATGACTGCAGCATCCAGTGAACCAACATGTAATATTTGTCTGCAATTAAACCAATACTGCAGTTAACTTGACAGTGAACAAATATTTCTCTCAAACTCGGGTAACAAACATAAGTCTTTCTTTCTGACATTTATTGCTTGTACTGTAGTTTAAGAGACAGTATACAAAAACAAGGGATACTCACAGCTGCTCTTGAACCCATAAATTTCTTAAAGCGACAGTATACAACAGCACACAAAGTTTCAGTATATAACTCCACTTTGTCAGCCTCAGTAAACATCATCCAATCAGTCACTCTAAAAATTTTCATTTTGATTAAATTATTTTCATTGCATTTATACAAATATTCATGGAAAATTATTACAATAACAATTACTATAAACAAATGGTTATCATATAACTGTACAGACAAAACAGTAAAAATAATAAAGCAAAATGACATGACTTAGGGATATACAGTTACAAAGGAGATTCCATTTATGCGGAAAATATGTATGGAGATCATTTTATATAAAAAGTCCAAATATGTGATAAATACTTGATTTCTACTTTACACTTTAACTGGACATAAACAACACGTTTTAAAAAACATGATACTTAACTTCTATAAAAGGGAATTCATACATGCAAAAAATTTTTTTATAAAGAATACCCATTATTCACTAAGCATTGCAGTCATAAATGAACTCTAAGGAGATATACAGAAGCTTACAAAATCAATTATTTTTATTATAATACACAATGACAAGTAACTGCATGACCACTCTACAACAATTAAAGATACCCCAGAAGACAGTTGAAGTATGACCAAGAAATATTGTCATTTAGCACTCGCAGAAATTAAAATTGAGCCATTTTGACTTTAAAATACTCTCATATCTATAAATGAAAAGAATCGTTTCAATCTAAGTTAAACTCTATATAAAATCTATATGATACTGTAACATCTCTCAAGGTGTGCAGTGTGTCTCAGCAAATCTACAATATAACTAGAAACTACTCCCTTCTTGTTTGCCAAGGTCTATTTCCCATAGTGTAAATGATAAAAAATTTTACCAAAATATTAATGCACCATTGCAGAATTCAAATATTTTCTTGACACCAGAACATTTCTTGAAAACATATGGGAGAAAGTTTGGCTGGTTTTAGGGATGCATTGGATTGAACTAGGAGCTTTGTAACAATCAAAGCTGCCGTTCACTAAAGCGCTTGAGACTGTAACAAATATTCTACTACTATACAAATGTACAGAGGTGGTAAGTGTGCAAGTGAATCTCTCAGCATCAAAATTCATTGTGTAGTTGTTTAATAGCTTTACAAATTACTTTTTTGTATAGAAAAATGTGAAATGTGTAGAGTATTGTATAGGCCAAGAAATGAGCAAAGTAAATATGTTGGAAACTTGGCACAAGTTTCTAGATGTGAAAATATAGAAATATGTGGATGATGTGATTGCAAGACAAGTACTTATTGGAGGGGCTGCACTGCTGATATGTAAGGCCAGGATGACGACAAGGATATTCGTGTGACATTTAAGAATGAGTTGTGCCCTGAAAGTCAGCATAAGTCCATACCATTCAAGGCATTGAGAGTAACTAATAATATGATGAATGTAATTACACGGTAGTTAACTTTGATCCCCATTTTTGTTATAATGGGTTATTTAATGACATTATTTACAATTGTACGTGAAAGGTTTGGTCAAGAAAGTAAAATTACTTACTTCACAACCAAAGTAGGTAAAAATGAAATTAACTAATTTCAGTAGGACTGTAAGAAAGGCTGCATTGCAGTCTAAACAGTACTTTCACCATTTTAAATAATGAACAATTATGTCTATGGTATTTTATATGAAACACTGGTAAAAAACTATTGAAGTTATCAATCATATAGTATTTTTAAATGAATGTAAAACTATACACACCTTGATATTTTGATTACACACAGCAATTTACATAACTCCTTAAAAACATGTTGGTAATTACAGTGCTGTATCCTATATTACAATAACAAAATTATCAGAAAATATATGTTCACAGGAGAAAAAAGATGGCTAATTCAGTTCATGTCAAGGTCTATTATTCTATAAAAACTAACAGTAAGTGGGTTATGCAATCTTTAAATACAGTGCAGATGTGTAATATATACTAATAAATATGAATAATCACTGAAAAATTGGTAATGTGTCTGTTTATGTAAGTGGTTTATATGTATAAGAACAAGTCATACTGTTCATAACATTTAAGTAAGTGTCTTGAGTGTAGTGCATTTAGCTTACATGTCAATGTATGCACATATGCTGGTTATTATATACATGCACACCCATATTAAAATGAAGTACTGAGAAATCACAAAGACTAAATAAAGTGGGAATATATTTTATACTATATTTACAATGGCCTGAGTCAAAGCCAAGATAAAACTATGTACAATGTTTGGCTAGTTTAAAGTGGCGATCACCATCTCAGATTAGTGACAGAGGTCATTGATCTGAGAGTCACTCGTACCTAAGTAGCATTATTTCTATTAAAACTTTTCTAAAAATTCACAAACACTATCACAAGCTATCAATTAGGTTCTACTGAAGTTCATGACTGAATTCATTTGAAATGTATCACACTACAAATGCAATTGTAAAAGGCTGCACATGGCACTTGTAAATAATAAAATTTACTTCAAAAGTTCAAGTTCACAAGATTCTGACGAAATGTATAAATGTAGAAATGAATTGCTATTAACATTTTGTTTGCAAGAATGATGTTGCTGATAGGTGGACTAGTTAGTTCCTGTGTAAAAAAATGTGATTGTCCACTGTTATGAAATTCTTACAAATTAGATGCACTCAACTTTCTAGTGGCATAGTATTGTATTGTCTTTCAACTTTTTCGAGATTTTACATAACACAATTATGCTTGGCAATACTGAGAGTTGGAAATGTAAAGAAGATATTATCATGTCTTTTTTTTTTTTACCAGGCTGACAGCAATATGTGTTAAGACTTACATATTGTATGCAACATAAATTGGATCAAGTTGGTCCGCTAAGAACCCGTCCCTCAGGTGCATGCGTTGCTTTTCCCCACGAGAGTTGATGGGAACGACCCCAGGGTCAACTACAACTATAACACCAACAATGACTTGGTGTTCTTCTAGGACGGATGAGGTGATGAGTGGCACAAGGTCCAAGGCTTCATATTCTGCCCCATCTAGTTCAACAACCACCACTAACAAATTGGTCCAACTAAACACTGCACATTCTGAGATCTTCTTGTGGCATCGCATCACCGTCATCTCTATGTCAATTGGGTGGTATCTCATTCCACGCAAAATAACTGTCTCATCTAATGCCCCAACAACAAACACTGCATCATGAAGCTCTCCATCTGCTTGCACAGATTCAGTTCGTCGTAGGAATCCTAGATATCCAGTCCGGGCATACACTTCTCCTGTGCTTCCAGTCACAAGCTGGGCATTGAAATGGTCATTAGAAGTCCCATCATCACCATACACTGTAAAGTAACCACTAGCATTGTGATTACATTGAACCCAAATCTCTCCCAAATGCGAGTCAGAGCACTGTCCCTTAGTGTCAGGATTAGCGATTACAACCTTAACCCCGGGCAGAAGCTTCCCAGACTCCATTAAACACAAAGAGTGAGGTGCACCTCTTTCTACAAGAGTTACTCTGTCATGACGCAAAGACCTAAGGTCAACAAAGACAGTTGTAGGGTCAGGTGAAGAAGCTCCTTGTAAGCATATAGCAACATTGACACGACAACCAAAGCTTGTTGACACTGCTCTAGGCGACAGGCCTAGTCCACTAAATAACTTGGAGAAGGAACTGGTAAGCTGAACTCTAGGCCTCTCTTCTGCAACAACAACACATGTCCTAACACATGCTAAATTCACACCTCGTGTCTTGAGGGCAGTTATGGATGATCCTAAGCCCTTTGTGCATAGTTCCATCACTCCGTATGAACAAAATGTGTCTCGCACTTTGTACTGAGATACTGCTGATAACCAAAGAGAGGGATTTAATTCCACCTGAAAAAAAAAAAAAAAACTTAAAATTCACAAAATAGCTAGATATTTAAGATTATTAAATAATAAAGTTATCATTTTGTTTGTGAGTATGAGAAAGCAAGTGGAGCTGTAATCAGAAGCCTCTGAGAATGAAAAAAAAAAAAGAGGATATTTTTGATACTGGTAGAAAAAATTTTACCATAGTGTTTTGACTGAATTTTTTGGGAAAAGTAAATACTGAATGAAGATTAATATCATATGAGCCTTCAGACGAATTATGGATTAAAACCAAGTCTTCAGATGCAAAGGTCATGCAGGACAATATTCATTGCATGACGAAGAGATCATGTTGTCATTTTATTATTATTCTATGTTGTTAAAATCTGGCAATGATCTATACAATAGTTACTGGTAAACACTATTACATAGCTGCAAGATGACTTTAAAAAAAAAAATTTTTTACTTTGGGAAACTGAATACAGAAGCCTACAAACTAAATAAAAGTTATCTTTTAGTGAGTGGTAATGGCAAGTCTTTAAAAACAATCATTTATAAGATACTTACTTCACCTGGAGGGATAAGGATAGACTGATGTCCAGAATAAACTGAGGAGAGAACCCACAAGGCCAATCCTAATCCACAATATGGATCCAAACACAATGCAACAACTCGAGATGGATACAATTCACAAGCAACCTAAGAATGAAAATTTCCAAATTAGTAGTATATAGTATTCAAATAGTCCTCAATTGGACATCAATAAATCCAACTATTTTGCATAAAAAAAAAAATTAACAATTTTCAGTTTTCCTAAGTATACAAACCACAGCTTTCATAAATGGGAGTTCCTCATGCAAAGCATGCTTCGGCTATCACTGACTTGACTATAATTCCTATTGAGCAGGCCTAGGTACCCTCATAACCTGAGACAGCCTACCTAATCCAGTGTGTGTACCAAGCCCGCTCACAGAATTTACCGCCCACAGGATAGGAGAGATCGGAACTATGAGGGGTGACAGAGGAAGGTTAGTTCTTTATATAAATTATGATTTGTATACCTATGAAAAATACAATTTATAAAATTTAGTATTTTTTCCTATGGAAATATAAATCCAAGTTTTCATAAATATAGCCTCACCCTTAGAGGGAGGTTGTCTTTCCCATTACTGTGTAGCAGGTGGGGGTGCCCTGGTGGTGTCGGAATTGCTCGCACAACTTCTCCCTACCAAACTCCAGTCATACAACAAGTATATTTCATTGAGGAACCTTTAACAGGTACTCATCACATTCCTGCAACGTCCTTGTTTGGTGTTCCTACTACCTTGCAGGTGGAACCTCGACACCAACAGCTGGGCTGCTACAAGAGGTCCCAGGATATTTGTCTCCAAAGATTTATGTGTCAAGTCCAAGAGGTAGAACCATGTAATGTAGGCTTCCTTTTCCAGAAGCCTGTAATAAGGACCAGAAGGACTAAAGGGCCCCATACACTGAAGGATTGTATGAACAATTGTCTGAACGATTGTTGTTATCGACAAACGCACACACTATTCACACAGTATGAACGATCTCCGCACTGATTTCAGTCTGACCAAAGATTTTGTCTCAGGAAGACATGGCAACCTCTCTAGAAGAGATATGCACAATGTATGCAGACAAACCCAAATACATTGAACTGACCTGTGTATGACAGACATAAGTCGCAAGCCAGCAACCTGGTCGAGACAGATCCCTGCTGAAATTGTTCAGACACGAAGCTCCACCCACTTTTGCATTCAGACAGGCCCATACAAGTTTTTGCGAACGATACAGACAATCGTTCAGTATATGGGGCAATTAAGTGGTTATTCATACAGACCACCAGCATTCCTATGTCCCTGATGTCATGGGTCGTGACCTTTCCCAGTGGTGTCTCCTCTCCCCCCTTGCATTATAGGCCCTGACAATATTTTCCCTGAACAAGAAGGCAATAGTGCTCCTTTCTCCCCATAATGATGAACAGCCATTTTAGACTCCAGTTCTTCAAGGAAAAGATGGAAAACCCCTCAAACTGAAACTGGTGAAGATAGGTCCTATGTCTTGGCCACATAGTCTAGGATGAAATACATGGATAAGGAGGTCCATCTCTATGTGTGGGAGATGTCGTACAATGGGATGTGAAACTTACAAACCCTCTTGGCTATGACTAAGGCTAAAGCCTGCAGGCACATCAATCTTTTATGATAGGACCCTGTTGGATGACTTCTACTGGGGCTTGAATGGGAGTCCTCGCAGCTGGCCAGAACCTTTGTCACATCCCACTCAAAGCTTTCACCTAAATTGGAGACACTTCTGCTGGGGAACCCCTGATCAGAGCTGTTACCTCCCAGGCACGAAACAGGTCTAGGCCCTTGTTCTAAAGATTTTACAGCCATTACCAAGAGGACCTTTGTCTGTCATAGGTTCACCAGAAGTCAGCTACTTCCTTTACATAGATCTTGAGTGGACTTTGACTCCTCCAATGGCACCAATCACAGAAAACTTACAAACTCTGTAGGTACATCCTGGTAAAGGAAGGTCACAGGGTGTTGGACATCACCTCTACAGTTGATTTTTCCTTTAAAAAAAAAATCCCTTTCTTCTGAGGAGCTGCTGGATAGCCTCCACCTGTGTAGATGGAGGGTGCTCATTGCCTGCTGGTACCTTCCATTGTGCTCCTGTATCAAGAGAGTGGTGTCTGTGGAAATTCTCTAGGCATGTCCATCACTAGGTCCAGGAGGTCTGAGTACCACTCCACAGAGGGGACTACTAATGTTATTCGGAGGCCATCTACATCACTGCTCTTTAGCCCAGGACCGGGGAGCAGTACAGGGGCAACATGGTGTTCCTAGCCACAGCAGAGAGGTCACGAGTTGGAACCTCCAGATCTCCAGCAGACTGTTTACCACTTCCTGATTTAGGAATCAATCAGTGCCCACTACCTGATTGTTTCTCCTGAGCCGGCAGGCTACAATGTTTCTCTTCCCTGGAATGTATCCGGCCATCGGGTCTACTGCCATTACTTACAACCAGTCGTGTATCCTCACTGCCAGGACATAGAACTCTAGTTGGATTTTTCCTCCGTTTGTTTAATAGGCTATAATTGTGGGTGTTGTCATCGCAACCAACAAGTGTCCCACTTATTGATCCTGGAAATGCTGCATTGCCATCCAGACTACCTTCATCTCCCAAAGTTTGATGTACTCTTCCTGTTTATTCAGACTCCTCAACACTGAAATGCACATGTTGTTCAGGTGCATTCCCCATCCCTTTCGGGAGGTGTCGGAATTCTCTGCATTAACTCCTTTTGCCCATCCTGTTCCATTTCACCTCTCTCCACTTCTGTTCCTCTCTCTCCTGTGCACCACTAGAGACGAAGCTCAATGCCGATACAGAGATAGTTGTGCTGCCCTTAGAGGCATTGTAACCACTTTCATCTGCAAGGTGAAGCTGGGTAACACTTGTGGCAGGGACACCTGTTATCATTTCTTTGTTGTTTGGGGGAGGGGATGCACTGTTTGGGATGTCGGGACTAAACACAGTGTCATGTGGATCACTTGCTCCCTTGAGTATCTCCTGGATGAGCAGCAGCTCTACTTTTGACCACCGGTTCAACTTCTAGAGCGGGATCGACAGCAGCTACAGTGAGGACATTGTAACAACTTACTGCAATGCCCTCAATGGGTCCTCACTTGAGATCAGCTACTATTATACCTCAACCTGCTCCACAGTAGGATCTACACCTGTCCTGACTCCTAAACGATGACATACTGCTCCTCGACACTCCCTTGCAGTCCTTCTATTGGCAGGGAGCGTGGCTGAGGAAAGAAAAGATGGGGCAACTTGGAGTAACATCCTCTCTTTCCTCTGTTTCTGATGTCGATGACTTTCCTTTCACCACCTTCTGGTACGAGAGAGAGAGAGAGCAGGTGGGGGAGAAAAGGGGGAGCAATTTAGGAAGGCTGTGAGAGATGTCTGGGAAGGGAGAACGTAGAATTTGGACAGGGTAACAGAGTGGAAAATATCTGGGCAGGCAGGAAAGAAATATGTGTAGGGGAAGCAGAGGAACTGGTGGGAAGAACCAGCAGATATGGAGTGTTGACAGAAGAAAAGTGGTGGTGGAATGGAGAGGTGCAAGAATCAATTAAAAGAAAATCAAAAGCATTTAAGGACTCGAAAGTAAATCATGCACAGGGTGCAGAGGTAAGGTACAGAGAAGAGGAAAGAGAGGCGAGAAGGAGGGTAGTATGGCTGCTGGAAGGGCAGCAGAGCAGTTGAATGAAAGACTAGGAACAAAAGAAGGAAAAAAGGATATCTATAAGATTTCAAACTTCTAGGAACAAGAGAAGGAGAAAGAATATCTATAAGATTTCAGACTTGAGGAAAAAAGCAGAAACATTCAGACTTGAGGAAAAAAGCAGAAACAGGATGTGGGTAAATTGGGTGTCAAGGATATTGATGGAAATATATTGTATAAGGATGAAGACATTAAGAGATGGAAAGAGTATTTTGAACAACTGTTAAATACTGAAAATGAGAGAAAGGAGATGGGGGAAGCACAAAGGGTGGAGGGACCAGTGATGGAGATACAGGATACAGAAATGAAGTGAGCATTAAGGAAAATGAAGAATGGTAAATCACCCGATCCATCGGAGTTGCAAATTGAAATTATTGAATTACTAGGCACAGAGGGGGAGGAATGGATGCTAGATTTATTAAAAGCTATATGTGAAGAGGAAGAAATGCCAAGGGATTGGTAGGAGAGTCTAATGGTATATATATACAAGCAGATGGGAAATGCCATGGATTGTGGTAACTTCAGGGGAATTAAACTAACAGAACATGGATTGAAAGTTTTAAGAGAGAATACTGGAAGAGAGATTAAGAGAGATTGTAAAGATTGGGAAACAGCAGTATGGATTCATGAGAGAAAGAGGGACAGTGGTTGCCATCTTCATAGTAAGACAGCTACAGGAAAAAAGGCTAAACGGAAACTAGGAGCTCTATTGTGCATTTATAGACCTAGAGAAAGCATACAATAGAATACCAAGAGAAGTGATGGTTTGGTGTTTAAGGAAAAGGGAAGTCCCAGAAAAGGTGGTCAGGCTGGTCGAGATTATATATAGAGGAACAAGCACAAAAGTGATAACAGCATTCGGGGAAACAGAAAACTTTGAAGTTAGTGTTAGATTACACCAGGGGGTCAGCATTAAGCCCATTTTTTTAGTGCTGGTCATGGATGTGTTGAATAAAGAGATCAGGAATGAAGACGTGTGGGAGTTGTTGTACGCCGATGATCTGGTGATTAATGCTGAAAATGAGGAGGACCTACAGAAAAGGGTTGGAGAGTGGCAGGAGTCTTTAACAGAGGTTTTATAGTAATACAAGAAAGAAGAGGCTCGATTATAAAACAGGCAGACAAGCTTAAAAACTTATCACATACCACTCTAGCTATATCTTACCACTTCCCCCATGCAGCTTTTATCCTACTGTCAACTTCAGCCTCACATCCTCCCTCTTGGCTTAAAGTTGATCCTAAGAAAATGCCAATCAAGCTAAATGTCAAGATATATAACACATTGGTAAGACCAGTGTTAATGTGTTAATGTATGGAGTAGAAACATGGGCACAAGGAAGAAAAGAGGAAGTAAAGCTTGAGAGAACAGATATGAGAATCCTGAGGTGGATTATGGGAATATCACTGCTTGAGAGATTGGAAAATAATGAAATACGGGCAGGCAGGCTTAGTAAAGATTACAGAGGTGATAAGAGTATAACGATTGAGATGGTATAGGCATGTGTTGAGGTTGAATGATGAAAGAGTGAAGAGGGCTTGGTAGGAAACTGTTAAGAGGGAGATCAAGAGGGAAACAGAGAATTAGATGGCGAGATAAAGTGAAGGAAGATGTGGAGAGAAGGCTAGATAAAGTGAAGGAAGATGTGGAGAGAAGAAGTTGGGTGGTGGATGATGATGCCTTTGATAGAGGCAGTGGAGAAGGCACATCAGGCAACTGATCCCTTAATGTAGGGATAACAGTGGGAAAGAAGAAAATAGAGAGCAGGTGGGGGGAGATCTGGTACATTTCTTTATTTTTAGCTGCTTTCCCTACTGTCTCACTTGTCAAGGCAGAAGGAAGTGGTGGGAGAGAGAGAGAGAGAGAGAGAGAGAGAGAGAGAGAGAGAGAGAGAGAGAGAGAGAGAGAGAGAGAGAGAGACTGAAATCTTGCCTATACCCCAGTGACCTTGCTGCAAAGAGCGATGATGGGAAACTGAGGAAGATCATATGACCCAGCTGCTTGTCCCACCTGACCATTCTTGACCAAGAAGGGTAGCATCATTAGTACCATACCCGAAGACACAGGCTCTTTGAAAATGTGGGGGAGGGGGGTGAAGGAGGCACTGATAGAGGTTTAGGGGATGGGCTGAGGGTCAGCTCTCTGAATGACGTGCTTCCCTTCTGCCACCATCTCTTTTCGTGAATAGACCACTGTAGCATCCATCATCCCGAACACACTTCATATGTGGTTTCTTCTCATACACTCTCTATCCTTATAGGAGATGCAGATGGAATGCGGGGTCAACCACTATTGGGAACATGACCTTACTACAGGTTTGCCCTCGCCATCACATTAACTAAATTCTGGCTTTTCTTCTGTAATAGCCATGTTTGACAACAGAAGGGGAAGCACACAAGTGGTTCCCAGACCATGAATAAAGGCAGACAAAAGAGGTATTCACACACATGGCTCACAAACCATGCACAAAGAAGAATCTCACAAAGCTCTTAACCCCTTGAAAATTGAACCAAAATTCATACCTCTGGGCTTCACTGAACTCAAATTCATACCTCTCAGCTTCACAGAAACTAAACAAAGCTGGAAAGACAATGATCTAGCAAAGCACAAGCACGATCACTATCATGTGGCACGCAACATGGTATTGGACACAATGAAAGAGGTAGGCCATCTCTGGTTGCATGATACAGAGGCCTACCTGCCTTTCACAAGGAACTTCACTGATGACAGTGTAGGTTTGTATCCCCTTAGGAACAATTCTGGCAGGTAATAAATTTTGCATCACTGGAGATTCACACGGTTGCATCATCTGCAACAAAATTCATTAACTGCCAACTACAGTAAATATGTAGCTCTGTGTGTTTTTTTTCTTTGCATTAAAAGCAGGAGATATAGATTGCCTCATACAAGTGTCTTAATTTCTTTATATAAGGTGTTAATGCCAGCAGTTCCCTAAATTTATTCTTGCCCATCCTCAAATAATTATACCAATCACCTGGATGGCATTTGAGTTCATTTATGAAAGATGCATGAGAAAACTAATTTCTTTTAATCAACCAGTCTTTTACCCAATATCTCTTTCTATTCTTAACACAGTTCTGCATTTTGACACAAACTATAGCACAAATTGCCATAGTTTCCAGTTTGCTGTTGGAGATAACCTCAGCCATTACTCTAGTACGTCAGGAAGCAAATGAGTAATTTACACAGACCAGGTTGTAAGGTCAGTGGCAATGTCATTTCTTTCAACGCTCCTACCCTTTCAACATGTCTGGGGACAAAGTCTGAGCGTGAATGACCTGCCTTAGTCTGAGCATGAAAAACCTCAGCTGGTAACAGATATAAGGATCAATTCAAGAAGCATTATTCACCTATTGTCTAACTATACTGGGTTTTTTTCATCTGTCCGCCCCCCTGTGGTGCTCTTGGGTGGTAAAACTGCGGCCCGGGCTTTAAATAGTTACGCTGTGTGTAAGTTTTAGGTAAATAAAAGGATATCCGGGTGTACATTTGAAACTGAAAAGTGTTTCAATAATTTACTGTATGCGAATTACACCGTTAATATTCGAAATAGGATATTGTTGTTATTGTTGAATGTAAGCTGCCTTTTCCGGACAACAAATGGAACAGCCAGATGCAGTGGCGGGAAAATTGCTTCTATCGCTGTTCACTACGGCAAGATATCAAATTATTGGACCACACCTACTCTGCTACTAAGCTACATATTACTTCATTACACGCAAGTATATCAGTACGTATATACTTTTAATTTTTATAAAGTGCGTTTTAGCCAGATACGATATAACGTAACTTGGTTTAGCATCTGTTTAATGGAATTTGGATCTGGCTGTTCCATTCGCCACCCCGAAAAGGCACCTTACATTAAAAAATAATAATATCCTAATTCGAATATTAACGGTGTAATTCGCATACAGTAAATTATTAAAACACTTTTCAGTTGCAAATGTACACCCAGATATCCTTTATTTACATAAAACTTACACATAGCGTAACTATTTAAAGCCCGGGATGCAGTGTTACCATACAAAATAACCACAGGCGGATGGACAGATGGAAAAAAACCGAGTATAGTGCTTTTCTCAATTATTTACACAAAAAGGTGTTTACACTTGTGGAAGTAAAAAATCTCAGTCCATTTGAAACAATGAAAACTTGGTACCTTGCAAGTCAAATTTGATACCCAGATCTAACTGATAAACTGAAATGGGTATGAACACATCATATTAAGGAACCTTTACAATAAATGTGAAAACATGAGTATGTTCTACTTCTTGATTTAAAAATTTTGCAACAAAAAGCTAATCAGCCAGTTTTCATGCAAAACTTATTGTAATACTGACCTTCATACTGAGACAGAGTGAAGTGGCTGCACCATGTGACATTTTAATACCCGCTAACATTCCTGTAGTAGATACACTGAAGTCAAGATATGCAATCATTTCAGGAGTTGGAGCTTTGTAAATGGAGGGTAGTCTTTTCTTTGGCAGATCATCAGTATCAAGTATGGGTGCCCATTTCTTACCACTATCAAACTTTTCCTCCTGAATAAAAGAAAGATATGTAATGTAAATTGCAGTTACCAAATTTCTTAGATATGTAATGTAAATTGCAGTTACCAAATTTCTTATATCATTCATGTATAATCTACCAAAAAATAAAATATGAGAATGTTAAATTCATGTTCATGATACTAACAAACTCTCTCCAAATGGTTTCATTACCTTGCTTTTGAGCAATTTTATAACGGTTAGGGTAGAGAGAATAATAGAAGACTTTGACACTTCCACAACTGTTCGAACAGTATTTACAGTTGATTGTAGATTTTGAGGGTGTGGAGGGCGGATTGTAACCGGTACAGCACCAACATACAAGCATCCATAAAATGCAGCAATTAGGTCTACTCCAGGCGGATATATAAGTGCTACATGATCCCCAGTGTTTATATGTCCTTTTTCAAGCAACAAGCAGCCAACACGCTCCGCTTTCTTGTGTAACTGTGCACAAGTCAGTGAGGTAGCTACTTGACCTTTGGAATTTAGAAGAGTTAAAATTTCATGGTTCTCTGTTGTTGAAGCTCTCCACTTCAAGATGTCAGCTATAAACTGTGGATGCTGGAAAAATAATAATAAAAAAGCTTAGCATTACAATGAGAAGTTTAAGAATGAAGAATACCCATCTGCTAAAATAAATAACAGGATTCTTTATCCTTTTCAAACATTTTCACATTTTGCTATAACTAAACTGTACTTTAAAAAAAAAAACCCTGGAAAACAAAATCTCAGTATCCCTTCAAGTGCTCATACAGGAATAGCCTCAATGGTATATTAACTATTATTGAGCTACCTAAATTTTACTTTTTAAAGACAACCAAGAAAAGCAAACCTAAGAGAAATTTCACAAAGGCAGAATTTACTAATCAAGACTTAATTCTTAGTGTAATATTAATAATGAAAAATGAAAACACTTTCTAATACAGCACATAGTTCCACCCATGTTTTCCAATAGCTATTACCGTGGAACTGTAAATCTATGAGTAAAGGCAACAAATTAGATAGCGAATAGTTCAAAAAATCACTTGAATGACTGAAAGGAAATATCAATTTTCTTTGTTGCTAAAACATGCTGACAAAATTGTCTTCAAATCATTGTAAAACATCCATATCCTGTGTAACAAATACAGAAATTAACTGTTTTATGTGCTAAGTCTGTGGTCCCACCCATGGGGTCATGAAATTCTTTAAGGAGGAAGGGAGGTGTCAAAGAACCCAAATTAAGTATATCTGAACTCCAAGAATTTTAAAATCTATTTCCTGATGAACTTTTCCAGAACTCTCAACATTTCAGTCCTAGTGAACTAGTCTACAGTGATTACCTATACATATTTTTTTTTTTTTTTTATTATGGGAGTATTGCATGGGGTCACAGTTCTTTTGAGTACAGTAGACCATATGACCATGAATCCAAAAAAGCAGCGAACCACTTTGCTATGTTATGGAGCTTATATCCTACATATGCTGTAAAGTACCAACACAATATCAAGAAAAACTGAAAGATAAATATCTTATTCCATGACATTTTGTTTCTACAGAATATTAATTAAGCTATCAAACACAGAAAAAATTAAAATCTTTAGAACCCAACAAATGCTGCAAAACTAAAATTAGCAATAAAAAGCAATCCACTTTTTTCATTTGGCATAAGGTCAATATCAAAGCAATTATTATAAAAAAATGTATTAGTAAAGAATTCAACATCGTGCAAGTGACAGTTACCCTTCTCATTCCATCTTCATCATCCATGAGTCCCATATCACGGCCTTGTGCACTGGCTAGCCTGTTCCCTTGAACAAGATTCCCTACCATCACACTTGCTGGCCCAACATCTGGCAAAAGATATATAAACAACCTGTTCATTTAAATCAAAGAATTGAGTTAATAACAAATTGTAATTACTCTTAGTTCTACAGAATAACTGTAGCAATGGATAACTACCATCACTTACATTGTTATACAAAATAACAGATCAATTAACCTTTGCTATGATCAGTTGAAAATTACAACAATATAACCCACTTTCCCTAATTAAAGATAATTCCAAAGTAAGCCAGAAAATATTCGCTACTGCAATTACGCTTTAGCTGTTGAACCAAGGATGAACCTTCTGTGTAGAAAACTTCCAGAATATTGGCTGTTTCATATTTCTGCATAGAAGGCTCAACAGCAAAATGTTGATACCAATATTTAACACACCAATCAGTTCTATCTTTTGGGATCAGTGATCTAGGCAGTCACAATGCCAGATAACTGCAGTTACTTACTTTACTCCTTTGTTTCAGTCTCAAACTCCCTGGATATTGAAGCCCTTCTCTTCCAACATTTCCACTCTGCAGCAATTTAATCCCCCTTTCCTCAGTCCTCTCATAGTTTGTAAATTACTCGCACCTTCCACCAACCTACTGTTCACAATCTTTCCTCTTAATAAATCAACTCAAAACTCAATCAATTTTTCCACCTTTTAACCAGTTCATTATATATTTACATTTTTCATCTTTTTAACCCTTTTTGTTTTCCATATACCACTAGGATTAAATTATTTACCTCGGCAGCGTCCACCTTTTTCCTTTCATTTGCATTCAGAATTCACATTTCAGCTGAAAATCCAAACATGCACGCCACCATTTACTTCCACAAGCATTCCTCCTCTTCCATACCTTTACAAAAATTCTATTGCCTTCATTGCTTCATCTTTTCTGTGCCTATAAATTTTTTTTAGGTAAAGAACAGTCTTTCATATTTCACAAAACTGGTTGGAATTAGTTAACTCTTGCAAGAGGGTGCATTCACAAACTGTTCCAATGAAAACACTTGCTTAAAAACAAAGCCACTAAACTCACATTCTAGTCAGTGGGGAAAGAAACCAGTTCAAAAAGTTGACCTTTCTTGGTCCTATATACACTCATCTCAATGGGCAGAGATAAAATCATGCTGACATTCTTCTTGTTAGAACTCAGCAAAGACAGAATTGAAGTAACAGCTATTTGTAAACGAACTTAGGGGCTGTAAGAAAATAAAGGTGAAATACTGTATACATACATGCTGTTACTATGCTCCTAATTTCTTTTTTCAGTTAACTGACAAAAATGTTATGACTGACTGCGGTATAGGAAGTGACTGCTTGGAAAAGTCTTATAACCCACAACCTGGTATTACTTATGCTTAGTTGTTTTTATAAACACTAATAATAAATAGCCTTATTCTGTGTAAATGGCTCATATCCAAACAAACATGTTAAATCTTGAAATAATAGAAGTCTTCCTTAATATGCCCAGACCGTGTTCCACTGGCCCATAAAGTGATGCAACATTCCTCCATACGGTTCATCCAATTACCACCTATTTTTGCAATTATTACAATGAATCATTCATTTGTTTTTGTTCAGATGTTTCCCCATTTATTTTACTTTTGATAGTATGTGCATAGCCTTATGTTAACTTTATAACCAAATTTAGCACTTTTATTTTCTGGCTGGTGGCGAATTTACCATAAACATGTTACTGCGAGTGCTGTAGTACTTGCTTGTTTTCAGTGTTCAACTGTTTTGGTGTTGGGTTTCCTGTTCAAGATTTTCAGTGATGTCACAAGTCACTGAATTCCTTTAATCCTTGTATGAAAGTTTTTTTTTTTTTTAACAATTACTAAAATATTATTACTGAGTAATTTTTACCTTCACTTAACATGTTCATCCATGGATCACTGACTTCATTTCAGGAGCAGCTCCTTTGTGGAAGTCTTCCTCTTCGGATGCTCTCCTTAGCACTCTTAGGATAGATATTCCCATCACTTTATTGCTTCCTCTTTTGATCTCCAGCATTCTTTCTCCTGCTTGCCTCTTGCCTCCTAAGACTGCATCTACTCCTTTGTTGGAGTTACTCCATTCTGTGGACATTTTGCCTGGGTAATCTATGAAAAAGGTTGCGTTTATACTCTGGGACAAGTTCTTGACTGAGGTTGATTGCCTATGGATTAATTAACTGTGGGCCTCTTGGCCTCCACTTCTGGTATGCTTTCTGGTTTCTT
Organism: Macrobrachium nipponense; assembly: GCF_015104395.2. Classification (NCBI taxonomy): domain Eukaryota; kingdom Metazoa; phylum Arthropoda; class Malacostraca; order Decapoda; family Palaemonidae; genus Macrobrachium; species Macrobrachium nipponense. The sequence continues at coordinate 46,238,624 of NC_061108.1, forward strand.
GCAGCATGTGTCTGACCCTTACAACCTCAGTGATGTCTTCCAAGAGCCCTTCATCCCTTTTGTGTGGGGTCTTGAATGCTCCCGTGCCAAATGTTCTCATGTACGACTCTTCCTATGCATCCAAGCTGCCCATCTTTACACAACTGCTCTAAGTACCCCACTTATGTGGCTGCCCTCATATGCTTGACTGCTCCCATGCATGCATTTTTTCCTTTGTGTTCAATGCTCTAATGTATTTGGCTGCTCTTGCATGGGCTGCTCTTATGTATACAACTGCTCCCATTCCATGCTGGAATGCATATGTCCATGACTTCTACTGTGACTTTCATTCCAGAAAAATAAGGTTCGGGTATTTCATCTTTGGTTTTCATCAAAGAGGATATTGCATAGCCACAGGGAGAATGTGACTTTTGGAAGTTGTAGCAGTGGCTATTGCCACCCCATACAGGTCCTATATCACTTCCCTTTACCAAAGGAAAGTGGGCACCAGTATGGTGAATGGGGTTCTCTTCCATTTGGAGCTTCTGCTCTGTTCCCATACTAGTCAACTTCTTTGTTTATCTGAGGAATCTTAAGAAAATCAATAGGAAAGTGAAGCTGTGTAGAACCAGTCACACCCCAACTTGGGAGTCTTACTGGTAGCCAATGAAATAGAATGGGCATGGTGATGAATCCAGTCAGAAATAAACTTGCCTGATTTTCCTGCCATGCCTTACTCTTTAGGTGATGATAGCTTTCTCTGTCAAACTTCATCAGAAGAGTGCTATCTAGATGTACCTTCAATGGACAGGATCTTTACAACCTTCTTGTTTTTTCTTCATATTGGGTGCAAGAATCTTCCCGTTTCAAAGAATTCTATTTCATATTCGCTTAGGCAGGTTATTTAACAATTATTGAAATGCTTCGCTAGAGGATACTAGATCCGTGAAGTTTGTGCACTCTCATCTTCCCTGGCTTTTAATTTCAATTTTGGAACTCTCAGCTGTCCTGAGGGTGGTAACTTTATATGGACATTTATTTAGTGGAAGTAATCATTCAAGCATGTTGTGTTTAACCAACTGGGAAGGTCTGGTGAATAATCCTGATCTTCATTACTGGCAGTCCCCGGTTAATCAGGGGGAAGGGGGGGGGAGTTCCCATTCCCAGCCGAGCACTGATAACTGAAAATCGTTGATGACCAGAACATCACTGTAATTATAGTAATAAATGGTGTTTACGATGGCATAAGTACTGATTAGCCCCGATAAACCGCCTACCTACGACAGTCAGCCTCTTACTGGCGCCGCAAATCTGATTAACAACGTCGTTAGCCAAGCATCATAAAACCCAACCGCTATTAACTGATGCCGCCAACAAGCAGGGACTGCCTGTATCTTATCCAACATGGATATGGCACACAAAAACACGTATTTCCCGGATTACCTGGTTTTATGCTTCTTGTGATTGTTGAGTGTATTATTTGGGATTATGTCTTCAACTGTTAATTCATGACTTGAAGGAAGCTCCCATGATTCGGCTTCTTTCATCTCTTGCTTCGCTAACCAAGATTAGAAAAAGTATTGGATTTCATGCATCTTGGTCTCTTCATTTTCCAGGACTGCTCTCCATCATCTTCTCTCATAAATTGTGATTCAAGCAAATTATGATTATGTAATAATAGGTTTGTAAGAGCAAAAGATGCCCTTATAATAAAATAAGTACGTACTATTTTTCTTCAAACTCAATAATTATAAACTTTCAGTGCCATCTGTAATTCCCCACACCCTGGTACAGAGATTAGCCAGTGGAGTATAGGGACCTTTCTCCTTTCAAGGTAGTACATCCTCAACTTCTGGTGTCACTGGCTTAATGCAATTCGATCTTATAGCGCTTTTTCAGCACTGTTACCAGCATTTTACAGCGGCGTAACTTGATGTTGCATTGAGTCCTTACAGTGCCATTGACAGAGCTACCAGCAAAAATAGGCATCAATGCAATATCAAGTTATGGTGTCCAAACTCAAGTTATGGTGCCGTTAAAGGCGATAAACTGACTTATGGCAGAAATCAACTTACGGCATGGTGCTGGAACGGATCCCCTGCCGAAAGTTGAGGATGCACTGTATAGCAAGTTGGTGTGGCTGATAATCATTTGCACAGAATAAGGCTATTTATGATTAAACAATATTAAATGTTTTATCAAAGAAAATCATATTTGTCAATTACTTGTCTTGGTTTATTGTAATGTCTATACATAGAGTCAACCCCCACCTATTCGCAGATTTCTCTATGGAACATATATACACTTATTTGCATAAAATTTGCCTATTAGGGTATTTTTCACTTGAGAAATATTCACTAATTACTGTATTATTTTCATATTTTCATGACTAAATGCACTTTTTTTTATAAAACTTAAAATCCTTTAGATTTATATATAGTATATATTTCTGTGTTTGAACTATCAAAATAGGTAGTTCTATGTATTTTTAGAGGGGCTTTAAGTATTCTTGGATTTTAGCTACTTATGAGGGTTGGTGGTATGCATCCCCCGCGAATACCGGGGGTCGACTGTAATACTGTAAAAGTCATACTATTTCTGTTGGATCTCTTCTTTTCTTTCTTTTTTCTCCAGTCTTCTCTAGTAGATATAGGTACGTACACTTGTACATAGTGTTCTGAACGAGAAAAAACCTAAAATCCCGCTTCCAGCAAGGATGGATACTAGAGAACTTGTGAGTATAAAATTGTCTTCATCCTAGTTACAATTCTTCAAACTTGTTGGCATTATTATTCTCTTTGTCCACACAACTTTCCTGATTTAAAAGTAGCAAGGCCCTCGAATCATTTCTCAAGTTTGTGGTAAAATTGGAATAAAAAATATTAGAATTGGTAAAGTTTGTTCTTTTCAATACAGAACTATCTGCTTAATGTGAATCACTGATACTGCTGCATCATTGCAACATGATGTATTTTGAGTTAGTGCACTACTGTCTATAAATTGCATTGTTTTTTTCAAATTCACAATACAATGTGTAAATGCAGGAGGGTAAGGAACTGGAAAGGATGGGTAAAAAGAGGAAATTTCAATTAAAAACACAACTGAAGAAGATACAACTGGGGAACAGGACAGGTGGTGGCAAGCAGCAAGGAGGGAGGTGGTGGTAGGATGAGGTCTTACATGATGGTGAAAAGATCTAGCCTTGAGAGCCTCATTTACTGGAATGACATGGAAAGTAGTGACACAAGTTGGGTGACTGAAAGCAAATTGGATCAGGAGATGAAAATCCCCTCTGATGGTGCTTTAGGATATTCACAGGCAGAGAAGACCTCAGAGGTAAGCAAGAAAAGGATCCCTTGCAAAGTGTCTTGATAATGAAGGCCTGTGACAGTAAATAAGGATGAAGCAGAAGACTTGAGCTTTTGAACTTGAAGACATGGCAAAGGATGTTTAGCAGTACGTACATATTGAAGTACCTTGCCTATTACGAGATCATTTTGGATAAAGCTGATTTTATTTATTTATTTATTTTTTTTTTTTTTTTGCAAGTGCAAATTTTGACAGTTCTTGAGACAGGACAGCCAAAAATCTTTTAAGTTTACCTAATGCCTGCCGTGTGTACACAGCGAGGGAAAGGTAGGAGACAGGGGCAGGGGAAAGAGGGGAAATAAGGAATGCTGTGTATGGATTAGGGATTTCTTTAGCTTGGCTTCTGCAAAGTGAAATTGTGGAAGGGGATTTGGATACTGGGGGGGCTCCAGTGGTTTTGAATAACTTGGTCAGCAAAACCTTCCAGAAATGCTTTACATAAAAATGTGATTGTATGCAGAAGACACCTGATTTAGAGAATGCACTTGCTCGTAAGTTTGTGGTCTGTAGTGTTGCAATGTTATTCTTACCAATGATATTGTGCTGAACCAAATTATGGAATGAGTTGTTCGGCAAGTGATAGAAATGTAGGATGCCATCTACATGCAACCCACAGCTAAATTGCTCTTACTCCATGGCCATGAAAAGGATACCATATTAAGAGGAAATAAAGCCAAAGAAGCATGCTCAACCCTTGAGATTTGTTGTGCATAGCTGGCTCACCGGAAAAGTAATAAAGCATAAAGCAAAGGAATTTGGAGATAGCAAAAGAGCCATTATTGGAAGGTATCTAAATATGAACATCATTCAAAGCAATAATGCTGTAAGTTGCATCCATGGAAGACATGGCTATATCATCAAAATAACGAAGGCAAAAGGATAATTGACGTTGCAGTTTTGTTTGACATGGGAATAGTGAACACCTTCGCTTGGAAGTGGCCAGAACACCTGGTGACATAAAAATGCCACAAGAGCTAGTAAAATCAGCTACATCTTGAAGAACTGGGGACCAGCTAAGAATAAAATCAACTGGTTCATGCTATGAGAACCATACCTTGGAAAGCAAAGGCAGTTCAAAGAAAAGGTATTTGCGAAACAAATGGCATCAGTAAATGGTGGAATTGGGCAATGAAAATCATATTATGAAACTAAAAAAATTCTGAGAAAGAAATGGAAAAATGTGACAAAATAAAGAAACTTGGTGGTTTAAGGAGCAAGTACAATATGCAAAGGAAAAAAAAGGATAGAAAAAAAAAAGGAATAAGGTAATCTACAAGGGAAGGAATAATGTAGTACCATAACCTACAAAAGAAGGAATAAGGTAGTACCATAAGCCAAAAATAAAATATATGATCAGTTGTATATATGAAGATTTAGAAACAAAGAGGGCAAAAGAAACATGTTCGAGCTAGCCACAGCCCAAGGGCATAACCAAAACAAAACAAATCCTGAATGCAAGCCCTTACCCCACACAAAACAAATCAAGAAAGAAGCCAGAAAAGTACTAAAGAAACCAAAAAATTACTGTTATTACACTTTTAGTTGTTACATAGTCTTCAAGGAATACAGTGGACTCCCCGTATTCCCATTCTCAGAAATTGCGGACTCAAACATTCGCAAATATCTCTATGGACCATATACCCATTATGCGCGGGAAATCTGCATATTCACAGCATTTTTATATGAGATATATCTGCAATTATTGTACTTAAATATCAATTTCATGATTAAATGCACTTTGAGATAAAACTATTAAAACAACCAGGTATAAGCATTTTTAGTAGTTTTTTCTCTAGTTTGAACTAACAAAATAGGCAGTTTTAAGCTTTTTATAGGGATTCTAGCTATTCAGGTGTGTGTGCGTCTGGAACGCATCCCCCTTGAATATGGAGGGTCCACTGTACATAAGAAAAGAAAACTTTTGGCAGTAAGAGAGACTTGTTGATCTTGTGAATATATTATAATATGAAAGATACCCATACAAGTGTTGAGAAAATTTCATTTATCACAAAATATAAAAGTTTTATAATTTTATGTCAGTACGATCAGCAGCTGCCCAGTTTTGGTCATCTGGGAAACCATATTCCTAAGTTACCAGAAAGCATAAAATTGGAAGGATGATAACCTCGCAAAATAAAATATTGTATCTAATGCTAAGGCAACAAGAAGCAGGATTAAAAAAAATGTATGCTAACATACATAGATACTTATTGGAGGGGTATTTTATGTGTACTGTTCAGCTAGTTGAAAATTATAGTAAGCAGCATACAACAACTGCTGGATACTTATGAACATTTTGTTGGCTGAATTTTATTTGTTAAAACTCTACACTACAAAGATAGAGCTTATTGCAGCAACTTAGACTCAATGAAAAACTTTAATATCTGAAAGGGGACATTGTTATACACTAAAGAAACTGCAAGCTTAAGTACTGTACTGTAATACTGTGCTAATTAAAAAAAGAAATAAATAAAAATGCATACTCTGGAAACAGTTATCCCCCCAAAAAATCATCATAACATTATATGAAATCCCAACCTTCTCATTTGAAGTTCCTGTGTGACATCTTGGTAATACTACCCAATCAACCCTTTTCCCTCAAGACTTTTCCCTTATTGTGGAACAGTAATAAAAGTTCTACTCACAATTTCACAAAACTAAGTGCTTACCATATGATTCTCATATTGGACAAATAGGGAGAGCATGGGTGAGTTAAAAAAAAACCAATTTGCCTCTGTTTACCTACATAATGTTGATATTGATTAGTGAGATGCTAATCCTCTCTTGTGGATCACAGTTAAGGTAATCTTCAACCCACTGGGGGGAAACTGTTCACACCTAGCTGTATTTTGCACTTTGCTAATGATTCAGTTTTGATGCAAGAATTATCCTCAATGAAAAAAATTTGATTGATACTAGTAATTAGGTAATACAATGCAAATCATATTAGCTGAGAAGCCCAGACCTGAAAAATTGCTGCCTGATAAACAAATATAATATACATATAGCAAATTGCTATTAAAATTAACATATCTGTTATGCACAGCACACTATACATAAATGAAAAAATAAGGACCAAAGCATATACTATGCACACTGTGTAGAAATCTGTTCAGGCAAACAGTTCACAGCACAAAATTGTTTAACTATAAAGCTGTTCACACAAATGCAAAATAGTTGTCCAACCAAAAGTATCAATAATTATTATTCACACAACCTTTCACTTCAAATTGTTGGCAAACTGCTGCCCCCCCCCCCCCCCCCAACACAGACACAGACACAGAAAGACAGACAGACAGACAGACACACACACACACATACACACATATCAAGCTGAGTATATCAGCAAGAAAATCTCTTATATAAAAAGTTTCCATGTACATATATACAAACAGCATCTTATTTCTATGTAAAAAAAATAAAAATGAAAATTTGTTGTACATAATAAATTTTTCCCAACCCTATATCATCTATTCATGACAGATCCCATACTTCAGGTTTAGAAATGGTTATGCTTTAAAGGCTCAGTATAAAGTACATACAAAAGGAATTAATCTCATATATAAATTCATCTTCAAAATACTGCTCATAATAATAATTTATGGCGCTTTGGAAAATATATGAAAAAATCCAGTATCTTTCATAAAATCATCAGAGCACTTAAAACCTATATCACACAACAGCCAAATATAAAAAATGCAAATGGAAAAAATATCTTCAAAAAATAGTGTACTTTTCAAATAAAAAATGACAACAACAAAACTCTAGGCAGTAGAGTAAAATGAAGTATAGGGTCAAAATATCTTTCTGGGCTCAGCTCGTGTCGGCCTATGAAAGTCCATCCTAATACATTCTTTCTAGGTAAAATTAGCCTAAAATTACCAGAGACAAAACAAAATTAAGAAAATGTCAGTAAAAACTGACTCGCTCACTCTTAAAAGAAGTGTCGGTATGATATAGGGGCGAGTGTGGAACACTACCACGAGACAAACACCAATTATTAGAAACTTCCCTATCAGAATCCCCCCAAGAGAGAGCTGATACCAACAGGGCGATGCAGCCTCTACTACATACTACTAGACGGACCGCCACGGGACAGCAGCGCCCCTAGCGGGTCATCCTTAATTTTTAGCACCAGCCGACCAAGTCCGCCATTTTTCTTGTGCTACGTGTTTTTTGGCTTTGGATTTAAGTTCGTACTTTCTACGATGGAAACGCTCAGCAATTCGCCACGGCTAAGTTAAGTAAACTCATAAGTTAACATTTTACCAGTATTTTTATCTTCCGGGTACCAGTATTTTCCTCTTAATAGGTCATATACGGTTCCCCGGTTGTCTCGTGGCGGCCATTGCCGCCTCGTAAGAATTCCCGGTCCTCCATACTGGGACTTCTTATACTTATGGGCTTACTTTATCACATTCATTGTTTTACATCGAGTTTTAGCTAGTTCAGCCCTCCTACCATTCTCTTAGCTTGGATGTTAGGGCTATTATTATTTGATTTCTGGCCCAGCATCCCGGCTCTTGCTCTACATCGGCTATCGCTGGCTCCGAGTAGGCTCCTGTTTCTTGGAACAGTGCTGCCTCCTCCTGGGCTTCTTTCTCTTTTACTAAAAGTGTCTCTTCCACCTTTCGATGTATTTTTATTATTATTTAGGGTGTTAGGCTAGCCATAGGTGCTTGTTCCATGTATTGGTACAGCTTGGTTCACGTGGCCCTACCACGGTTGTGTTGCTCGCGGCCTAGGCCACTTGCGGTCACGTGTTCCATAGCACCTTACCCTGCCCCTTCCCCCCTCCCTCTCTGATATAGGGAGGAGCTGGGGGACCCCTTGGTTGTTATGACAACCTCAGTCGCCTTCTCACACTCTCGGAGGTGACAGGGGGTCCCCCCAGCGGGGGGGGGGTATAGGGCGACCACTATGATGGTACCGGGTCTCCATGCGGGTAGTTGGTGAGGCGGGAGGAGTAGGCCATCCCTCCCCCCTTTTCTCGCTCCCGCCGTGTTTCGCCGGGACCTTCCTCTCCCCAGTTGCTCAGCTACCTCACGATACGTAAGGAGCCTTCCGTCGCAGCCGGGGCACCTTTGGTTATAGGTTATTGGCTCCGCTAGCGGGCAGGGTGGGTCACTACGAGTGGTCGGTTGCTTGCCTACTATATCCTTATATCTCTCCCCCGCTATCGGAAGGGAGCTTACCCTTACCTACGCACTCTTCTAGTAAGCGGGCGGAGAGAAGTTGTTTTATTTTTGTTATTTTAAGGATATACCCTAATTATAAGATATTTTACAATGAATTGTGTGTTATTATATTATTATTCAACCATCCCCGCCATTTTCCGTCGTGGTTTCCATTACCACCACTCCTAGTTGGTTGATTCTTGTGCTTCCGCCATTGGGCGAGCCCAATAGCCTATCTTCCAACCTGGTTACCACACGTATTTTGGCGGGGCTCTGGTTTTATCTAACTTTATCGCTCCGGCACCAGCGAGCATATGTTAGGCTGTAAGTGTTTACTTGGTACTCATGTACTTTTTCACTTACAGGCTACCAACTGCCAGGTCCCATCCTGTAACGGCGGACTCTCTACAAAAAATAAGGGTAAACGACCCCTGTGGACATGACGAGTGCAGGTCTCACGCCCCGTGTGCCACGTCGTTCAACGAGACGATCGTCTGGCACCCCGAAGCCTGCGCTATATGCTACGACCTGGTCGGTCAGCTGGGGGTGGATGGGGTAGTCCATTATAGGCTTACTTATGATTTTACTAACAACTTCTAGTCGTAACTTTGTTAACCCCGTTCCACAATTGGCAGCTAATCTCACCTTTCTTTCAGGCTAGCGGTGTGAGGGAAGTCGCCCTCTCCACCACTGAAAGCGTGGGTGGGCGGCTTTGGAAAAAACGCCGCCAAGGGCCAGCCCTACATTTTGGATAGGAAGATGGCCATACCAGATCTTCCCCGCGGGCAAGTCGACGGGTTACGTCGACCCCTTGTCCGCTGCCCCCCCACTGATAGCCTCCATCCAGCAAGACCTCCAGCAATCGTTTGGGGTCGTAGCCTCCCAGGAGTCGGTTCCGGACGTCGCTGCCCTGGACCTGAACCTTGAGCCAATGGCGGTAGTTAGCGAGGATTTGTTGGTTGAGGTAGGTTTTGTCGGGCGCCCAAGGTCTTTCCTTCGGGCGCTCCTGATCTTCTCCTGTCCCCCTCTTCTTCTTCCGCTTCTTTCCAAGGCTTTGGCTTTGCGGGATCCGAGATCCCTATTCGCCCCATCAAGCCTCTCTCTGTACCTCCTAAGGAGAAGGGAAAGAGAGAACCGAAGACCTTGTCTAAGTCGACTTCTAGGAAGTCGTCTTCGTCTTCTTCGGTTAGGAAGTCGTCGACTTCCTATGCCGATGGTGAAGGCAAAGCCGGGCTCTTCCCAGTCGAAGAGCTCCAGAAGCAAGGCTTCGAAGGAGAAGGCTCGCGCTACCACCGAGTCACTGCCTTCTCCCGCCTCCGCTGCCTCCTCTCCGGCTATGCCGGCAGGGGTAGCAAGCACCAGCACCTGCGTTCCCTCTACTGTCTCACCAGGAGTGATGGAACAGGTGGGGGTGCTAGTAGGTTCCCAAATCTCCGCATTGGGAACGCGTTTCGAGCAGATGTTCGCGCAATTATCGAACAGTCTGTCTCAAACTGGACAGTCAATCCAGGACCTCTCTAATAGAATGAGAGAGAATGAGGACCGAGTGTCTGGCTAGCTCAGGCTCCTCCCCAGTCTCCCCTGCATCTAGCACGGGGATTCTTCAACTTCCACCTTATGACTCCTTGCCAGCTTTCTCTATGGAGAACCCATGGAGAGTAGCTGCCTACGCTCCATTTAAGGACGGAATGATTTCTATCCCGGAGTTTGGTACTCGAAGGATTGAGGACTTCGAGTTTCTACCCTCCTTAGGGTCTGACGCAGCCTTTCATCGGGTATGCTAGGCTGACGCCAACGGCTCTCACGAGAGAAGACAAAATCTCGAAGGAGTCAGTTCTTTACAGTAGAGATCACGCCCAGCGGGAATGGGTTCACTGCCTTGAGGACTGGGAGTGTACTAACACTAAACTCCAGGCCTACAAGAGTCCCTTCACTATTTTCGCGACGGAAGAGAGGTCTCTCTTCCGTTCGCCACGAAATTGGTGGTGAGAAGGCTCTTCAGGCAGTCCTCAAGGATGAGCCCATTCCACAGTTGAGGGAGTCGGAGTCTACTTCTCCACTCTTCCCCGCCTTCGGAGAGTTGTGGGAAAACCTGCCAGCTACATTCACGCTGGGTAAACTCAAGCGGACTGCGCCATGGACCAGTTCGGTGAGAAATTACCTAGGCTGCCGGATTCCCTAATCCAGGCAGAGTTCGATGCGCGAACTAGGTTTGGCAGGTCCCTCAATTCTCTCATCGTTACAGAAATGGCTGCTCCTTTCCTACGCTTCGGAACCGCTGTTCAAGATTCTAGCGAAATCTCAGTTTTGTTTTTTTCAGACGGTTCTGTCGGATCTTTTTTCTTTTGACTTCTTCCAGGCTAGGAGGAACTGCCGAAGCATGTCCTACAAGAGTGCACAATCAGCAGTGAGCCTAATAGACTCTTGGCTGCAAGCATGTGGGGAGCGGATCTCTTCCCAGAGTCCGCAGTGAACGAGGTCCACCAGAAGCTGCTAGACTCAACCAGAGCCTTAGAGCTAGGTGGGGTATTTCCTCTAAGAGGAAACAGGAATCCGTTCCCACTGCTGGCAAGAAACCAAAGAAGGCTGGTAAGAGGTTCCAGCCTTATAAAAAACTCCAACATCAGCAGCAATTTGTGCAGGCAGTCCCAGTTACCCAACAGGGACAACCTTCCACATCTAAACAGAACCAACCTTTCCTCCTGGTGCCCCAGCAATCTCAACCATCCACTTCCTACGCCATCTCGCCGGCCTTTAACAACCCTGCTTATGAGGCTCAAGGCTACTCTCAACCGAGAGGTAGGGCGAGAGGTTACTTTCGTCAGCGTGGCGCAGGAAGGGGCACGAGGAGTAGACAGTTCAGAGGAGGGCGTGGGGTTGGCCAACCCGCCCATCAGCAATGAGGCTCCCAGGTAGGAGGGAGGCTGTTCCTCTTCCCCCGCCACAGGTGGGGGTTCAGCAATTGGGCACAGAGCATAGTGTCCAAAGGATTAGGCTGGAGTTGGATCAAAGATCCCCCTCCAATCAAATCATTTCATCAGGTACCGTCAAAGGAATTGATAGATTACGCGGAAGAACTCCTTCAGAAAGGAGCTATTGCGAGAGTCAAACATCTAAAATTTCAAGGGCGCTTATTCAGCGTGCCAAAGAAAGGCTCAACAAAAAGAAGGGTAATCTTAGACTTGTCAAAGCTAAACTCTTTCATTCGCTGCGACAAGTTCAAGATGCTTACCCTCTCGCAAGTAAGGACCCTACTTCCGCGTGGAGCCGTCACATGCTCCATCGATCTTACAGACGCATACTATCATATCCCTATAGCAGGCACTTCCGCCCATTCCTAGGATTCAGGCTAGGAAATCAGACATTCTCATTCAAAGTGATGCCCTTCGGTCTGAATGTAGCCCCCAGGGTATTCACAAAGATAGCAGAAGTGGTTGTACAACAATTGAGAGCTCAGGGAATCATGGTAGCGGCATACCTCGACGATTGGTTGATCTGGGCACCAACAGTCGAGGAATGTCTCGAAGCTACCAAAAAAAGGTAGTTCACTTTTCTGGAACATCTGGGGTTCCAGATAAAACAAAACGAAATCCAGACTTACTCCGGAATCTCAATTTTCAGTGGCTAGGAATCCAATGGGATTTGTCTTCCCACAATCTATCAATTCCAGTGGCCAAACGGAAGGAAATAGCAAAATCTGTCAGGCAATTCCTCAAATGGGCAAACAGACGTCAAGAAGAAACCAGGAGAGATCCTAGGGTCTCTTCAGTTTGCTTCGGTAACAGATATCCTTCTGAAAGCAAGGCTGAAAGATATAAACGTCAATTTGGCGGTCAAGAGCAAACTCCAAATATCGAGACAAGTTGTCAGTAATCCCACAGATCCTCCGCAACCAACTACGGCCTTGGTCAAAAGTAAAGAACTTAGCCAAGAAGGTACCCTTCAATATCATTCCCCGTCCCATGGTTAACCATTCACACGGATGCATCCCTGTCCGGGTGGGGGGATACTCTCAGTTCAAACAGGTCAGGGGACTGGTCAGTTCAATTTCGCAGCTCCACATAAACGTGTTGGAAGCATGGCAGTATTTCTTACTCTGAAGAGACTGCTTCCCCCGAAGAAGTCTCATCTAAGGCTAGTTTTTGGACAGTGCAGTGGTAGTTCATTGCATCAACAGAGGAGGGTTCCAAATCCAAGCATGTGAACCATGTCATGATAGCCATCTTTGCATTAGCAAACAACACAAATGGCATCTGTCTGCCACTCACCTGGCAGGAGTAAGAAATGTGATAGCAGGACGCCCTGTCCCCCGTCAGTTCCTTCTGGAATCAGAGTTGGTCTCTGGTACGTCGGGTCATTCCAGTGGGTAAGCCGGAGAGTCCCAGGTCTCCAATTGGGAATCTCTTCGCCTCACAATGCGAACCACAAGCTCCTTGCTATGTGGCCCACCAACCTGGACCCTCTGGCTTATGCCACGGACGCCCGTCGTTAGATTGGAATCAGTGGAGGAGGATTTATATTTTTCTCCAGTGAATCTTCTCTTGAAAGTCCTAGACAAACTAAGGTCTTTCAAAGGGGATAGTAGCTCTGATTGCACCGGACTGGCCCAAGAGCAAACTGGTATCCTCTTCTTTTGGAATTGGGTCTCCGACCTCAACGGATCCCCAATCCCAAACTGTCACAATCAGTACAAATGAGGACTGTGTTCGCTTACTCAAGAACTCTCCAGACCCTAACTTATGGACTTATGAAGTTTGCGGCTAATAAAGATGCTGACATTGATCCACGAATATTCTCTTCCTAGAATCAGATAAGAGAGAGTCAACCATTAGACAATATGACTCAGCTGTTAAAAATTAGCATCTTTCTTGAGAGAATCGAACACCACAACCATGACAGTTAATTTGGCTATATCCTTTTTCAGATCCTGTTTGAAAAAAGGTTTAGCAGCTAGCACGATTACCACTCACAAATCGGCTTTGAAGAAAATCTTTCAAGTAGGTTTTCAGATAGATTTGACTGAATCTTATTTCACATCTATCCCTAAAGCCTGTGCTAGACTTAGACCTTCTCAGAGGCCTACTACAGTTTCATGGGTTCTTAAATGATGTCCTCAAACTAGCTTCAGATACTGACAACTCATCTTGTACATTCATAATGCTCCTGAGGAAGACATTATTCTTATTAAGCCTAGCCTCAGGAGCTAGAATTTCAGAACTGTCGGCTCTATCCAGGATGCGGGTCATGTGGAATTCCTCCCATCAGGAGAAGTTCTACTTGCTCCGGATCGTAGCTTTTTAGCCAAAAATGAAGATCCTCTTGCAAGGTGGGCTCTTGGAAGGTTATCCCACTTCACAGGATCCTTCTCTCTGCCCAGTATCAACTCTTAGAGCCTTTCTATCTCGTACTTCTTCTAGATCCTCAGGTGCTCTCTTTATGAGAGAAAAAGGTGGTACTTTATCAGTTAAAGGCATTAGACAGCAAAATCCTTTACTTCTTTCATTATAAACAAGCCAACCCTGAGTCATTCCCAAAAGCACATGATATCAGGGGAGTAGCCACCTCAATTAATTATTTCCAACATATGAACTTTGAGGATCTTAGAAAGTATACTGGATGGAAACCATCCCCGACAGTCTTTAAACGGCATTATTTAAAGTCCTTGGAATCTTTAAAGTTTTCAGCAGTAGCAGCGGGAAACATAGTTTCCCTGATACTGTTTAGTAGTTGTAGTATTGATCCAGGTCTCCTTTCTACCTACTTCAACCAACATGCCTCAACCTATCGTCAGGCTACTCAACATCATAGCCTTAGCCGTTGTATCATATAGTGGATTGTCCCTTATTTTTTTTTTTTTTTTTGCTAGGGACAACCACTTTTGTACTGATATGTACTTCAGTGTACCTACCCTTATTTTTATGCTAGGGTAGGACACAATATGTTTGTATATTCACCATTTTGTGTATGATGAACTTCAGTCACAATGTGTTTGTATATATTTTGAAATAATTGTATTAATGATGGATTTCAGTGTACCTACCCTTATTTTTGTTTTTTTATGCTAGGGTAGGACACATGTATGTATATATTTTGTAATATGTATTCTAGTTAAGTAAATCCCAAATTTGCTTATTTTACATGCATCTCTGTAATTTTATTTATTTACCATTTAAGTACTTTAAGTTTACTAACATTCTATTATTTACTGTTATAATAAGTTAGTTTAAAGTGCTTAATTTGTATGCTGGTAATTGATTTTTTACTTATATTATATCCATCATTTTTAAACTGTTTTTTCATTGTTTCCTTTTCCATCTTGTCTGTTTCTCTGGTACTCTTTCATAGGCGACACGAGCTGAGCCCAGAAAAGGGATTTTGACGAAGGAAAAATCTATTTCTGGTGATTGGCTCGTGTCGCCCTATGAAACCCCCCCTTTTTTATGGTTTGTTTTTCCCCCCCTTGCAGGACAAGATGTATTTACTGTTTAATTAAGGATGACCGCTAGGGGCGTGCTGTCCGTGGCGTCCTCTAGTAGTAGTAGTAGAGGTTGCATCGCGCCCGTTGGTATCAGCTCTCTCTTGGGGGGATTCTGATAGGGAAGTTCTAATTGGTGTTTGTCTCGTGGTAGTGTTCCACACTCGCCCCACCCTATATATACCGACACTTCTTTTTAAGAGTGAGCGAGTCAGTTTTACTGACATTTTCTAATTTTGTTTTTCTCTGGTAATTTTAGGCTAATTTTACCTAGAAAGAATGATATTAAGGATACTTTTCATAGGGCGACACGAGCCAATCACCAGAAATAGATTTTTCCTTCGTCGTTAAAATCCCTTTTCTATTATATATATATATATATATATATATATATATATATATGTATATATATATATATATATATAATATATCATATATATATATAATAATATATACAATTGAAAGAATCTTGTAAAAAAATCAAGCATTTAATTCTCCTTTGCCTAGAATTTTTTTTGTATTAAACAGTAGTAAGCTCTTGAGTCATGCACCACAAGGTAATAATACTACTTCAAATGTTGAGGAAGCATGCATTTCTATATAAATGAAGCAAAGCGAGCAATTTTATGATTCAAAAATACAAATAAAGTACTTAAGGAAACGATTAAGCGATGTTTTGGTTCTGCAAGCATTGCAAACTAAATATTTTTCAGTGGATATGACTGAGTATGGTTATGAAAGGCTAAAACCAGTTAGCTAGCACATATTTCACTGCCTCCATATGTAATATCATTCATATGATAAAACATTTCATTTGTAACTGTAACCTCTAGTGGCCATGAACTGTAAAAAAAAGTAGCTAATATTGTATAAAAAAATGTTCCTGTAAAAAGTGCTAAATTTGAAATAGCATTTAAGATAAACAATAAAGATGATTTCATCATAAAAAACTAATACCCACCATTTTAGTTTTAACTGGAATATGAGACAAAATTGCTAACGATATAATCATCTACAAAAATAAACTTTTAAATGATAGCCTAAAAAACAAGTTTCACATAACTGTACAATGAAGCATGATACCTGAAGAATAACTAATGTCATGAAAGGTTTTGAAAAATTACCTTGCCAACAAAATAATAGCCATTGTCAATTCTAAGCCACAGGATGAGTTTTGGAGAGGTTTCATGCAAAAAGTTTAAGACTGACTAAAAGCCATTCTCTAAAGTTTGAGCTATTGCCATAAAACTGTTATGCAGAACATTTCTGAATATGCCTCAGCATGATAAAACATGAATAAATGAACAACATAAAATGAACCCTTTGAAGTTATGGAACGAATGTACAAATGCTGTAGTGGACACGGACACAACTACAGTTTGATCAGGTACATAATGAAATATATATGCTAGTGCTATTAAAAAAAAAAAGGTGTCTTGGACAAGAAAACTTCCTATGTACTCTACTTGGATCTTGGTGAATTTCTCAAAATAATTACTTTAAAACCATTCCCCAAATCTAATTGTTAAAACATACATATCTTGAAACAGTAGCTGCCCAAATGACAAAAGTAGATTGTTCAGATTTTAAAAAACCTGAGAACTGAAAGTTGGTTGTTAGACCAAGAAATTCCTGTAAGAGTTTTTCATTTACATGGCCCATAAAAGTGTGAAAGTTACTGTGTAGCATCCTTCTCCTTTCACTTTTTGTGTTCTCTCTTTGGTCTTTCTAGCATAACTTTCTAATTTCTTAAATTTTACCTCACTCCAATTTTTATGTCACATGTGACGGCGAATACTTTTAGAAAACACTCAGATAATTTAGAAATTTGACTCTGTGATCTCATCACACTACTTTGTAATATCAATAACCAATACAAACTAGGAGCTAACCAGTATATAATACTATGAGCTGATTTGTTTAATATATTTTTTTTTTAATTTATCATGTACTAGTTTGAAGTATAAACCTGAAGATAGACAAAACTCGATAACTATGAAAGATAAGAAAAAATAGTTTTGAATGGTGTCTGTATAAAAACACCAGTAAACAATCAGGTCTACAGGGAGTGAAAAATATAAACAAAAAAATCTGAATGTTTAGAATGTATGATTGCAGTGGATGGCTGTAAAACTGCAACAGCAATTATAATCACACAAGAGATGCAATAAATATGGATGTTGCGAAACACTGCATATGGTGAGAGAACAAGCAGAGAGTAGTTGTTGAATAGATTATACAGTATAAATTATTTTATCATGTGCTCCACAGAAATTAGTGATGCTGTAGCAATGAAACTCCCCTTCAATAAGAAAACAAACAAAAGAGCTATACATAATAAATATGCAATTCAAAATGCTTGGCTAGCTTATCCAACCAGTCACAAAAATTTTGTCATTCTAGAAAAATATAAAAAAAAACATTTAAAAGGAATTTATTCCATTATGTGACTCTGTTCCCCCACAGAACAGCATTCAGATGTTTTAAATACATACAAAGAATCTTGATATTTTGGCTGTAGTATGTAATCACTCGTATGATGGCAGGACTTTTAAAATAGGGCCTTTAAATTTCCTCAAAATACAATTACTATATACAGTACATGGAATGAAATTCATTGTTACCAATAGCATAAGCACTGTTCCAAAATGAAACAGAGGAAAATATATATGTGGCTCTTTGGGTATTTAAAAGAAAATTTACCTTGCATCCAACCATTGATAATACATAATGACAACCTGAACTGGCAATGATAAAATCCAAGTAAAAAGAATTCCCACAGTCAAAAGGCTATTTAAGTTTTCCAACTTCTGCCAAAAACTTTATAGAAAAATCCAAGTAACCATTATGATACCAATGGCAAATTTATACTAAAAGATCATCTCATATTAACACTTGCATTTATACCAGTATCCACTGTTGTAATATAAATTGAAAATTAAATTTTTCTTAAGAGAGCTGTAAAGAATATTCAGTTCATTCTAAAGATGTGGGCTTACAATTCCTATGGGCGTGAATGCAGTTGCCACCATGGTCTTCTGTTTTAATCACGAGATGTAGAATTGTTGTATGACAAATGACTAATAAAATCAAACACTGCTATTGATGGGTGGCAATATGGTATTGAATATCCTTTAAGTACCAACTTATTGAAAAACCTGAAGTCAGAAAAAGATCGTTATCTAGTGAATCAACTACAAATGGTTGTTGCAACCTTTCAGGAAATTAGCAACATAAAAGGGATTTTGACGTAGGAAAAATCTATTTCTGGGAGAGGAAGCCGTGTCGCTCCGTGAAATACGTTCCTTTAGCGCTATTTCTAAGGTAAAATATTGCTATAATACCAGAGAACTGCTAAATTGGACATGTCAGAATATCTGACTCGCTACCTTCATTTAAAAGGTGTCGGTATGAATTTGGGGCGAGTGAAATACACTACCACAGCAACCTATCCAATTAGCCTTTTCCTACATCAAAACCCTTTAGAAAAGGGAGCCGTTGCTATGGCTCACTTCCTGCTACCAGATAGGTAGCAGCTCAGTGACGTCATTCCTTTAGATAGCCTTTCGTGAGCTGCACACATTTTTTGCGCTCTCGTATTTTCTGCTTTTTTGCTTGTGTTTTTGCGTTATGGATCGTCAATCTCCTGCTGCATCAAAGTTAAGTACTGGTTTTATGTTCGACACTATTTAGGGAGTGCTTTTGACCTTCGTGGTCCTTTTTATTTAGGATATTTTGAGGCATCGCCTTACGCAGTAGCGGCTGTGAGCCGCCATTTCGGCGTACCCCTTTGTGTCGTATCGGTTTCACATGGTCTTCCATACCTAGTGAACCGTGTACTTTATCAATACGAAGTGTTTTCATTTGCAGTGCAGTATTGTCGATCCTGTGTATATTTTTCATTTTTCATTTTAGTTTTTCTTATTTTCGTATTGTCGATCCTGTGTATATTTTTCATTTTTCATTTTAGTTTTTCTTATTTTTCGTATTGTCGATCCTGTGTATATTTTTCATTTTTCATTTTAGTTTTTATTATTTTTCGTGAGTTAGCATGGGGGATTCCTTCCGAGCACGTATCTTTGTTTCGTGCCTCTTCGGTACCCTCCGTTATATTTTTCGTGCATGTCTTTTTGTTGTTACATATTTTCTGTAATGTTAGTTTTATTTTATTTTCATACCTACCCTGGCCGTCTGCCCAACGGTATCTCTATATCGTTACGGCATTAAGCTAGTTCAGGTATATCACTGTCAAGGCCATCCTTATCGGGTGGCCCTGCCTGTTTGTTATGCGATTTAGGGTTCATTTCTCTCCCCTTTTGTTCGTTTTCCTTTCCCCCGTGTTAGCGCATGATTTTGTCTTACTTTTATATATTGTTACTTTTTGTATGTTTTTTGTTTGGGTGTGCGGTCGGCTAGCCTACGATGTAGGCCACCCCTTCGCCTTCCTCGCGGTCCAGTAATCGCGGGGAGCCACTGGGTCACGTGATCATCACCCCATCCGACCTACCTTCCCCCCCCCTCCAAGGCGGGTGCTTTGCTCGCTCAGGTTGTCGCTGATGACCGACCCGAGTTCTGTTAGGGAGGGGTGGGGGGGGCCTACACAGGCCTTCGGTTGGTGGGTGTTGCTTCTCAGCCGACCTCGCCCCAGAGTCAGGGGGAGGAGTCCCGCTTTCCCAGTCTCGGTGCTCACCCTCCCGCCTTAGAACATTCCCTTCCCGTGTATGGCGGGTCAGGATTCCGGCCTCTCTGGCAATCACACGGGGGTTATGTTTTACGGAAGGTTATACCTCCGTTGGCGGAGATGAGTAGTTTTGTTATTTTAATTATTGCATAGAGGTTAAACAAATTTTTCACCAAATTCCTCTGAAATACAGTAGTACCTCGTGCTTAATCCGTTCCAGAAGGCTGTTTGAGGTACAATTTGTTCGAAATATGAAACAAATAGTATCCCCATGAGAAATTAAGGGAATCAGGATCATTCATTCCAGCCAACCCAAAAAGTCTCCCTGTTCACATTTTTCTATTATTGTGTTCAAAACAGTTAAATTAAGAGTGTCCAAGTAATAAACAATACGTTATATGAAGTAAAATTTTCTAAATTTGATTTTTTCTGCGTACGATTTACGAACTGTTTGGTAAAAATGGCGCCGGCTGGGTGGGGGATGGAGGGAGGAGAGACGGGAACCCTTTGAGCAAACTGAATTGGTTGCAGTATACAAAGGTTGATAACATACCAAGTTTGTAACTAATTTGTATTTTTCATAACTAACAAACCTGAGGTCTTAACATTAGGATTTACTAGCACCAAGCTGTAAACCGGTAGAATTAAAATTACACTTGTGAGATCCAGGGACTACTGGCATCTATAATCCATGGTCCACGGGGGCATGTATACCAAAGAATGCCCAAAAAGCGACCTGTGACCCATCATCGTTATATTTCTAACCCAGTTTAGACTGCTAGAGGGGTGGTTCGAGGTGGGCCTTTACCTGTTAAGACCTCAGGTTTGTTAGTTATGAAAAATACAAATGAGTTACAAATTTGGTATTTGTTCATATACGGAACAAACCTTAGGTCTTAACATTAGGATAGACTTACTTATTGGAGGGAGGTAAGTCTCTACAACTGACTGGGAGTTTGCCACCTTATCCATTTCCGAATATATTAGGGAAATTCTAAGAGAATGGACAATGAACCTAGAACCAAAGATATAAGCGAATCTATTGGTTTCCCCTCACTCGGGTTTTCTTGATAGCTCCATTACTATGGTTTACTCTTGTCCCTTGTAACTGGATCCACCCTCACCCCTCTCTTCCCTATTATCTAGAGGGGTGTGTTGCTACTGAAAAGTATATCATACCTAAGATAGCTTCACAGTATGGCTGACCACCTCACCTGCATCTAGTCCGTTCCAGCATATGACGGTACCCTCCTTCATATTGCCCGTAGTTAAAGGAGTAGGAAGAAAGTAGTAAAGAAAAAAAGACCAGTCATCCCATCCATTCTACTTTCATACCTTCATCTTAGAATAGACGCAAACTGACCCACTAGGGGTACTGGATGAGCTATATCACTTGTTGGGCCGCCACCATTGGACCCAAGGAAAAAGTGTACCCAAGGATCTATGGGCAACATCTTTCAAATAAATGAGGTGAAAGTTGTTTGGCGTTTCCACACACCAGCTTTCAGAATTCTCTCCTCACCAGACATGTTCTTTCTTAAATGCCAGAGAAGCACTCAAGCCCCTGCTGTCATGAGCTCTAGTCCCAATCCTGGCTATTTGACCTCCAGTCTTCTGTCAATATAAGGATTTCTGATTGTCTCCCTTAGCCAAAACGATATTGTATCCTGGACAACTTCCTTCTTGTTCCGTCCTGTACTTACGAACAACCTCCGGCACCCCGGCTGAGGTGCCTTGTTCTTCTTAAAGTACTCCCTTAGTGCCCTGATGGGGCACAGAAGTCATCTCATCTTTGTCATTGTCTACAAAGTCTGCCAAGGAAGGTATGGCAAAGGAGTCGAATCTGCCGTCCACTATTGTTGGGTTTTGGGTCTTGGCCACAAATTCTGGAACAAACTCAAATACCATTGACCTCCAACCTCTCGAGTGCTTTATGAGATATGACAGGCCATGTAGCTCCCCCACCCTTTTGGTTGAAGCCAGGGCCAATAAGAAGACTGTCTTCAGGGTCAGGCTCCTATCCGTGGACTGCCTTAGTGGTTCGTAGGGGGGTTTTGGGGGGTGTCAGACTACTCAGTACCATGGTCAGATCCCAATCTGGGGTTTAGTTTTTTTCCTTTGGTGGACATGATTGTTCAAAGCTCCTCATCAGCATGGCCAACTCCCATGAAGACGAAATGGCCACCCCTTTCATTCGTAAGACTAAGGCTAGAGCAGCCCTGTACCCCTTCACTGCAGATACAGACATATGCTTTTCTGTTCCGAGATATATCAGAAAGTCTGCTAACTGCTGAATAGTGGTACCGAGTGGAGACAAAAGTTCCCTCTACGACGCCAATCACAGTATGCTGACCACTTTCCTTGGTATACTGTCGCAGATGATTTCCTGATATTTCCTGCCATCTGAGTTGCTGCTTTCTGCGAAAACCCTCTCGCTCGGAGGAGATACTTGAGATCCCTGCGGCTCAACTTGTCGGCCACTATGTTTCTTTTTCCCGGGATATACCTGGCCCTGATGTCTACCAGGTTCTCTACAGCCCACTGATGAAGTTGAACTGTCATCACATGTAACTGCCGAGAAACTAGGCCTACTTGTTTGTTTATATAAGCTATAAGCTACTACTGTGGTGTTGTCTGACATCAATACCACTGAGTGTCCCTTTACTCTCTCCCTGAATTCCTGTAGAGCTAGAAACGCTGCTTTTAACTCCAGCACGTTTATATGGAGTTCTCTGTCCTTGCAACTCCATTTTGCTGACACATCAACTCCTCCATATGGGCTCCCCAGCCTTCTAGTGACGCATCCGAGAACAGCAAGAGGTCCGGAGAGGATTGTTGAAGGGGGACACCCACTGTCAGATTGTCGTCGTTCACCCACCACAGCAAGTCTTTCCTCACTTCTGCCAACAAGGGAATTTGCTCGTACGGGTGATCTACTTATTGGTGACCAAACTCCTTCATCCTTCATTGTAGAGACCGAGTGTAGCCTTCCTTGTGGTACTAGCTTCTCCAGGGAGTTAGGATTCCCAGTACCACCTGCCACTGCCTTGCTGGCTGTGTTTGTTTTCCCAGAAAGGCATTCACCACTTGTTTGCATTTCTCTATTCTTTGGTCTGTCGGGAATACTTTGGCTTTGTGTCTATAACCATTCCCAGATACTCCAAACGTTGACTTGGATCCAACTGCGACTTCTCCTGATTTATCACAATACCTAGGCTGTGACAAAGCTGCAGGAGGGTCGCCCTGTCCCTGAGTAATTTCTCTCTGGACTTCGCTATCACCAGCCAATCGTCTAGATATCTTATTAGCCTGATCCCCTGAGCATGCGCCCACGTTGACACGAGAGTGAACACTCTTGTAAAAACTTGAGGAGACGTCGTCAATCCGAAGCACAGGACCTTGAATTCGAAAGCTTTCCCTGCAAGACTGAAGCGGAGAAATTTCCTTGGAGACTGATGGACTGGTATCTGAAAGTATGCGTCCTTCAGATCGACTGTCAGCATAAAGTCCCCGATCCTGACTGCTTGTAGAACCGTTTTTGGAGTTTCCATTTTGAAACTGGTTTTCCTTATAAACAGATTCAGAGTTGACAGGTCTATTACTGTCCTCCACTCCCCGTTGGCTTTGGGTACCAGGAAAATCCTGCTGTAGAAGCCTTTCGACGGACTGCATACTTGTTCCACAGCTCCTTTTTCCGTCATCTTCTTCACTTCGTCTTGCAGAATAATGGCCTTCTGAGATTCGTGAGCATAAGCGAAGTGGGGTAATGGCTGATCTGTCAGGGGCGGGGTTACCTCGAACGGAATCAAATACCCGATCCTGAGAACATCCACCACCCACTGCTCTGCCCCCAGTTCCTGCCACACCTTCCAGTGATTTGCCAGGCAAACCCCCACTGGTGTGGCTAAGTGATGAGAGGCGCCCATCCTATCTTCTTGAGCCTCTCCCTCTTCACCTACCCCCCTTCCTCTGTTGTTTCTATTGTGAAAGGGCTGATGAGTTAGCCTCTTTGGGGAAGAGGGTCTTGTGGCTCTATTAGGGATGTTATGTCTCACTGTCTTCTTCCGAGATATTTGCTGTTGTCTCCCCTCCAAAGGGGTAGCTTGACTGTTAGACGTTTTCCTAACTGCCTGCTGCACCAACCTATCGTTAAGTGTCCATCCTTCTTCTATTTATCGCCTCTTCCAGTATGACCTCTGGCAACAGCAGTTGCGACTCCGAGATATCCCCATTCCTCATCGCTAACAGGGAATCCAAATCCCCAGTGCGGCTTAGTCTAGGATATTTGCCCAAACATTGGCACTTAAGTTTGTCAGGTATGCAATCGCCTTGGAACCTGACTGTAGTAATCTAATGAACAAAGATTCATCCACTACCTTTCTTGTCACTTCCGAGGATGCAATCTTCGCCACTGCTGTTGACCAAAGATCTAACCAAGAAGCAGTCTGAAAGACAGAAGAAGCTGTTGCTTCTAACGTAGCAGCCTCTTGGTACGTCATCGAAGGGCACTCCATTTTAACCTGATCCAAGGTTAATCCAGGCCTTAATCTTACAACATTGGGGTTGCAAGGGACCTTCGGTGTCGTATAATATTTCCATTGCTTCATCATTGGAGGAGGAATAAATTTAAATGATCTATTAGATCTTAAGGAATTATCCCTTCCTGCAATCTTTGCGTTTACGTGTTGTAAGACAGAATCCGCATGAATCAAGCAAGGCAATTCATACAACACCTTGGTATCCCTTTTTAATCCAAATACCATGTCAATTCCAGGAGGAAGCATACTGGCCGGTGTTTCTGTCTTCTCCGAAAGGTTATTGAATTGACGAATCAAATCAATCACCTCTGCATATGAGGCCAGAAACTCTTGGTTTTCTCCTTCCTCCGGCTCTAACGTACTGTTCTCCGTCACAAGGGATGTTGTTTCACCCCTATCTTCTGACAGACGGCCCGGAATTCTACGGCCGCCTGCCCCTACGGCCGCGGTCTCTTTGATCTTTGCTGGCCGCCGTTGGCTTGATCCCGAATAGTCAGCAGGGGAACGAGAACACCTCACTCTTTCTCTGCTCACGGATCTAGAGCGAGAATCTCGTCTAGATCTCCAAGATGAAGGCTCCCTTGAAACAGATATAACTTCGTCTCTATTAGTATTGGTATCGTTTTCGAGCATCGGAGAACTTGGCCTCGAACTTTCATCCAGACGGACACTGCCTTCCACGAACGTATCCGACGAGGTTGCCAACTCCCTATTTTTCGTACTTTCAATATGAGCCTTATCATCCTTTGTGCGTATTTTGAATGGCCTTACGGGCGAAACTGGGACCTGCATTCTATCCTCTGCTGCACCTTTCGCAGCCAACATCGATTTTACCAGCGGTATCGTAGTCTTTGTAATCCGAACTGGCAACTCCGCATCGGCTGCTAGTCCGTCGGCCGTTGCCTCTCTCGCTTGTTCGGATTCTTGCAAACGGCTTCGTCTGCTAGCTTTGTGCTTACTAGCCACTGACTTCCCGACCTTCCTGCTGACTGGGATACGACAGTCCTGGTCTGAAGATAAAGAAGAATACACTCTTCTCCTCTTGGCCCGAGGATCAGTCGCAAAATCCCGAATCCTCCAACGCTTGACTGGCGCTCGCCGTGACGATATAGGACTTAGCGATGACGCCGAACTAGAGGAAGAAGATGAAGAAGGCGAATCACACCTCTTCTTTTTGTCTCTCTTATCCATTCTCTTCTCTATATCCTGTAATTTCTGCATTACAGTTTGTATTGCTGAGTCAGAAGGCGCATTTGAGTCTAGGTGCAGCGAAATAGGCCGAGAAGCAGTCTGTGACGTCATCGCGCCTGCCATATCGGTGTGTGATGTATGTTGTGACGTCACCAATCTCGTAGGGAGAGACTGTGCGGCTTCTGCTGGCAACCGCACGTTTGCTGCCAAACTACCTCCCACGTTCTGCATCGCTGTAAACATCGAATTTGATGGCGTAGCCGCGGCATTATTTCCCATAAATTGCAAGCCAGGGAGATGAGGAACATTCAGCACTGCCGGACCCTGCTGGAACCGTGACGCCATATAAAGCGCAAGCAAATCATCCAAAGTTGGTACGCCTGGTAGGCCTAGCGCTGACCACGTACCGTCCAACCTATGCGCTTCGGGAGCCGGCATCTGGAACAAAGACGGCGATGCTCCCCCTCTACCTGCTGGGAACAAAGGAGCGTGCATATTATGCATAAAATTACCCAAGACCCCTTCTGACGTTTCCGATAATGAATCGCTAGGAGAATATGGGACAAATCAAAAGCAGGTGGAGAAACATATGGAGCAGCCTGGTTTATTGCCGATACAAAAGAAGCCGGTAAGGTTTGGTCATCCAAAGATGGCGTCACCACCTTCCTTTTGTATTGGCCTTTCTCATAGAACTTTTTCCACTGTTCCACCGACCAACCGCGACAAACAGAACATGGATTAGTAATCGTACATATGTTTTCCCTGCACCTACTACACGTTGGATGAGGATCCATCGACACCGAAGTTAGAAATCTAGAACATGGAAAGCCACTGACTCCTGGGCATTTCCTTTGTCTCCTCTTCGAAACGGCAGACGATCCCGATGTTGAGGCAAAAATCTCCATCATACCACTTATACACTCTTACCGATCACAATCACACTAAGCACACTCGGAGAAAGAAAAAGTAATAAGAAATGAAAAAAGAAATGGATAAAAAAACGGGCAAACTGAAAACCAGCTTTAAATCAGATAGACAGTAAACACGTCTTATCTTAAAGGCGGTAGGAAAATAACTGATGGGTCACAGGTCGCCGTGGGCATTCTGGGTATACATGCCCCGTGACCTGGTATAGATGCCAATATTCCCTGGATCTCACAAGTGTAATTTTAATTCTACCGGTTTCCAGCTTGGCGCTAGTAAATCCTAATGTTAAGACCTCAAGTTTGTTCCGTATATGAACAAAAGATCAATTTTATTCACATACAGTAGTGCCTCAAGTTACGAAATTAATCCGTTCTGAAGTGGCCTTCGTAACCTGATTTTTTCGTATCTAGAACTACGTTTTACATGTAAATTGCCTAATTTGTTCCAAGCCCTACAAAAACACCACAATAAGTTTTATAATAAAGCTAAATTGACCAATAAACAATGAAATACAACAATTTGGACCATTCAATACTTAGCCTAACCATTATTGTACCTGTAAATTAAGTGTATTAGTGTACAGGGTACAAGAAATACTGTACGTACATGTACGTACACTTATGTAGTAAAATGTGGAACCTTACCTCTCGAGTGAGGCGATGTCCGAAAGTGGCGACATAGGAGGAGAACAAATGGCAGAAAACATGAACACTTAACTTTACGAAACACATTAAAAAATGGCAGAAAACATTAACACTAAACTTTACGAAACAAATTAACAAATGGCAGAAAACATTAACACTTAACCTTACAAAAAACTTAAAATTAAAAATCTTTTTTTTTTTTTTTGCCTTTTTCTGATATTATTTTAACCTTTTCACTTTGTTTTTTTTTTTAACAAATTTCAATTTCTTCACCACTTCCAATTTTCTGTTTTTTCATATCACTTGGACCTTCCTGTTTGCTTACTACTAAAGGCCTCTTTAAAAAATAACTATCCAAGGAAGATTGCTTCTGCCTGCTTTTCAAAATGTTCCTGAAACGACTCAGGCAGACGTCATCGAACTGCGCAAGCATACGACCTGTGTATAAGCCTTTTCATGGTGTGTCTTTTCTACAAATGTTTGTACTTGATGAAAAACAGCTAGAACATAATTAATTTCTGCCGTTGTCATAGGGTCCTCCTCCTCCTCCTCACCGCTGCTAGAGCACTCTTCTTGAACGACGTCATGTTGCATGGCCTCCAACTCCTTCAGGTCATCCATCGTAAGCTCCTCTTGGTACTCCTTGAGAAGGTCATTGATGTCGTCCTCGTCGATGATCAGCCCCATGGACTTACCGAGTGCAACGATCTCGTCAAGATCTGGTTGTGAAACAGTTTCAGGATCGTCAACTGTTTCTGAATCTGCATCAGCTTCGCCCACGTTGAATCCCTCGAAGTCTTGGGCGGATACGGCATCAGGCCAGAGTCTCCTCCACGAGGAATTCAAGGTTCGCCTTGAAACCTCCTGCCAAGCTTGGTCAATGAGTCGGATGCATATCACAACATCGAAATACTCCTTCCAAAATTCATGCAAGGTGAGGTTTGTGGTATTGGTGATGTCGAAACATCTCTTGAAAAGATGTTTCATATACAGCTTCTTAAAGTTCGATATCAATTGCTGGTCCTTGGGCTGGAGGAGAGGGGTGGTGTTAGGCGGAAGATAAAGAACCTTGATGAAGGAATACTCCGCTAGGATATCTTCCTCGAGGCCAGGAGGGTGGGCAGGGGCATTGTCCAACAACAGCAGACATTTCAGGGGGAGGCGCTTCTCTTCCAAGAATTTCTTCACTGTCGGGCCGAAACACAGATTTACCCACTCTGTGAACAAAAGCCTCGTTACCCAAGCTTTCGCATTAGCCCTCCACATCACTGGAAGCTTCTCCTTAAGCACTTTGTGGGCCTTGAAGGCTCGAGGAGTCTCGGAATGATAGATTAGTAGGGGCTTCACCTTGCAATCCCCCACTGGCGTCCGCACAAAGTGCGAGCGTAAGCCTGTCTTTCATAGGCTTATGCCCGAGTAGCTTCTTCTCTCCTGCGTGATGTAAGTCCGACGAGGCATTTTTTTTCATAAAAGGCCAGTCTCATCACAGTTGAAGGCTTGCTGAGAACTGTAGCCTTCCTTGGTCATCATCTTGTCGAACGTCTTTTTAAAGGCTTCGGCCGCTTTCGTGTCCGAGCTGGCAGCCTCCCCATGCCGCACCACCGAATGGATGCCAGTCCGTTTACGGAATTTCTTGAACCACCCATGCGAAGCCTTGAACTCTGTCTGGGGTTGGCGTTGATGTCCCTTCTCCTCCGTCGTCTTCGGCCTGGGCAATCAAATCGCCAAAAATAGCGCTGGCCTTGTGGGAGATTGCCGTCTCCGTTATCGTATCGCCAGCGATTTCTTTGTCTTTTTTCCAGACAAGAAGAAGCCTTCCCATCTCGTCGTGCACGTGGGTCCTCTTGCTGGACAAAATAGTGACGCCCTTGGAAGGTGTAGCTGCTTTGATGGTATCCTTCTGCTTAAGGATGGTGCCTATTGTTGACGGATTTCGGTCGTATTCCTTGGCAATCACACTCAATCGCATACCAGCTTCATAATTCTTGATAATCTCCATCTTCGTTTCCAAAGAGAGCATCCTCTTCTTTCCGTGAATTTCAACTTTCTTAGGACCTATGACTACGTATATACTGTACATAATTTACGAATAAGTAGAGTAAAGTTCTCACACAACACGATAAAGTACGTATACTGCAATGAAATCACTAACAAATTTACGTTAACAAACGAAATCGTTAGAACGAACGAATACCGCATGCGTACGATAACGATGCTGCTACCAAGTGGCCGAGGCACACCGCTACGGAGTAGATGCATGATGGGAAGGATGCTGACCAATAGGAGCGAAGGATCTCATGGCGGTGACTAGCATCAGGAACCAATGGGAGAGCAGGAGGATGGTGGCGAGTCTATTCAGTTGGCGGCGCGCGAGTTTCAAAATTATCAGTGGTCCGGGCGAATCTCGGACTTTACAGCAACAACCTTTCATATCTTGAGCAATTTTCGTATGTAGAGCCGTAAAATTTTTCATATTAGCTTTCGTATCTCGAGTTTTTCGTAAGTTGAGCCTTTTGTATCTCGAGGTACCACTGTAGGTCCAAGTCTTCTAAATCTCCATGTGAGCACAGGAACCAAGCTAACACTATTACATACTATATCCCCCAAGGGTTGTGCGAAGGACCTATGCAAGCCATCTCTATCTATGCAATAAATATACATATTGCTTATTTCCAAAGACAGTTTTTGTTGCATGAAACTTTGCATATAAATAATGCACAGGAATATGCACAAATATCATAGAACTTGTAAATGTAAACAGCAATGACTAGACTAAATTAGGTTCACTGGCCTTCATTCTACCTCCCAGTCTATCTGAAATCACGTTCAACTCATGAACTTCCAAGTAACACAGACAGTGAATGTTAAGTATTGTCTCCTCCACTGAATTGTCAGGCAGAATCCAATTTAAATCACGTTTGCCTTAACATGGTTATTTATGAACTCCTGAAGATCATAAATACTCAAATGACTTGACTGTAACCTAAATGTTTATAAAAAAAAATTTTTAAAAAGTGCAGTTCCCGGTTATCGGCGGACTAGATTAATGGCGATCCGGTTTTATGGTGCTTGTCTAGCACCATAAACTCTGTGACTTATGGTGGCATAAAAGGCCAAGTTTTGGTTATTGCAAGGTGCCGATAATAGAGTTATGCTGCCATAACATACCTAACAGAGGTGCCATTAACCGGTTATCGGTGCCATTAACTGAAACTTGGCTCCATAAGCACCATAAATCGCCAAGTTTCTGTTAATGGTGGTTTTCGCTTATCAGCATCCAGCCGAGAATGGAACCCCTGCCGATAACCGGGGACTGCCTACATGTGCTAACAAAAAGAGAGAGAATTAAGTTCAATTATAATTTATTCACTTTTATATGGATTTCAATAAAAGAATAAGAGCAATTTTTACACATGCAGTAGCTACTGCATCTACTTGTCTTTAGTCTACAAGTACAGGCAGTCCCCAGTTATTGTTAATAGCGATCCGGATTTATGGCACCATAACAACCGAGTTTCAGTTATTGGCACCATACAGTGTAACAGAGTTGTGGTGCCATAACATGCTTAACAGAGGTGACATTAACCGGTTATCAGCGCCATTAACCAAAACTTGACACCATAAATCGGCACGTTTTAGTTAAATGTTGGTTTTCACTTATCAGCACCCTGCAGAGAACAGAACCTCCACCAATAACCAGGGACTGCCTGTACTACCATATACTTCTGTGTATAAGATGACCTTTAGATAAGACAAAGTAAAAAATTAGGGCAAATTTTCATGAATTTATCTCATATCTGTTGTACATGACTGCTAAATTACAAAACCATATGTGTATAGACTAGCTTTAACAACAATAGTTATCTTATGACATATTGGTTATGTAAAGATGATATTCTTACAAATACTGTTTCTCTCACTGTATCCTTAGAAAATCAAAATAAATGCGATAAAGCCGATTCTATAGCATGTAGCATGTTGCCTGTTTATTGCGTTTACTTTTCATCGCCAATCACAAACAACCCCTAACAACAATACAATAATGTATGATAATTATCATATGTGTGACTGAATTTTATTGAAAAATAAAGGTTGTATATATGTAATCCAAAATTTTGTTATTTAGCACCAAAATAATGAATTTTCAATATAAAATTATTATTTTATCATAAAATATTACGTACAGTTATCGATGGGGATTCCATCCTGATGGTCTGATGATAAGCGAAAATCTCTTGATAACCGAAAATCAGCAATTTTCGGCGCTTATCAGAGCCGATAACCAGTTAATGGTACCTCTGCTAGGTATGTATTACTGCTAATACTCTAGTGTTGGTGCCAATAACTGGAAATCGGTGCAATTTTGGCGCTGCAAATCACTGATTTTTGGCACTAAACAAGCCCCTGAAAGCGGATTGTTGATAATCGAGGCCACTGATAACTGGGGACTGCCTGTGCAACTGTAATTACACTACCATTCAATTTTCTCAAGCTTACCAAAAGATAAAGGTCACTGTGAACACAACCATAACTTGATGTTTACATTTTCTCAGCTGGGCTCACACAGATAATAGTTTTATTCCTTGAATTGGCTATTTGTTATAAAGATGACAATAATATATAAGGTAAAATTGGTTTTATTACCTTTATTATCAGTTTAACTCATAATGTGAATATTTTCATGTGTGTCGGTGGTTATCGCACTGAGGCCAAAACTATCCAACTGATAAACATAATTTAGAATTTAAGGTTTTAAATTTTAGAATGGTAGTACTTAAGACAACCCTAAATTTTTAGAGGTGAATTTTAGGATTCAAAGGTTGTCTTATATGGGGAAATATATGGTACTTTGCTATCTCTCTCGATTAGCTACACCGTAGTCTGCATCCCAAACTAAATTTCTGAAACCTAAGCATGATGCCTAACAAAAAAAACTGACATTTAATATTAAAACTGCAGCCATTTACAATGTGATTGAGTTGGTTTGTACAGCAAAAAAAGACTGCAGAAGTTAAGTGTGCACAGAATGCAAGTGCAAACTGAAATTAGCTAATTAAATACACATGACTGAAAAAATAATGAATTTTGTTTTGAATCAGCATGAGCCTGAAATGCAACCAGATTTGACTCCTATACAGTCTATGGCAAGGGAAATATAAGTAAAAGTAGCAAAAAGCTTGGAAAAGGTAAAGGAAAACAAAAACCTTGTCCTTTGAAAGAAACAGATGAGTTTTACTTTTTGGTAAAGTAGGAAATTATAACATACTAAGTTCCAGCCTAATACGATAGGGACCAGTCTAAGATAGAAATTTTTCCTATCCTGTAAATTATTTATGAAACCTTCACACAAGAGAAAAAATTATTCTAGATCTGAAAGCACTTCAAATAAGCCAACCAGCAACACGAAAACATTTCCGATGTTATCCCTTTTTCATAGGCCTGGTACTGTCAGCATGCATCTGAGTCAGTATCATAAACTGGAATTACTCTAACCTGACATTAAGTAAACCCCAACATTCTTGGCTAAAATCTCAGGGTTAGGCCCATACCAGCTGCACAGGTCGATCCTTGATAATAGTACACTAAGGCTTACCCTAGCCATGGACTAAGCCACTTAGCCTATGGCAAAATGTACGAACATACTTCAATGAACATCAAAACCACCCAAAATATATGGCAGAGGCACACTAAAAAGTCATATAGACAAATAGCCAGTGGAACCACCAACTGAATAACTAAGGGTTCATTAAACTCAAGACTTTATGACAGCCTGTTCTGCAACCATATGATTTCATACATGATCGTCCAATCATGAAATAACAAGATAATACAGAAATACTGTATTTATAAAGAGTGGTTACATAAGTGCCATTGTAAACACTATGTATATCCCAAGCTCAACTCTAGTGTTTAACTGTTTACATGAGATGCATCAACTCTTGGAATTAGTGTGTTGCATTTATAATAATCTATTGCACACATTTAATAATTACTTTAGTACATTGATCGGTATGTTAAATGTATTTGATAACCACCATCAATTCAAGTTATGATTGGAAATATTTGTAGCAAATTGCTGAGGTTCAGGTAAGTGATGTACAACAATTAAAGTGCCTTCAATTGTTTACCACTATACATATTAAGGTTTATATTTAACTTCCGGTGATCTTTAAATTGTTTCTGTTCATTGTGAGGACAAATCCTGTAATTTCCTTAAGTACATAATAAAATCACATATATTCCTAATCTAATATAACATTAGTCACATGTGCCTATATTAGATGTATTCTTCTGCTTGTGATATTATAAACATATCAAAGGTAGCAAAAAATATTTAATGGCACATTTTCCTTTTTCCTTGTGCAACATTTTACCTTAATGCATAAAATAAGAATATGTCAAAGTTTTAAACTTTTTTTACTGCATATCTAATACCTCTCAAAACAACACCAAATGAACTTTTAATTGACATTTTTTTCCATACATTGATCTCTGAAATTTTTGAAAATCACTTTCAAAACAGCTTTTTGACCTGTACTAATAGCAGTTCATTTTCTTTCAGATGTGAAGTCTATGCATACTGTTTCTCACCACTGAATGTAATGCTAAGAAATAAATGAGGCAATGTGCATGCCAACCAACACTGCCATTGTAGATAGGATGTGTGTCACATGCTTGTAGTAGAAGGGCTGTGGAAAGGCCTCTGGACAGCCTTATGTTAAATGAGGCAGAAACACACCCTGCTGCCGAAGTACTGGGAGAGATGAGGAATCAAGATCTTTCCATACTCTCTCTCCCTATTTTGACATGTAGTATTCCAGGGGTAGCTGCTGCCGGCAACCTACTAGAGTATATGCTGTATATACAGAAGAGATACATACATTTACATAGCCACAGTCTACAAAAATCTGATCTAAAAAAAGGTAGAAGAGACAACACCCAAAAAAAAATGGAGGTATCATTACAATTACCGTGATGAACCTCCCGTGGTTTGGGTAGGTTGGTGACGCAGGTATGTGGACACATCAGCACATTCGCCGGATGCAAAGACCCTTCCAAGAACTTTTTGCGGGTCTCTGACAAGTGAATACCACCCAAAGGTGTTTTGGGAAGGTGATTTGGTGGTACTAATGCCAAGCAGTATATTCCCACTTGATGGATGCTATCAACTGCCTGCAGTACTCGTGACATCCACTGAAAACTCTGGGAATAAAAAATAAAATTACTGACTCATCATAATATACTTACTTAGTGCCAAAGCACTTAATAATATTTACCAATTATTAATTTAGATACTAAACTGAAACTGAACTTGATACTGTAAATTCTCAACATACCTCTTCTTCTGAACAGTCAGGTCTCTGTTCTGCAATGACACATATCCTTTCATCTCTTAGAACTTTGTGAGAAAATACTGCAATGCGACCTCTGTAAATGAACTTCATGGGTTCTACAGCTAATACAGTAGCAATTATGTCATCAGTGTTGTGCTTACGACCTGTCACAGTCATCAAGCCATCACGGGATCCACATACAAATACAAGTCCACCCTGCAGACAAGAAAAGTTTTATAGAATTATAAATCTAGTATTTCCCAAGACCCTGAAACTAAATAACTAGAACATGTTATTAACTGTGTTGAAAAGAATAGGTTCCTTCAAAATTACAATAGCATAGTTCATCACAATTTATTTTGAATTCCCAGTACATGAAATATACTCAAGAACTTCAATAATACAAATAATAATTCACTCTCAAAGATGAAGAATAGTATTATATATTTATGATAGAATACAAATACACAGTCAGAGATGACAATAAATGACTATATACCTGCATAAGTCACATTCTAACTATTTGAAACTAAGTTCTTATAGCTACTGCACAATCATTTCAATATCTCACCACCAGTTGTACTTTAGTAACACTTTAACAATGGAATGTAAGCGTTGGTAATATTTCTCAAACCATTCATAAGATTTGGAAAAAATGATTAATACTACAGATCAAGAGTATTATAAAGAAGCATTGAATTAGGCATCAGGTACAACTATAGCAGTATGGTTAGGAAGATGATGATGATGATAATGATGATTATGAAACTGTTACCGTACTGTAGTTTAAACAGACCAAAGAATCCAAACACTTGACTCTCTTATAAGGCTGATCCAAAGGGTTTGTCAAAAAAATATAAAACCTAGTTTTAAACAATTAAATTGCAATCTTGACAAATTGGATAATTAGATGACTAAATAGGGAAGAAGCTTCTAATAAAATTTCTTTAAATTTGTTTCCAAATCTTGACATCTATTGTTGGTGGAAGTATGAAATCCACATAAAATAAGTAGATCTTCATTCTCCCTAAACAGGATTTGATTCAAGAGTAATAATTAAATATCTATGAGGTAAACAAATGTGACAGAATAAATTTGCTTCAATGCAACAATCTTCATAGCTTGATCTTTTCTATATTTGTTGTTACCCAGTTCCTTCCCTGGGTTTTAGACATTAGATAATCCCTGACTGGAACCATCAGTATGGATTACATGGTATTGTTCATAACGTTCAGAAGTACCGTATATGCATTAACCATTGTATAAATAATTCAGAGGATTAAAAGTTCAAACATTATTGCTAATTAGCTCAAACTAGAAAGATGGAGGGTGTTACTTATAAGATCGTCTCTGTTTGAATCAACTTTTACCGGGACAACCATCGCTATATTTCCATTGCACTTTCACCAGTCTGGGCACACTACTTTCAACTTATGATTTACTTGCACGATTCAAAAGCGCCTGTACATAATCTGTCTTTTATTAATAATACAATACGCAAGTTTCTAAATGTCCACTCAAATGCTGATTCAAACCAACTGATTTTCAGAGTCTAAAACTGATAATGAAGTAGCTTTTCACAGCAACAAAAATTACTTATTACCAACCAAAATTGAAAAAGATTAGCACTACAATGTCTTTGCATTCAATTTTTTATGCATGCTAAATAAGCTTTCCTGTTTAGAAGTATTAACATTTAGGTTTAAAAATTTTATAGTTTTGTCTTTTTAGTTTGATTTCATAATTTGGTGTCATCCGACATCTTTATAAAACAGTACTAAAATTTTTTTTCAACAGAGAACTGAAACCCTACTAAAAAAGCAATTTAAAAATTAGCTAATAACAGGGATCTAAGCAAACATTTAGAAATTGGGTACATATCACTTATTACTACTTTTAACAAATGCTCTCTTTCAAGCTGTAAATTTAGCTTGTTCTTTCCTCACTAGTGATTCATTTAACATTACACTTAGATATTAGTGGTCTGGTTAAACTACATAATAAAAATGACACAATTACGATTCAATGCAAAATACTAAACATCACATAAACTACAATATGGTATATTAATTATAAAAATAAAAGTATCATCGGTGCATAATAGTGTAAAGCTATACGATGATTCCGAAAAAACCAAGTGTTGTATGTAAAAGGTAAAAAGCCCTTACTGCTAGAGTTTTGTTTCTGATGACTGGTCATAAGTGGAAATGTACCTAATCTGGGAGTTGCATATAGAAAATGTGTTTAATTTAATTCATGCATTACATTATAATGCCCTTTTAAAATATCCCTTGGACACGCCTCTCCAAAATTTATTTTTATTTAAGCATTAGCCTTCATATCAGAGTTACAAAATTTGTCACATATATTTCTGGTGGTTGTCAATCATATGCAAAGATGGCTGTAAGTCAAATACTGTACGTTGTAAATTAGGAACAGTTAACATTTTTATGTATTATGAACATAACATATAAAGTGATCAAATAATTTCAGGCAATATCTGTATACCATAGCACAAATACTTACAGGTCCTAAGAAACCTAGAAGGCCAGTGCGGACATAGGCAGCAGTGCCATTCATTGGTGTACTGTCAAGCATTAGGGGTTGCACCTTGAAGGTATTATTAGTCATACCTTGGAGACCCCAATACTGATCTCCAACAGCTCCTCCTGCCACACAGATTTCCCCAACTTCATCTGTGCGGCATAAAAATGGCAGGCCCTCTAATTTTATGACAACAATCATTGCTGAAAGAAAGATTGCAAAGTCTGATTAATAACATTTACTTTTTATCAATGTGTAACTCCAAACTGAACTTTCCAACTGATGTGACAAAAAAGGGGCTAGATGTAAATCTTCCATTTACACAAATGTAAGGGCCATTTACCTCCAGGTAACACCTGTCCACAATCTTGGAGTGTTAGAGATGTGAGGGAGTTTTCTTGGTCGACACGCACTACACCAAAGCTAAGTCCCTGCATGCTCAATACTCCTCGTCCAACAGCATTGGCTCCACCATGACCAGGTCTGAAATGTATGTCACTGTCACAGCTATTCTGCAATTTAAGCATCCAAACTGTATGTAAATGAGAATCTTTAGACAATTATGTCAAAAGTACCAGAAACAGGAAAGAAAAAAAATTAAAGAAATACTACAAAACAAGTAAGATGTACAAAAGAACTTACAAAACATACAAAGTACTTATATACTACCAAACTATGAATGCATATAACAGGCTTTGAGCCTAATTAGTTTACATACCATACATCACAACTGACAACCAAATTATGGGGCTAGTAATACCAGAAGAACTTCTCAAAAACAAATTAAAGCTTCAGTTCCTTATCAGTTACATTGAGAAAAAATACAATTTCTTCAGCAACCAATCTAGAAATCCAATTATGAAGTGATTTTTTACTATAACAGGGGTGGCATGTACTTTGGATGTAATTTCTGATTTAAGCTCCAGATAAATTTTCTTGGGCTTTTGATATGTTAAAGTCCGTCATATTTCTGAATTATGGTGAAAAAGTCAACTTTATAACATTTCTTTCCAATTTTTGCCATATTTTGGCTAGTGCTCTTGGACTATACAATGAAGTTTGCTATTCAAAGATATGCAACATGATGAAAAGATAGCAAACCTATGGCAATAGTAAGAAAATTAAGAAAAAAAATCTATACAAGCTGGTGAAAACAGAGAACTGCAGAAGTTGGAGGAGGATCTCCAGCCAAAGTGGATCAGTTCATTGAACATGAAAAAGACATTTTTATAATAAAATAAAGTTTCATATACACTTACCCAGTAATTGCATAGACATTAGTTTTCCACGTACGGCAGCCTTAATTAAAATTTTGTGGGTAACACTTCAATTGTTCAGTGTAGGTATACAGACTTATCCAATAATTACATAGCTGATTCCAAACTGAAAGGAGGTGGGATGACGGACATATTCTACTCCAAAACATTAAGCAAATAGAAAAGTTGATAGCATTGAAAACAATGTTTGTCATTTCCTGTCAGTTAAGATGCAGTGAGGGAAGTGCTTCTATGGCTAGCAAATCATGATAGGTAACCACCCTTGCCCCAGGCGCAGCACCAAAATAACAACCACCAACACCACTGACACTTACACTGAAAAAAAACAGGCCACAAGCCATCCACTGGGAGTGGTGGGTGCCAGGTATGTTGTACCCCCTGGCTCTCCAAACAGCACCTTACAGAAAGTGTGAAGAGATAGGAGAACATCCCGTGCTTCCTTCCGTGATGCCACGCGAGTCACTAAAAATGGTCTCGTGGTATTGGAAAATTTCAACACTGTTTAAGCTTTCATAAAAATAGTAAGAAGTAAAGATCGCTTAGACTTCCGGTAGGTCGATAGCAGAATGGACGTAAAGAGCATATAGCATCTGAAAACTAAGGAGGTAGAGGCCATTCCGATGTCCTTAGCTTCGCTTCAAAGTAGGGAAAATAAACTCCAAAAAACTGAATGTGTCTAAAAAATTTAGTCCATAGTATAGATGGAAAACAACACATTTAGACTGGGGAAGATTCTTACCATAACTCCCTACATTATGGACGGTCCTCCGATTCCGGTTCAGCTCAGGGAATTCCTGAAAAACTTCAACTGGACAGAAGCTCTTTATACTACTTCCAAACTGGGGAGTGCTACAGGATGCTTACCAAGAGCTGGAGCCAGACTGTAGCTGGTGCCAAACGAGCTGGGTACCAGGCAAGCTAGGGGTTAATGAGCTGGTGGACACTCGGAGCATGAGTTGGGGCCAGAGGAGCTGTGTGCCAGGTGGGCTAAGAGTTCACGAGCTGACGGACACTTGGAGCATGAACTGGCACCAGGCTGTGGCTGGGAAGAGGAGCTGGGTGCCAGGCAAGCTAGGTGTTCAGGAGCTTCAGTTGGCAACAGAGGAATGCACGAGCTAGGAGTTTGGGCGCTGGCGGACACTCAGAGAATGAGCTGGCGCCAGAGGAGCTGGGCACAGGCCAGTTAGGAGATCGTGAGATCTCAGGTGCTCCTGGAAGTCAAGGGAGTCAATAACGATCTAAAAGGAGAAAGAACGGATCCAGGTCTTGGATGGGACCTTGAACTTGGCTAAAATGACCAAGGGTAATGAGCAATCTGAGTTAATTTCTTCTTTGCTTGGATGGCTAAAGGACTTGAGGAGGTAGAGAGATTAGGAAAAAATCTATGTCCCTGTGATTAAACCAGAGTTAAGCACAGCTCTACTCCTAAATGGAGGAATACTAGAGAACCTAGACCTCCTTAGAAAAGAGGTGATCCGCCATTCAAACCTTTTCAACTGACAAACCTCCCGATTGCCCGAAGCCTGTCTAGGCAAGAGTGGATCCACTCTAGTGGTACCTCCTGAGGGAGGCTGACCAAGGAGAAATAGTCGGTGAGGAACCTAGAGGTTCAACCAACAACCATCATGGAACCTCCCTCACAGATTCAGGAGCCATTATACGCGGGACACAACAGGGCTATGAGGATCATCATAGCGTTAAAGAGCCTGAAACTTATTTACATTTCCTTGAACCATAAGAAGTGTAAGGCGAGGTGGACCAAGAAGGATCGGTCTGTATACAATGCTCCCCCGTTTTTATGCGTTTTGCATTTCTGCAGTCCACTTTGTCATGGACTTTTGTGGAATACTTTCTTCACTTTTCAACGGGGAACTTTCACTAATTTCTGGATTTTTTCTATTGACCATATCTATAAAATTATTACTAGTAATTTGCTTTTTCTTTGTAGAGCAACACTATTTATTCACTAATTACTGTATTTTTTCATAATGTGTATGTGACTTAATACTGATTTTTATAATAAAAATGATTTACAGCATACTTATAATGTAGCTATGCATCTGTTAAGCTTATTCCAGGTTGGTCTCTCTCTCTCTCTCTCTCTCTCTCTCTCTCTCTCTCTCTCTCTCTCTCTCTCTCTCTCTCTCTCTCTCTCTCTCTCTCTCTCTCTCTCTCTAAGGGTAATGTAAGATGTATTTGAAATATTGCTGTAAAGATTTTTTATGATAAAGCATATTGTACAATATTTAAAATATTCATTAATTATTTTCATTTTATTTTAGAGTAAAAGCAAGCTGGAAAATAAAATGAAAATAATTAGTAAATATTTTAAATACTGTGCAACATGCTTTATCATAAAAAACTTTACAGTAATATAATTTCAAATGCATCTTCCATTACCCTTACAGAGAGAGAGAGAGAGACGATAGAGAGAGAGAGAGCAGAGGAGAAGAAGAGAGAGAGAGAGAGAGAGAGAGAGAATCGTACACCTCTTATGAGATACATAACTACATTATAAGTAGGCTGTGAATCATTTTTATCATAAAAATCAATATTTAGTCACATACACAATACGAAAAAATACATTAATTAGTGAATAAACAGTGTTACACAAAAAAAAGATCATTAGTGATAATTTTAAAAGGATTAATCCCTCAGTACTATGAGAGAGAACGGTACTATGAGAGGAAACGGCTTATGTACATATACGTAAAGTACAGGGGTAACTTGATTAGTTGTCAAATGTTCTATAGGATAATTTATTTTAACTTGTATTAAAGACTTATCTAATTGGTATTAAACATTTTATAGATATTTTGCTGTGTACACTAATCTCAATATTTTAAAATGAGTAAATCATTGTTATAAGCATTCTAGGGGGTGTATATACTGTAGTACTTAAGAGTAACAATGGTAACAGAGTAGTACTAATCTAAGATGTCTTGGGATGCTTTGGGATGAGAGCTAGGGGTGTAATTTTGTTTGTAATGATATGTATGATAATTCTTTTTTTTTTTTGAACTATCAAATCAAGCAGTGAAATGTTAAAATAGACAGTTATAAGCATTTTAGATTATTTAGATTATGAGTTACTTGGTATATGGCAGTTATAAGCTAGTTAAAAGGATTTTTTAGGTGGGATTTTTGCATTTCAGCAGTTTTCACATTTCTGCAACAGGTTCTGGAACCTAATACCACGTAAAAGTGGGGGAGGACTGTATGCCGAATGTTGCCCATACTAGAGGGTTTGGGACAGGAGAATCCAAGGGAGGAGGTGAAGGGTCCTTGCTGTGGCAGGCATGCTGAAAGTTGTCCAACCCATAGAGTTCATAGATCCTGAGAGACCAGGGAATCATAAACCACTAGTAAGGAAGGACACTCTTCTGATGGTTCGATATGACTGCCAAACCTTAGAGCCCTGAAAAATTTGTGGCCAGAAAACTTTATTGATTTGTCTACTGAAGAAGTTCCTTTGTTTTTGGAGGATTATGGCACGAACTGCAGACAAACTATGGACTCGCTGTCAACTCTGCTGCCCATGTGGACTGACAGTACCTTGTACAGCTTGAAGCATATGTAGAGCTATGCATGGCACAGAAATTATATCTGGCAAACTTAAAAAGAGCTGCAAAGTCTATAATCCACCAAAATCTAGGCACAGCAAAAAACATTTGCTTAGTCTTAAACCAAGCTGTGACCAACTCTGCAGGTCAAACACAATCCTTTAAAATTTAAAATTAGGGCCACGAGCAGGCATTAGGTGCTCAGTGGTGGAAGTCGAGCACAATTGGTGCCAAGTACTCTGGAAGAAGGGGGCAATGTTTGGGTTGGGAATTGGCAACCAGTGCTAGTTGGTTGGCACCAGGAGACTGGAAGTTGAACCCTAATGTTAAGTCAGACCAAAGGAGTGACAGAAGGAACCTCAGCGAAAATTTAGGAAGGCTGAGAGATGAAACTAGCCTCCCTACCTCTAGACAATAAGCAGAGAATGGCAACCGTAATTGCGTGATGAAACAAAAACACGTTACAGAGCTTGTCTGCACTGAAAACCTCAGAACTGGATAAAAAACCAAGGTTATCATACTTTTAAGACAACTATCGCCAGCGGCTTGCAAGTCGCTGGCTTGTCGATGAATCTGAATCAGGGTAATAAAAAAAAAAAAGGACTAAAAAAAGACAAGACTCATCCTGTAAGACTTCTGCTTGAAGGATTTGAAATACACTTTCTGGTGGTTGTGTAATAGTACTACCAAAATTCAGTGATAAAACTGGAAAGTAAGAATAAGCTGCTGTAAGCACTTTATGTTTTGTCAAGGACTGCAGAAAACAAAATGGGGTAGTTAGCTAAGTCATTCCTAATATTGCCATTAAGGGGTGGCACTGTACAGTGGGCCCCTTGTATTTGCAGGGGTTAGGTACTCCCAACCACCACCCACGATTGCCAAAAATCGATGATATATTGGAACCCCTCTAAAAATTCTTTTAACAATGTATTTTAATAGCTGAAACACCAACTACCTCTCTAAATGTTTAAAACTGCCTATTTTACATTATATATTTGTCTAAATACATTTTTTATGAGAAAAAATGTATTTGTCATGAAAATAACATGAAAATACAGAAATCAGTGAATTTATTTCAACAAAAGTCCACAAATTACTAAAATTTCCGGATAAAAAAAAAAGCGTTGCACAACCATCAGCAAATAATTGAATCCGCAATTGAAGCATTACCTACGAAATTTGAATTTAGGCTGCCATACGTGGAAAACTAATAGCTTTGTAATTACTGGGTACATCACTTATATAAAATCTTTATTTAAAAAAGCTAACGAAACTAGAACTTGAGAGCATTTAAATTCAACTAATTTATGTAGGGCAAAGGTACCAACTAGAAATATAAACTACTTGAAAAATAAATAATCTTTATTGTTCTTGTTAATAAACTCAGGTTGAAACTGTGAAGATTCACTACTTACCTACGTACAGAGACAGTAAGTGCCTCAGGAGATGACGCACAAGGGCAAATAGCATCAGGACGAAGCCCTTTACTTTGAAACACAGCAAGGAATTGATCACACGATGAAAGAGACCATGGATTAGCTCCATCAGCTACCAACAACAGGCGAAGAGATTGTAGACTGACATCTTTATGATCTTTGGTGGCTAACAATCCCCAGTGAAGATCTCGAGATTTAACTATAGCTATACTTGCTGCAAGAAGAAAATTAGTGTTATAACAATAATGAAATAAACATACTGGTATTTAAGATGCACTCCAATTTTGTAGAGAATATTCTGCAAACATGAAAAACAACCCTCATTTTTTTATCTTTATAATTTTCCCCACTATAGATAATGTTCAAGCTTCTTACCTCCTTGTATTCAAATATTTTTGGAAGAATAGATATTAAACCTAGATTTTACACTTTAGAGGGACTATCTTTCATGCATTTTTCTAAATTATGTGATAGCCTTTATCTAATGAAGTGACTTAGCATAAGTTAAACCTACCACCTCTTGTTATGTGTGTGTTAGCATTCATATCTGATACTGTAACCTTAGGCCTAATAAAGCAATATGGCATACAAAAACTTTATCAATACAGCATCAAAATACATCATAGGTACTTCACCTCATGAAACTATATAGTACAGATGAACTCACTCTCTCTCAAGAATATATACACACATACACATTATTGTTATTTATATTAAGGGGAGTGACGACTCCATAAGGCCCCATTGTAAATTAAGTGCTTATGGCCACCTTATGATTTAAGGCATTTGCTTCAAATTTTTACCACTTATTCTTCAACTAATAATGAATTTTTTCCCAGAAAAAGCTAGAAATTTGACTTTAATTTTTTTTCATTTGAAAAAAATCATGATGTCACTTTTCAAAAATATTCCAAACAAAAAGTTTCACTCAAAAATCAATTGTCCTCTTTGAAAATCAAAATATATAGTTAAACTACACTCTGTAAACGTTTCATCATATTTGGTTCAGTCTTCTTGGAGATATAAGCATTATTTTTGAAAAAAACTAAGTTTTGAGAAAATGGCAAAAGAAAAAATTTCTTTTTTTTTATAATAACCGAGACTATGAGAGTTAGAAGGCTGATTTTTGCACCGAAACTATTTTGTCATATAAGAAATGTGCCATGAAATTTACAATACAATCAAATTAATAGAACTGTGCTCTCTCTTGATTTATATATTACCTAAAATTTGCATTTACAGGGAGCGCTGACGTCATAAGGCACCATTCTATAAAGTAAATGACTTTAAACCTAATGACTTAATGTAGAATCATTCATAGACCTGACTTTTTCACAAGTCTTTTTCGTTCACAAGCAATGAACAAAATTGTCAATGAACCAATTGAAACATTCTTTTAAAGCAATAAGGTTTCTAGATATATTTATTTACCCATTAAACTGTTGAAAATAGTCCATAGCTCACTTGGACCTAGCCTGAATTATTCATACAGACATTATTTCACAATTCTTTTTACAATTTGTGGTTCACAGTGTCATACAAGCAATGAGAAAATTGTCAATTAACAAATCTAAAAAAAATTTTTTTAGCATTATAGCTTCATGATACAAGTGTTTATTTAGACATAAAAAATTAAAAACTGTTATCTAAAATTCGATAATTCCTTGAAATTCGGCAGTCAGCAAGCCCCTTAACCCTCAATGGATGAATATACTCACTAGTAGTAAAAACAGGTTTTGGGTGGTTGACTCAGGGTGAGTAACAAAATTTATGCGCCATTGATTTGAGGGAAACGGACAGAAAAGAGGTGCCATTATACATCTATAGTCCATAAATTTATTAATGGCAACTTTTAGACTGGT
Source organism: Macrobrachium nipponense (assembly GCF_015104395.2). Lineage (NCBI taxonomy): Eukaryota > Metazoa > Arthropoda > Malacostraca > Decapoda > Palaemonidae > Macrobrachium > Macrobrachium nipponense. Next base: position 46,283,621 of record NC_061108.1, read on the forward strand.
TCAGATAATGGGTGCCTCATGACAGAGTTAGTTGTGTAGTGCTTGACTTCAAAGAGAGATGTACTGTCTCTCTCTCTCTCTCTCTCTCTCTCTCTCCTCGTCTCTCTCTCTCTCTCATCTCTCTCTCTCTCTCTCTACTTCTCCCTCGCTCTCTCTCTCTCTCACACGATGTCTTATTATATATTTGCTCATAAATATAACAAGGGGTTACTGTTGATTTTAGTTCTTATATTTCATGATAGTATGTCAGTTATGACTGTAATTTTGCAAATAAAAGGGCAAAGAAATATTAGAAAAAATATGTATGATCCAAAAAAGTTACTACATCTTTGATCTCAATAAATTTACATAAATATTTTACAACAAATATGCTCAGAACCTGTTACTGATTTTAGTTCTTATCTGTTTTTATATTGTGTGAGCTGTAATTATAATTTTACAAAATAACAAAATTACTTATTAGAAAAAACATGAATAACTGGTAAAATTTACAAGTCTTCTAAAAGTGGCCCCGCAAGTGGTTGTAGTCATTTTCAACTTCTTGTGGAAGGTAGGGAAAATGTTTAAAAATTATTTTTATTCTACCATGTGCTTTTGCATATCTACATCTTTCCATTCATGTGTTTTTTCTTAAATTGGCCGACCTCACAGTTTCCCTGGCCTGGGGTGCTGTGTATTGATTTTTTTACCCTTCCTACTAAGGGATAAACAGTATACAAAAATTATATCATAACTGCATGAAAAATACCACAGGTAATTTACATCAAATCAATTATCCCATTGCAAAATACTTAAAATGCCCTTAATCTTTTCCAGCCCTCAAAATGCCACCCCATATTTTTATGTTTCATATTATCAAATTAGGAAACTACATTTCTAAATAACAAATATTGTATAAAAAAAATAATAATAAAAAGAGTATGTAAAGATATAATAAGGTTTTATACAGTGTACAGGTAGTGTTCAAGTTACGATAATAAAATTTTATAATGCGGTTAGCAATTATTACTGATACAATAGTTTTGAAAATATTTTTCAATTTCGTCACAATATGAGCAGAAAGCAGCGTACAATCAGGGAGCGAGAGAGACCAAATTACAATAGCCTAACTTTATCCCATCTTCTAGTTAAATAAGTTCAAAAACAACAAAAGAGAATGATGAAAGTATTACTTTAGCGTTACACTTGTTGTGTTAATGTGTACAGCCATAAAAACCAAACAAGAAACAACTTATCTGCTAAGTACAACCTAAATGGATAACAACAATATCCGTTTGGCTTGTACTTCAACTATCATACAATAGTAAACAATTACCATAGTTATGTTATAATTGACATTATGTAGAATAGGACAGCTATTTTTATGTAGTAACTTTATTCGCTATAGATCAAAGATCAACACGAAAATATACTGTTAAATTTAAAGCAAGTTGTGGCTGACGCTGAGAAAACTGTTCATGCTGCTAATGACTGTGGATAAAATTGAGAGGAAATCATTTTCATCAAAAGTACTGGGCTTAAAAGAACACATTTTAGGGGTTTTTTCATGATGATAGAAGATAATGTAAATCTCGTATTTTTATGAAATAAAGTGAAAATAGCGAACAGAATCACATAATTTTTTACTCGATAAACATGCCACTAATGCAATTTCTCAACGGAAAAAATAATTTAGTTCACGATCACGAGATGTATTCAAGTCATATTTTGACTTAAAACATGCCATATGGCGAAAAATTACCTTGTCTCATATAAGTCAAGTATCTAGACATTCGTTACGCTAACTAGAAGCAAGAAAATTCCCTCAGAATTGTATTAAATATGGCAAAAGAAACTTGTATTTGCCATCAGCTGATTTCCAAACCAAAACATTGACTGCTAAGTTAGTATTTTATAATACAATAATATGAGAATACATTCTATATTATTGGATACAGTGAAGTAATGTATAACTTTTGCTTATCTTAATTTTCATCACTATGCCATCTATGTAGCAGCAACACCTCGAGCTCATACCTCAATTTATTGCTCATGTAACAAAGCAAAACATCAACTGAGTGACGACTCGTACCTCGGAAAACTTGTACACTAATTCACTCGTAGGTCAAGGTACCACTGTACAATCATCCAATATAGAATTTTTCCCCCCCAAATTTTTTTTTGCCCTATAGGATTATTTTATCTAATTTATTTCTACTATTCAAGGTTAGCTAAATTGACCCATGATTATGTAATTTTTGTAAAAATATGCCTAACATTCTAAATGGTCTCATCCAGCTCACCTAGGTGGCATATACTGGGAAGGTGCTGAGCAGACTAGTTTTGTCTGTATGCTCCACTTCACTTACATGTTACAGTCAAACCTCGGTTTTCATACGTTTCGGTTTTCACAGACTTTTTTTTCTACAAGCGTGTGACCAGGCCCCATATTGAGCACCAACACAAAGCATCCCTTCTTCTTTTGTGCCCCATTCTGCTTTTGTGTTCGTTGTTTTTGTGCTTTTTGTGCTTTTTTATTTGAGTGCAACTGCTAAATAGGCCATTATGGGGCCAAAGAAAGTTTGAAGTGCTAGCCCTTGTGTAAAATAAAACAAGAAACACTATAGAATTTAAGAAAGAACTTGTAGCAAAGTGTTGGCGGAAGTTGCATGCTGATCTCAGTGAGAAAATGCCAACAAGCATTGCTGTTAGTGATTTTAAGGCCAGCAGAGGCTGTTTTGAAAAATTCAGAAAATGAATGGGCATACATGATGTGCCCACTTCAGGGATTAAGGACATGTTTGCAAAGTGGAGTGATATAAAAAATTTTGTGGATTATTATCATCCCAACAAAGAAGTAATCCATCTCTCCAACATGTTTAATGACAATGTCATGGTTAACTTTAGGGAAATTTTAAAGAAACACCAGAAACAAATGTCTCTGGATAGTTCTGTTGTGTGACAGGGGTCAAGTAACTCTCAAGCTGGTTCTAGTGCCAGTAAAAAACGAAGTGAGGAAGTAACCTCAGATGGTGCCAGTAATAAAGGAAAAGAAGTAACCCGAGATAGGTCCTTGATACCTGAAGTCCTTCTGGAAGGAGATTCCCCTTACAAACAATAACCTCTCCTCCTCCCTCTCCCCTCCTCTCCATCTTCCATACGCTGACAGGTGTTTTCCATATAGGTAAGAGTGATGTTAAATGTTCGTTTATTCATTTAATTAGTCATTTATGTTTATTTCTCATTGTTTTCTATATGTAAAACTGTGTTTGTTCCCTATAAATTGTATTTTTTGTTAATAATTTTTGGGGGTCTGGAATGTATTAATTGTATCTAATTATTCCTTATGGGAATTATTGTTTTGGTTTTCATGGGAGGTTCTGGAACGGACTATGTACGAAAACCGAGGTTCCACTGTACTTCCTTCAGTGTTAATTCACCACACTGATCTTTTTAGATTTATTGCAATTCCTAAAACTATTGCTAAGAATGCAAAGTTGCAGAGAATTTATTCTACAATTCTTCATATGAGCAGATGAAAGATTTTGATTCCTGAAGTAAGTGCATTTAATACACTTTGTAGCGAGAAAATGTCAACTTAGTCACGTGGTAATCAAAAAATGAGGATGATGAATGGCTTAATTCTTACTTCCTTTATTATATATGCACAGTCATGATTTCTATTTGAAACAAAGAGTATTCCTTTTTATTAATTATACTATATAAAGTGAAAACTTTAGGTACCCAAATGTACCTAGAGTAAGAAAAATCATTATTAGTTGAGTGGTAAGCTTACTTGGAATCTAATCCTATATACATTTCCATGTTAAATGCTGTTGGATTTACAATTTTTATTCATATGGCTGGTCTTCATGAAACAAAACTTATATGTATTCCTAAGACTAACTGCAATTGGATTCTGCTTTATAATACACATTAATTACTATAGAGAAATCACAAGGTGAAAATATATATATATATATACATACCCTTAAACCTTGTAATCATCTGCATCCAAGATGCTGGATTAACCTTCATTACAGAGTAGGGAATGAAGATCACGTGCATACCATTGAACACTGAACAGAGCATGGAGTGCCATAATCCCACCTAAAAAAATATACGTACAAGAAATTGTATTATATATTCACACAGTATAAAATGCTAGAAACACTGTGATGACTGTACATATTCCAATTATTATGTAAAACTTGGTGAAATTATGAAAACTCACTTCTCTTTTAAAGTCAAGAACACAGACAGCTACTTCTCCTTCAGTATAGTTGCATGCTGAAGTCAATGTGCGACAATGTGCCAACATAGCAGACCTTGTAACAACTACACCCTTCACTGAACCATCTTTATCCGTGGAATACTGTAAGAAATCATAAAATTTACTATTAAAGTTTATTTAGAAAATACTTTTCTAACAATGGGCAAGATTGTGGGACTACTCAGAAAACGGTAAAATTGTGGTGAGAGTGAGTATTCCTATCTGGAGGTACTGCAACCAATGTGCCAGGGGAAATTTCTGACCGTTATTTTGTATTGTACTACATACATTGTGTTAGCCTCCTCACTGCATATGTGCTATTTTATTTTACTTATTACTTTCAGCAGTGACCAGAACATGTTCAAATTTTATCCAAGATCCAAAGGCTAGGACATTCTATTATTGGGGGATGGTGACAATTAGACTGAAGCAGCAGTGAGATTAAGCTCTTTTACACCAGTTCAAAGGGGCATGTTCTTGGAATTACTAGTCTGCCCAACTGGTTGTTAATATAACTGGAGAAATTTAATAAAAATTCTACCATAAAACCATGACTAAAGTTAAAAGCAAAAAATGTCCTCAATACCACTGACATTAGCTTTAAAGATGCAGAAGGTGGTGTAATAAAATAGGACTATTATATATACATATAAAAGAAGCTAACGAAGAACTTGATAATGTAGCAAACCTGATGATACTGTGTGGCTTCCCAAAGGATTTCTAGATACCACCTCAAAATGAAAAATTAAATACGCAAATGGCTCTTTGAAAGTTTTTAAATTTAAAGGATACAGTGGGGCAACCCGTATTTGAGTTGCCCAGATTCGCGGACTCTTGCATTGGCGGACTTCTCTCTGGAACATATACCCCCATTATTTGTAGGGTATTTGCCTATTCGCAGTATTTTTCTAAGAAATATCCACAAATTCTTGGGTTTTTTTTATCAATATCATCATAAAATGCACTTTGTGATAAAACTATTAAAAAAACAGGTATAAAAATTTTTAAGTGGGTTTTTCTTGAGTTTTAACTAACAAAATAGGCCATTTTAAGCATTTTCAAAGGGGTTCAAACTATTGGTGGGGAAGGGGTGGTCTGGTATGTATCTGCTGCGAATATGGGGGGGACCACTGTGTTAAATAATAGGTTGAAATGGACCATTTTTATAATTACTGTATTTTTCTTTATTCAAATGGTGGTGAGCAACGTAAATGAACAAGCAAACTCAAACTAGCCAATAAAATTATGCACACTACATATAGGAAAAGTTCAATGCGTAAGTTGACTAGCTCTAAGGGGTAACTGGTGAATGAATGCGTATAAAATATCATCACTTAGATCAAACAAATTTCTAGTTGAAGTTACTTTTGGTACTCAAAATAATTATCAAACCATATGTTATGGACAGGTGGTTCACCAACTTCATCCATTGTAGATTTCCTTGGAAGCAACTTAAAAGCTCCACTATATTTCCTGAGTTGTTCATTATAAAATGAATCTTAAGTCTCTATAACTACATTTCTGGGCTTGACCTGTGTCGGCCTGTGAAATGGTTCCTTTGATACTATTTCTGAGGAATAAATATTGCTATTCATCCTAGAGAAAAAAGAAACAATATAATGCCAAGATAAATGGCTCGCTCACTTCTTATAGAAGTGTCGGTATAGTAAGGAGCGAGTGGAATCACTACCAGAGGTCCCTTGCCATTTAGCTTCTTCCTTCGACAAAACCCCGAACTACGGAGGAGCCGTGCTACAGCTCCCGGTCTACTACTGCCGTGAGCGCCTCCGACGCCTGAGACGTCATTCCTTTCGATAGCGCGCGTTACAACCAGACGTTAGAATTTTTCTGTGCTGTGTTTCGCTCGATTTTGGATTATCTTTTATTTTCAAGATGTCTTCA
>NC_061108.1:46290274-46348143 GCF_015104395.2 Macrobrachium nipponense
TCAACTTATGGCATGGTGCTGGAACGAATCCCCTGCCGAAGTTGAGGATGCACCGTATAGCAAGTTGGTGTGGCTGATAATCATTTGCACAGAATAAGGCTATTTATGATTAAACAATATTAAATGTTTTATCAAAGAAAATCATATTTGTCAATTACTTGTCTTGGTTTATTGTAATGTCTATACATAGAGTCAACCCCCACCTATTCGCAGATTTCTCTATGGAACATATATACACTTATTTGCATAAAATTTGCCTATTAGGGTATTTTTCACTTGAGAAATATTCACTAATTACTGTATTATTTTCATGACTAAATGCACTTTTTTTTTATAAAACTATTAAAATCCTTTAGGATTTATATACAGTATATATTTTCTGTGTTTGAACTATCAAAATAGGTAGTTCTATGTATTTTTAGAGGGCTTTAAGTATTCCTATTCTCGGATTTTAGCTACTTATGAGGGTTGGTGGTATGCATACCCCGCGAATACCGGGGGTCGACTATAATACTGTAAAAGTCATGCTATTTCTGTTGGATCTCTTCTTTTCTTTCTTTTTTCTCCAGTCTTCTCTAGTAGATATAGGTACGTACACTTGTACATAGTGTTCTGAACGAGAAAAAACCTAAAATCCCGCTTCCAGCAAGGATGGATATAGAGAACTTGTGATATAAAATTGTCTTCATCCTAGTTACAATTCTTCAAACTTGTTGGCATTATTATTCTCTTTGTCCACACAATTGGCATTATTATTCTCTTTGTCCACACAACTTTCTGATTTAAAAGTAGCAAGGCCCTCGAATCATTTCTCAAGTTTGTGGTAAAATTGGAATAAAAAATATTGGAATTGGTAAAGTTTGTTCCTTTCAATACAGAACTATCTGCTTAATGTGAATCACTGATACTGCTGCACCATTGCAACATGATGTATTTTGAGTTAGTGCACTACTGTCTATAAATTGCATTGTTTTTTTTCAAATTCACAATACAATGTGTAAATGAAGGAGGGTAAGGAACTGGAAAGGATGGGTAAAAAGAGGAATTTCAATTAAAAACACAACTGAAGAAGATACACTGGGGAAACAGGACAGGTGGTGGCAAGCAGCAAGGAGGAGGTGGTGGTAGATGAGTCTCACATGATGGTGAAAAGATCTAGCCTTGAGAGAGCCTCATTTACTGGAATGACATGGAAAGTAGTGACACGAGTTGGGTGACAAAGCAAATTGGATCAGGAGATGAAAATCCCCTCTGATGGTGCTTTAGGATATTCACAGGCAGAGAAGACCTCAGAGGTAAGCAAGAGAAGGATCCCTTGCAAAGTGTCTTGATAATGAAGGCCTGTGACAGTAAATAAGGATGAAGCAGAAGACTTGAGCTTTTGAACTTGAAGACATGACAAAGATGTTTAGCAGTACGTACATATTGAAGTACCTTGCCTATTACAAGATCATTTTGGATAAAGCTGATTTTATTTATTTATTTATTTATTTTTTTTTGCAAGTGCAAATTTTGACAGTTCTTGAGACAGGACAGCCAAAAATCTTTTAAGCTTACCTAATGCCTGCCGTGTGTACACAGCGAGGGAAAGGTAGGAGACAGGGGCAGGGGAAAGAGGGGAAATAAGGAATGCTGTGTATGGATTAGGGATTTCTTTAGCTTGGCTTCTGCAAAGTGAAATTGTGGAAGGGGAGTTTGGATACTGGAGGGGCTCCAGTGGTTTTGAATAACTTGGTCAGCAAAACCTTCCAGAAATGAAGTTTTTATGTTAAAACAAAGTTTAATGTATACTTACCTGGCAGGTATATATATAGCTATATTCTCTGTTTTTCCACCTGGCAGAAATTTTCAAAACTCGCGGCAAACGCTAGTAACCTATTAGTAGTTCAGGCAACCACCACCCCGTTACCGTGGCGCTAGCGCTAGGAACCGTTCCCAATTGGGCCAGATTTTCTCTGAACCCTGTCTCCTGAGGGGAGGCGGGTGGGAATTAAATTATATATACCTGCCAGGTAAGTATACATTAAACTTTGTTTTAAACATAAAAACTTCATTTTAATGTATGACACTTACCTGGCAGGTATATATATAGCTGATTGACACATTTGGAGGTGGGTCAAAGACAGCAACATTATTAGAGTATAAAAATATTATTAAAATATTATTAAAACTCTAGGTTCCTTACCTGCTAAGGTAGCTGACTTCATAGGTCCTGCCTCTAAGCCTGCTTAACCTTAGTAGCTCTCAACAAGGAAGTGTCCTGTATGTTGAAGAAGCTAAGACTGGAACTGACAACTGGACGTGACCAATGTGTTGACAGAACCGTACAGCCCTCTTATGCCACGGCATTCAAGCTAGTAATAGATCATTTACCTGAACTACACACACCACCCTCACCGGATAATACTAACAAGACTGATAAAAGTACCGCACACTTTTCTCAGACGACCAAAAACACACACCATCACCTAATAAAATCAACTAGCTTAAAAGAAGGTTATGGGGTAGTAACTCCTTTGCCCAATACTGTACCAGAGGCACGTATGGACCTAGCGTCTGACAATTATCAAAGGTTGTCTGAACATCTCTAAGATAATGAGACGCAAATATTGAATTAGTTCTCCAATATGTGGATTCAATAATTTCCTTGAGGGCTAAATTCTTTTTAAAAGCTAATGAAGTCGCAACTGCCCTGACTTCATGAGCCTTCACTTTCAAAAATACCAAAGCTCTGCTCTTGACACACATATGAGCTTCTCTAATTACTCTCTCATGAAGAAGGCTAGAGCGTTCTTCGTCATGGGTCTACTGGGGTCTTTAACTGAACACCACAGAGCATCAGAATTCCCTCTGATATCTCTTGTTCTTTCCATATAACACCGCAACGCTCTCACTGGGCAGAGAACTCTTTCTTGCTCGTGACCCACTAACTCAGATAGACCCAAAACTTCAAAGGATCTTGGCCAAGGATTAGCTGGATTCTCATTCTGGCCAAGAAACCTTCTTGGAATGAACACATGCGTTGCCATGTCTCCATCCCACCTTCTTCGATATGGCCTGAAGCTCACTAGCTCTTTTAGCGGTTGCCAAAGCTACTAAAAAGATAGTTTTCTTAGCAACATCTCTCAGAGAGGATTTCTCTAAAGGCTCGAATTTGCTAGAAGTTAAATACTTCAAAGACCCACATCGAGGTTCCAAGCAGGTGCCTGCATTGTGGTTGTTTCTTCGTACCAAATGACCTAATCAGATCTCTAAGGTCTAAGTTATTCGAGATGTCTAGATCTCTGTGTCTAAACACTGAGGTTAGCATACTCTTATAACCTTTGATTGTCGAAACTGACGAGCCCAATTGCTTCCTCAAGTATGAAGGAAATCTGCGATTGGGTCACAGAGGTACTGGATGAAGACACTTTCCTGTTCTTACACACTTCCGGAAATTCTCCCACTTCGACTGATACTGTGATTGTTGAGGTTCTTCGGCTCTAGCCACTGCCCTGGCCACCTCTCTAGAATATCCCTCGCTCTGACAAGACTTTCGATAGTCTGAACGCAGTCAGACCCAGAGCGAGGGTATTCTTGTGAAACCTGTCGAGTGGGGTTGTCTAGTAAATCTACTCTTGCGGGAAGAGTCCTTGCGTATCTATTGTCCATTCCAGTACCTCTGTGAACCAACTTTGGGCCGCCAAAACGGGGCTATTAAGGTCATCCTCGTCCCTTGGCTCTCCCTGAACTTCTTCATCACTTTCCCCAGTACCTTGAACGGAGGAAAAGCGTACACATCTAGTTTGTCCAATCCATCAGGAATGCGTCGACCGCCACTGCTTCCTAGTCTGGAACCGGAGAGCAATAGGTTGGTAAACCTTTTTGTTCTGGCTGTCGCAAACAGATCTACTACCGGACGGCCCCACAACTTCCACAGGCTCTGGCAAACCTCCTCCATGTGCAACGTCCACTTCCGTCGAGAGAAGTTGTTCTCTTCTGCTCAACAGGTCCGCACTCACATTTTTCTCTCCTTGTATAAACCTGGTGAGTAGCACGACCCTCTCTCTTCCGCCCAAAGCAGAAACTTCCTTTGCCAGATTGTAAAGGGAAAAGATGAGTCCCTCCTTGTTTTGCGGCTGTATGCCAGAGCCGTGGTGTTCCGAGTTGATCTGCACTGTCTTGTCTCGAATCAACTCTCTGAAGTGCTTCAAGGCCAAGAAAATTGCCATCAGTTCCTTCCTGTTTATGTGCCACTTTGTTTCTTTCTTGCTCCAAAGTCCCGACACCTCTTGAGGCCTAATGTCGCTCCCCCCCCCACCCGCGTCCGACGCGTCGGAAAACAAGACGAGGTCTGGGCTCTTCTGCTGAAGCGACATCCCTCTTGCTAACCTGCCTGGAGTTAGCCACCACTTTAATTCCTCCTTTACTTCGGCAGGAATTAGAAACTGGAAGGAATCCGGTTGCAATTTTCTTGGCCATGAATCCTTCAGGAAAAACTGTAGAGGTCTCATGTGCAGTCTTCCTAAAGAAATGAACCTCTCTAGCGAAGAGAGTGTGCCCAGTAGACTCATCCACTCTCTTGCTGAGCATCGGTCCCTTCTTTAGAAAGTCCTGCACTTCCGAATGCATTGGGGCTTGCCTTTCGGGGGGGGACGGAAAAAAGCCCGAAAAGTCACTGACGATATCTGAATCCCCAAATAAACTATCTGTTGTTGGGGATCCAATTGAGACTTTCCCATGTTTACTACCAGACCTAGGTCTTTTGCTAAGTTCAATGTTTGATTCAAGTCCTCCAGACATTGACTTCTTGATTGGGATCTTATCAACCAGTCGTCCAGATAAAAAGACACTCTGATCCTCTTAAATGCAACCATCTCGCCACATTGGACATCATCCTCGTGAACACTTGGGGGGCTGTGCAAAGGCCAAAGCACAGGGCCTTGAACGAAAGACCCTGTCCTGAATCACAAACCTTAAATACTTCCTGCTTCCTGGAGAATCGGAATAGAAAGTATGCGTCTTGTAAGTCCAGGGTCACCATCCAGTCCCCTGGACGTACCGCTGCCAGTACTGAATCGTTCGTCTCCATAGTGAACTTGGTCTTTTCTACGAAAAGATTCAGTGACTTACGTCCAGAACTGGCCTCCAACCTCCCGAGGACTTTGCAACCAGGAACACCGGTTGTAAAATCCCGGAGATTCGTGATCCAGAACAGGCTCTATGGCTCCTTTCTCTAGCATGGAAGCTACTTGCTCCCACAGAGCCGCTTTCTTCACTAAATCGTTGTAATTTGCCCCGAGGGCTCTCGGAGATGTTGCGAGAGGAGGTCTCTTCAAGAAAGGAATCTTGTACCCTTCCCGAGCTACGTTGACAGCCCAGGGATCTGCCTTCCTGTTCTGCCAAACTTCCCAAAAACCTTGAAGTCTGGCTCCCACTGTCGTCTGGAGGACTGAAATCTCATTCTTTAGAGGTGGTCTTGGCTCCTCTTTTAGTGGGTACTCTCTTACCCCTAAAGGCGGGTCGAGCGAATGTTCTGCCTCGAAGGGCTGTTGCAAAGGCCTAGTCTCCTTTGGAGTTTTCTTAACCAACTTGGATGGTAAGAACTTCTTAACTGAAGACGAGAGAAGATCTTGAGTGGCCTTCTGAGAAAGGAGAGAGCTATATCCCTAATCACCTCTGAAGGAAACAGCTGTTTCGAAAGGGGAGAGAACAACAACTCCGATTTCTGAGAGTTAAAAGAACTCCTTTTGAAGCGAAAGAACACAACAGCGATCTCTTCTTTAGTACTCCTGCTGTGAACAAAGAAGCCAGTTTCATTCGTTCCGTCCCTCAGAGCCTTGTCCATGCAGGACATAATGCTCTTAGCTGTTTCTAAATCCTGCGAATTCCTCTTCTTCTAGGGAGTTCGCCAGTGCTCCAAAGACCAATCCAGGAAATTGAAGACTTCGAAAGTCTAAAAATCCCTTTAAAAAGATGGTCAAACTCTGAAGAACGTCCACCAGACCTTAGCAGACTGTAACGCCTGTCTGCGTGAGCTGTCTACTATACTGGCGAAGTCCCCCTGGGAGGAGGCAGGTACTCCCAGGCCTAGACTTTTCTCAGTAGCGTACCATACTCCTGACTTCGATGCTAACTTAGCTGGTGGAAAAACAAAAGAGTATTTTCCCGCTTCTTTCTTATCCTTCATCCAGTCATTCCACACGTTGAAAGGGGCCTTCTTCGCCGAAATTGACAGAGTCATCTTAGGAAAGAGGGACTTCTTTGGAGTCCTAGTCTTGGAAAACTGTGATAAGGGAGATAACGGAGCTGTCGGTTTGAATTCCCCTTCAAAAATAGAAATAAGACGTGAAGTCAGAACCTTATAAATCTGAAGAAGGTTCCGTATTCTTTTCCTCAATTAATTCCAATTCCTCTTCTGCTGAAGAAATGTCTTGTAAATCATTGTCGTGTTGACGCTTCGTTGACGGAATAGCGTCCTGCGGCTAACGAGGAATCGGCGTCCTGCCGCCTCTCGATGTCCTGCCGCCTGCGTCCTGCGTCCATCGTAGACACGTCTGCTTCCTGTCGCCTTGCGTCTTGCGTCCACAATTGGTCCCGAGTCCTGACGTTTGCGTCCTGCTTCTTCCGAAACCATTTTCTTCTTCCTGTGTTCTGCGTCCTGAATAAACCAAGCGATCGCCTGTCCTCGTAGCGCCAGTGCGCCCTGAGTCCTCGGCGAACGCGTCCTTGTCTTCCTATTTTAGAAGACTTTACGGGAAGGAAATCGTCCTTCGCCTCGAAGATGCTTGCCCAGGCGCATCCCAAGACTTCACAAGAACTGCCACTTGGACTGCATTTCCCTTAAGAAAGCCCTTCGTACTATCTTCTTGAATGGTAGAGGACGAAGGAGGAGGATTTACGAGCGGGACTGCGACCTAACGGAGAGCGATCTTGTACTCTACCACGACGGAGAAAAAGACGAGGTGGAAGATACACAAGAAGATGGAGGAGAGTCTCTCATCGAAATCCAAGGCCGAGAAGGACGTATAGCGCCAGTGCGCCCTGAGTCCTCTTTAGCACGAAAAATCCTTTTCCTCTTGATCGGAACTGCGTCCCGTCTTTCCGAGGAGGACAACCCCTCAGGACTACTCCCCAAGCCTCACGATCTTGAGCATGTCTCTCGGGAGCCGTTGATGTCCTGAAAGTCCTCTTGAGGGGGCGAGACAACAACTGCATACCGACGTTCCCGCTCAGAAGTCGAACCATCCGAGGACGCACACTTCCCAGTTACGCCTTTTCTGCGGCGAACTGCAACAGCCTGGGAACTTGCAACAGGACTGTTCGAAGGGAACGCCTGACCGCGACAAAACCCTCTCTCGCCTCCCTCGACTGTCGACATGCCTTCTCCCTTGGGTCTGGGAGCTTGACAGAGGTCTAGGTCTAGAGCACGAGAGAGACGATCAGACGCCCCGCCTTCCACTACACTTTCACTGACATCAAAAGCACTAACTTTACTCGTAAGTCGCTGTCTCTGGTCGCCCATGGACGCAAGGGCAGCACACACCTTCACAATATGTGTATCGTTCGCCTCCTCCGATACAGCAGCGGGCGCAGGAGATACCTGGGGAGAAGGAACTACCAATTCTACGTTAGAAGGAGCTGGAGAGGAAATACATTCACTCCTTTTACTAGAAGAATTCGACTTCTCACTACGAGAAACAGATCTCCTTACACGATCTTTCTCAAGCCTCTCAACATATTTCATAAATATCTTCCATTCCTTCTCTGATAAATTCTCACATTCAAGGCACCTATTCTCCCAAGTACACACATTCTCCCTACACTTCTTACAAATGGTATGAGGGTCGACCGAAGCTTTCGGCAACCTTACCTTACACCTCTTTTACACACACTCTAAACATACTTCCATATCAGACATCTTTAAAGAACAATCCAAAGCGAATGCCAAGCTAACGTTTCCGATTACAATACCAAAGATCCATGAAAAAGTCAGCAACGAGAATGAAAATCCTAGCAGGGAACCACCAACAATGTTGCCGGTTCGGCTGGCAGAGAAAATCTGGCCCCAATTGGGAACGGTTCCTAGCGCTAGCGCCACGGTATGGGTGGTGGTTGCCTGAACTACTAATAGGTTACTAGCGTTTGCCGCGAGTTTTGAAAATTTCTGCCAGGTGGAACAGAGAATATAGCTATATATATACCTGCCAGGTAAGTGTCATACATTAAATTATGCTTTACATAAAAATGTGATTGTATGCAGAAGACACCTGATTTAGAGAATGCACTTGCTCGTAAGTTTGTGGTCTGTAGTGTTGCAATGTTATTCTTACCAATGATATTGTGCTGAACCAAATTATGAAAGGAGTTGTTCGGCAAGTGATAGAAATGTAGGATGCATCTACATGCAAACCCACAGCTAAATTGCTCTTACTCCATGGCCATGAAAAAGGATACCATATTAAGAGGAAATAAAGCAAGAAGCATGCTCAACCCTTGAGATTTGTTGTGCGTAGCTGGCTCACCGGAAAAGTAATAAAGCATAAAGCAAAAGGAAACTTTTTGGAGATAGCAAAAGAGCCATTATTGGAAGGTATCTAAATATGAACATCATTCAAAGCAATAATGCTGTAAGTTGCATCCATGGAAGACATGGCTATATCATCAAAATAATGAAGGCAAAAGGATAATTGACGTTGCAGTTTTGTTTGACATGGGAATAGTGAACACCTTCGCTTGTAAGTGGCCAGAACACCTGGTGACATAAAAATGCCACAAGAGCTAGTAAAATCAGCTATATCTTGAAGAACTGGGGACCAGCTAAGAATAAAATCAACTGGTTCATGCTATGAGAACCATACCTTGGAAAGCAAAGGCATTTCAAAGAAAAGGTATTTGCGAAACAAATGCATCAGTAAATGGTGAATTGGGCAATGAAAGTCATATTTAAGAAACTAAAAAAATTCTGAGAAAGAAATGGAAAAATGTGACAAAATAAAGAAACTTGGTGGTTTAAGGTGAGCAAGTACAATATGCAAAGGAAAAAAAAGGATAGAAAAAAAAAAGGAATAAGGTAATCTACAAGGGAAGGAATAATGTAGTACCCTAACCTACAAAAGAAGGAATAAGGTAGTACCATAAGCCAAAAATAAAATATATGATCAGTTGTATATATGAAGATTTAGAAACAAAGAGGGCAAAAGAAACATGTTCGAGCTAGCCACAGCCCAAGGGCATAACCAAAACAAAACAAATCCTGAATGCAAGCCCTTACCCCACACAAAACAAATCAAGAAAGAAGCCAGAAAAGTACTAAAGAAACCAAAAAATTACTCTTATTACACTTTTAGTTGTTACATAGTCTTCAAGGAATACAGAAATCGCGGACTCAAACATTCGCGAATATCTCTATGGACCATATACCCATTATGCGCGGGAAATTTGCATATTCACAGCATTTTTATATGAGATATATCTGCAATTATTGTACTTAAATATCAATTTCATGATTAAATACACTTTGAGATAACTATTAAAACAAACCAGGTATAAGCATTTTAGTAGTTTTTCTCTAGTTTGAACTAACAAAATAGGCAGTTTTAAGCTTTTGATAAGGATTCTAGCTATTCAGTGTGCGTGTGTCTGGAACGCATCCCTTGAATATGGGGGGTCCACTGTACTATAGAAAAGAAAAACTTTCGGCAGTAAGAGAGACTTGTTGAGCTTGTGAATATATTATAATATGAAAGATACCCATACAAGTGTTGAGAAAATTTCATTTATCACAAAATATAAAGTTATATTTTAAATGTCAGTACGATCAGCTGAGCACCAGTTTTGGTCATCTGGGAAACCATATTCCTAAGTTACCAGAAAGCATAAAATTTGGAACGGTACACAAACACGCAAAAATAAAATATTGTATCTAATGCTAAAGGCAAACAAGAAGCAGGATTAAAAAAATGTATGCTAACATACATAATACTATTGGAGGGGTATTTTATGTTGGAATGTGACTGTTCAGCTAGTTGAAAATTATAGTAAGCAGCATACAACAACTGCTGGATACTTATGAACATTTTGTTGGCTGAATTTTATTTGTTAAAAACTCTACACTACAAAGATAGAGCTTATTGCAGCAACTTAGACTCTATGAAAAACTTTAATATCTGAAAGGGGACATTGTTATACACTAAAGAAACTGCAAGCTTAAGTACTGTACTGTAATATTGTTGCTAATTAAAAAAAAGAAATAAATAAAAATGCATACTCAGGAAACAGTTATCCCCCAAAAAAATCATCATAACATTATATGAAATCCCAACCTTCTCATTTGAAGTTCCTATGTGACATCTGGTAATACTACCCAATCAACCCTTTTCCCTCAAAGAAGACTTTTCCCTTATTGTGGAAACAGTAATAAAAGTTCTACTCACAATTTCACAAAACTAAGTGCTTAGCATATGATTCTCATATTGGACAAATAGGGAGAGCATGGGTGAGTTAAAAAACAACCAATTTGCCTCTGTTTACCTACATAATGTCGATATTGATTAGTGAGATGCTAATCCTCTCTTGTGGATCACAGTTAAGGTAGAAGAGAGCGAGAGAGTTAAATGTTAATTACTCCACCTACATAAGGCAATCTTCAACCCACTGGGGTGAAACTGTTCACACCTAGCTGTATTTTGCACTTTGCTAATGATTCAGTTTTGATGCAAGAATTATCCTTAATGAAAAAAATTTGATTGATGCTAGTAATTAGGTAATACAATGCAAATCATATTAGCTGAGAAGCCCAGACCTGAAAAATTGCTGCCTGATAAACAAATATAATATCATACATATAGCAAATTGCTATTAAAATTAACATATCTGTTATGCACAGCACACTATACATAAATGAAAAAATAAGGACCAAAGCATATACTATGCCACAACTGTGAGAAATCTGTTCAGGCAAACAGTTCACAGCA
The DNA here is from genome assembly GCF_015104395.2 of Macrobrachium nipponense. Lineage (NCBI taxonomy): Eukaryota > Metazoa > Arthropoda > Malacostraca > Decapoda > Palaemonidae > Macrobrachium > Macrobrachium nipponense. The sequence continues at coordinate 46,301,230 of NC_061108.1, forward strand.
CAAAAAAAAAAAAAGAAATTGTTTTTACTATAAAGCTGTTCACACAAATGCAAAATAGTTGTCCAACCAAAAGTATCAATAATTATTCACACAACCTTTCACTTCAATTGTTGGCAAACTGATGCCCCCCCCCCCCCCCCCCCCCAGACACAGCAGACAGACAGACACACACACACACACACACACACACACTTATCAAGCTGAGTATATCAGCAAGAAAATCTCTTTTTATATAAAAAGTTTCCATGTACATATATACAAACAGCATCTTATTTCTATATAAAAAAAAATAAACATGAAAATTTGTTGTACATAATAAATTTTTCCCAACCCTATATCATCTATTCATGACAGATCCCATACTTCAGGTTTAAAAATGGTTATGCTTTAAAGGATCAGTATAAAGTACATACAAAAGGAATTAATCTCATATATAAATTCATCTTCAAAATACTGCTCATAACAATAATTTATGGCGCTTTGAAAAATATATGAAAAAATCCAGTATCTTTCATAAAATCATCAGAGCACTTAAAACCTATATCACACAACCACCAAATATAAAAAATGCAAATGGAAAAAATATCTTCAAAAAATAGTGTACTTTTCAATAAAAAATGACAACAATAAACTCTAGGCAGTAGAGTAAAATGAAGTATAGGGTCAAAATATCTTTCTATTATATATATATATATATATATATATATATATATATATATATATATATATATATATATATATATATATATATATATATACAATGAAAGAAATCTTGTAAAAAATCAAGCATTTAATTCTCCTTTGCCTAGAATTTTTTTTGTATTAAACAGTAGTAAGCTCTTGAGTCATGCACCACAATGTAATACTACTACTTCAAATGTTGAGGAAGCATGCATTTCTATATAAATGAAGCAAAGCAAGCAATTTTATGATTCAAAAATACAAATAAAGTACTTAAGGAAACTATTAAGCGATGTTTTGGTTCTGCAAGTATTGCAAACTAAATATTTTTCAGTGGATATGACCGAGTATGGTTATGAAAGGCTAAAACCAGTTAGCTAGCACATATTTCACTGCCTCCATATGTAATATCATTCATATGATAAAACATTTCATTTGTAACTGTAACCTCTAGTGGCCATGAACTGTAAAAAAAAAAAAAGTAGCTAATATTGTATAAAAACATGTTCCTGTGAAAAGTGCTAAATTTGAAATAGCATTTAAAATAAACAATAAAGATGATTTCATCATAAAAAACTGATACCCACTATTTTAGTTTTAACTGGAATATGAGACAAAATTGCTAACGATATAATCATCTACAAAAATAAACTTTTAAATGATAGCCTAAAAAACAAGTTTCACATAACTGTACAATGAAGCATGACACTAAAGGCTTCAATACCCGAAGAATAATTAATGTCATGAAAGGTTTTGAAAAATTACCTTGCCAACTAAATAATAGCCATTGTCAATTCTAAGCCACAGGATGAGTTTTGGAGGTGTTTCATGCAAAAAGTTTAATACTGACTAAAAGCCATTCTCTAAAGTTTGAGCTATTGCCATAAAACTGTTATGCAGAACATTTCTGAATATGCCTCAGCATGATAAACATGAATAATGAAACAACATAAAATGAACCCTTTGAAGTTATGGAACGAATGTACAAATGCTGTAGTGGACACGGACACAACTACAGTTTGATCAGGTACATAATGAAATATATATGCTAGTGCTATTAAAAAAAAAGGTGTCTTGGACAAGAAAACTTCCTATGTACTCTACTTGGATCTTGGTGAATTTCTCAAAATAATTACTTTAAAACCATTCCCCAAATCTAACCGTTCAATCATACATATCTTGAAACATGAGCTGCCCAAATGACAAAAGTAGATTGTTCAGATTTTCAAAAACCTGAGAACTGAAAGTTGGTTGTTAGACCAAGAAATTCCTGTAAGAGTTTTTCATTTACATGGCCCATAAAAGTGTGAAAGTTACTGTGTAGCATCCTTCTCCTTTCACTTTTTGTGTTTTCTCTTTGGTCTTTCTAGCATAACTTTCTAATTTCTTAAATTCTACCTCACTCCAATTTTTATGTTGCATGTGACAGCGAATACTTTTAGAAAACCCTCAGAGAATTTAGAAATTTGACTCTGTGATCTCATCACACTACTTTGTAATATCAATAACCAATACAAACTAGGAGCTAACCAGTATATAATACTATGAGCTGATTTGTTTAATATATATATATTTTTTAAAATTTATCATGTACTAGTTTGAAGTATAAACCTGAAGATAGACAAAACTCGATAACTATGAAAAAGACAAGAAAAAATCGTTTTGAATGGTGTCTGTATAAAAACACCAGTAAACAATCAGGTCTACAGGGAGTGAAAAAAAAAAAATCTGAATGTTTAGAATGTATGATTGCAGTGGATGGCTGTAAAACTGCAACAGCAATTATAATCACACAAGAGATGCAATAAATATGGATGTTGCGAAACACTGCATATGGTGAGAGAACAAGCAGAGAGTAGTTGTGATATAATATACATTTTATCATGTGCTCCACAGAAATTAGCGATGCTGTAACTATGAAACTCCCCTTCAATAAGAAAAAAACATAAGAGCTATACATAATAAATATGCAATTCAAAATGCTTGGCTAGCTTATCCAACCAGTCACAAAAATTTTGTCATTCTAGAAAAATATAAAAAAAACATTTAAAAGGTATTTATTCCATTATATGACTCTGTTCCCCCACAGAACAGCATTCAGATGTTTTAAATACATACAAAGAATCTTGATATTTTGGCTGTAGTAAAATAGTGCCTTTAAATTTCCTCAAAATACAATTATATACAGTACATGGAATGAAATTCATTGTTACCAATAGCATAAGCACTGTTCCAAAATGAAGCAGAGGAAAATGTACATGTGGCTCTTTGGGTATTTAAAAGAAAATTTACCTTGCATCCAACCATTGATAATACATAATGACAACCTGAACTGGCAATGATAAAATCCAAGTAAAAAGAATTCCCACAGTCAAAAGGCTATTTAAGTTTTCCAACTTCTGCCAAAAACTTTATAGAAAAATCCAAGTAACCATTATGATACCAATGGCAAATTTATACTAAAAGATCATCTCATATTAACATTTGCATTTATACCAGTATCCACTGTTGTAATATAAATTGAAAATTAAATTTTTCTTAGAGAGCTGTAAAGAATATTCGGTTCATTCTAAAGATGCGGGCTTACAATTCCTATGGGCATGAATGCAGTTGCCACCATGGTCTTCTGTTTTAATCATGAGATGTAGAATTGTTGTATGACAAATGACCAATAAAATCAAACACTGCCATTGATGGGTGGCAATATGGTATTGAATATCCTTTAAGTACCAACTTATTGAAAAACCTGAAGTCAGAAAAAGATCGTTATCTAGTGAATCAACTACAAATGGTTGTTGCAACCTTTCAGGAAATTGGCAACATAAAAGGGATTTTGACGTAGGAAAAATCTATTTCTGGGCGAGGAAGCCATGTCGCCCCATGACATAAGTTCCTTTAGCGCTATTTCTAAGGTAAAATATTGCTATAATGCCAGAGAACTGCTAAATTGGACATGTCAGAATATTCTGACTCGCTCACCTTCATTAAAAGGTGTCAGTATGAATCTGGGGCGAGTGAAATACACTACCACAGCAACCTCTCCAATTAGCCTTTTCCACATCAAAACTCTTTAGAAAAGGGGAGCCGTGCTACGGCTCACTTCCTGCTACCGCGTAGGTAGCGTCAGTGACGTCATTTCTTTAGATAGCCTTTCGTGAGCTGCACGCATTTTTTGCGCTCTCGTATTTTCTGCTTTTTTGCTTATGTTTTTGCGTTATGGATCGTCAATCTCCTGCTGCATCAAAGTTAAGTACTGGTTTTATGTTCGACACTATTTAGGGAGTGCTTTTGACCTTCATGGTCCTTTTTATTTAGGATATTTTGAGGCATCGCCTTACGCAGTAGTGGCTGCGAGCCGCCATTTCGCGTACCCCTTTGTGTCGTATCGGTTTCACGTGGTCTTCCATACCTAGTGAACAGAGTACTTTATCAGTACGAAGTGTTTTCATTTGCAGTGCAGTATTGTCGATCTTGTGTATATTTTTCATTTTTCATTTTAGTTTTTATTATTTTTCGTGAGTTAGCATGGGGTTTCCTTCCGAGCACGTATCTTTGCTTCGTGCCTCTTCGGTACCCTCCGTTATATTTTTCGTGTATGTCTTTTTGTTGTTACATATTTTCTGTAACGTTAGTTTTATTTTATTTTCATACCTACCCTGGCCGTCTGCCCAACGGTATCTTTATATCGTTACGGCATTAGGGTAGTTCTGGTGTATCACTATCAGGGCCATCCTTATCGGGTGGCCCTGCCTGTTTGTTATGTGATTTAGGGTTCATTTCTCTCCCCTTTTGTTCGTTTTCCTTTCCCCCGTGTTAGCGCATGATTTTGTCTTACTTTTATATATTGTTACTTTTTGTATGTTTTTTGTTTGGGTGTGCGGTCGGCTAGCCTACGACGTAGGCCACCCCTTCGCCTTCCTCGCGGTCCAGTAATCGCGGGGAGCCGCTGGGTCACGTGATCATCACCCCATCCGACCTACCTTCCCCTCCCCTCAACAGGGTCCCCCTCCAAGGCGGGTGCTTTGCTCGCTCAGGTTGTCGCTGACGACCGACCCGAGTTCTGTTGGGGAGGGGTGGGGGGCCTGCACAGGCCTTCGGTTGGTGGGTGTCGCTTCTCAGCCGACCTCGCTCCCCAGAGTCGGAGGGAGGAGGTCCCCGCTTTCCCAGCCTCGGTCGTCCTGGGCTCGGGCGCGCTCGTCTCCTCTCGGCTCACGGGGTTTGCTAACCCTCCCGCCTTAGAACATTCCCTCCCCGCGTATGGCGGGTCAGGATTACGGCCTCTCTGGCAATCACACGGGGGTTATGTTTTATGGAAGGTTATACCTCCGTTGGCGGAGATGAGTAGTTTTGTTATTTTAATTATTGCATAGAGGTTAAAAAAAATGTTCACCAAATTCCTCTGAAATACAGTAGTACCTCGTACTTAATCCGTTCCAGAAGGCTGTTTGAGGTACAATTTGTTCGAAATATGAAACAAATATCCCCATAAGAAATTAAGGGAATCAGGATAATTCATTCCAGCCAACCCAAAAAGTCTCCCTGTTCACATTTTTCTATTATTGTGTTCAAAAGTTAAATTAAGAGTGTCAAGTAATAAAACAATATGTTATATGAAGTAAAATTTTCTAAATTTTAGTTTTTCTGCGTACGATTTATGAACTGTTTGGTAAAAATGGCGCCGGCTGGGTGGGGGATGGAGGGAGGAGAGACGGGAACCCTTTGAGCAAACTGAATTGGTTGCAGTATACAAAGGTTGATAACATACCAAATTTGTAACTAATTTGTATTTTCATAACTAACAAACCTGAGGTCTTAACATTAGGATTTACTAACGCCAAGCTGGAAACCTGTAGAATTAAAATTACACTTGTGAGATCCAGGCTATTGGCATCTATACCAGGTCACGGGGCATGTATACCCAGAATGCCCACGGCGACCTGTGACCCATCAGTTATATTTCTAACCCAGTTTAGACTGCTAGAGGGGTGGTTCGAGGTGGGCCTTTTGTTAGTTATGAAAAATACAAATTAGTTACAAATTTGGTATTTGTTCATATACGGAAAAAACCTTCGGTCTTAACATTAGGATAGACTTACTTATTGGAGGGAGGTAAGTCTCTACAACTGACTGGGAGTTTGCCACCTTATCCATTTCCGAATATGTTAGGGAAATTCTAAGAGAATGGACAATGAACCTAGAACCAAAGATATAAGCGAATCTATTGGTTTGCCTCACTGGGTGTTGATACCATTCTATGGTTTACTCTTGTCCCTCGTAACTGGATCCACCCTCACCCCTCTCTTCCCTATTATCTAGAGGGGTGTGTTGCTACTGAAAAGTATATCATAACCTAAGATAGCTTCACAGTATGGCTGACCACCTCACCTGCATCTAGTCCGTTCCAGCATATGACGGTACCCTCCTTCATATTGCCCGTAGTTAAAGGAGTAGGAAGAAAGTAGTAAAGAAAAAAAGACCAATAATCCCATTCATTCTACTTTCATACCTTCATCTTTGACTAGACGCAAACTGACCTGCTAGGGGTACTGGATAAGCTATATCACTTGTTGGGCAGCCACCACTGGACCCAAGGAAATAGTGTCCAAGGATCTATGGGCAACGTCTTTCAAATAAAATGAGGTGAAAGTTGTTTGGCGTTTCCACACACCAGCTTTCAGAATTCTCTCCACAGACATGTTCTTCTTAAATGCCAGAGAAGCACTCAAGCCCCTGATGTCATGAGCTCTAGCTCCCACCTGGCTATTTGACCCCCTGTCTTCTGTCATATACGCATTTCTGATCGTCTCCCTTAGCCAAAACGATATTGTATTCCTGGACACTTCCTTCTTGTTCCGTCCTGTACTTATGAACAACCTCCGGCACCCAGGCATAAGTACTCACTTCGTGCCCTGACTGGGCACAGAAGCATCTCATCTTTGTCATTGTCTACAAAGTCTGCCAAGGAAGGTATGGCAAAGGAGTCGAATCTGCCGTCCACTATTGTTGGGTTTTGGGTCTTGGCCACGAATTCTGGAACAAACTCAAATACCATTGATCTCCAACCTCTCGAGTGCTTTATGAGATATGACAGGCCATGTAGCTCTCCCACCCTTTTGGTTGAAGCCAGGGCCAATAAGAAGACTGTCTCAGGTCAGGCTCCTATTCGTGGACTGCCTTAGTGGTTCGTAGGGGGGTTTTATCAGACTTCTCAGTACCATGGTCAGATCCCAATCTGGGGCTTTTAGTTCCTTTGGTGGACATGACTGTTCAAAGCTCCTCATCAGCATGGCCAACTCCCATGAAGGCGAAATGTCCACCCCTTTCATTCGTAAGACTAAGGCTAGAGCAGCCCTGTACCCCTTCACTGCAGATACAGACATATGCTTTTCTGTTCTGAGATATATCAGAAAGTCTGCTAACTGCTGAATAGTGGTACCGAGTGGAGACAAGTTCCCTCTACAACACCAATCACAGTATGCTGACCACTTTCCTTGGTATACTGTCGCAGATGATTTCCTGATATTTCCTGCCATCTGAGTTGCTGCTTTCTGCGAAAACACTCTCGCTCAGAGGAGATACTTGACAGTCTCCACCCGTGAAGCGATAGATTCTTCACCGACTGGTGGTACCTCTCTATGTGCGGCTGACGCAGTAGGTTGCTCCATGGGGGTAACTCTCTCGGCACATCTATTAGGAGTTCCAGTAGGTCTGGAAACCACTCTGCCTTCAGCCATAACGGAGCTACCAGGGTCATCTTGAGGTTCTGAGACCGCATTACCCTGTTCAGAACCTGGCGGATTAGGCAAAATGGAGGAAATGCGTACACGTCCAGATTGTCCCAAGGGTGTTGTAGCCCATCTTCTAATACTGCCTCTGCGTCTGGGACTACCGAACAATACACTTCCAACTTTTTGTTGTACCTGGTTGTGAATAGGTCTATGATCGGTCCTTCCACAACATGAGCATCCTGTCCACTACCTGTTGGTGCAAGGAACCACTCCGTTCCCAGAATCTGATCCCTGCGGCTCAACTTGTCGGCCACTATGTTTCTTTTTCCCGGAATATACCTGGCCTTGATGTCTACCAGGTTCTCTACAGCCCACTGATGAAATTGAACTGTCATCACATGTAACTGCCGAGAAACTAGGCCTCCTTGTTTGTTTATATAAGCTACTACTGTGGTGTTGTCTGACATCAATACCACTGAGTGTCCCTTTACACTCTCCCTGAATTCCTGTAGAGCTAGAAACACTGCTTTTAACTCCACCATGTTTATATGGAGTTCTCTGTCCTTGCAACTCCATTTTGCTGACACCATCAACTCCTCCATATGGGCTCCCCAGTCTTCTAGTGACGCATCCGAGAACAGCAAGAGGTCCGGAGTGGATTGTTGAAGGGGGACACCCACTGTCAGATTGTCGTCGTTCACCCACCACAGCAAGTCTTTCCTCACTTCTGCTGACAAGGGAATTTGCTCGTACGGGTGATCTACTATTGGTGACCAAAACTCCTTCATCCTTCATTGTAGAGACTGAAGGTGTAGCCTTCCTTGTGGTACTAGCTTCTCCAGGGAGGTTAGGATTCCCAGTACCACCTGCCACTGCCTTGCTGGCTGTGTTTGTTTTCCCAGAAAGGCATTCACCACTTGTTTGCATTTCTCTATTCTTTGGTCTGTCGGGAATACTTTGGCTTCTGTTGTGTCTATAACCATTCCCAGATACTCCAAACGTTGACTTGGATCCAACTGCGACTTCTCCTGATTTATCACAATACCTAGGCTGTGACAAAGCTGCAGGAGGGTCGCCCTGTCACTGAGTAATTTCTCTCTGGACTTCGCTATCACCAGCCAATCGTCCAGATATCTTATTAGCCTGATCCCCTGAGCATGCGCCCACGTCGACACAAGAGTGAACACTCTTGTAAAAACTTGAGGAGACGTTGTCAATCCGAAGCACAGGACCTTGAATTCGAAAGCTTTCCCTGCAAGACTGAAGCGGAGAAATTTCCTTGAAGACGGATGGACTGGTATCTGAAAGTATGCGTCCTTCAGATCGACTGTCAGCATAAAGTCCCCGATCCTGACTGCTTGTATAACCGTTTTTGGAGTTTCCATTTTGAAACTGGTTTTCCTTATAAACAGATTCAGAGTTGGCTTTGGGTACCAGGAAAATCCTGCTGTAGAAGCCTTTCGACGGACTGCATACTTGTTCCACAGCTCCTTTTTCCGTCATCTTCTTCACATCGTCTTGCAGAATAATGGCCTTCTGAGATTCGTGAGCATAAGCGAAGTGGGGTAATGGCTAATCTGTCAGGGGCGGGGTTACCTCGAACGGAATCAAATACCCGATCCTGAGAACATCCACCACCCACTGCTCTGCCCCCAGTTCCTGCCACACCTTCCAGTGATTTGCCAGGCAAACCCCCACTGGTGTGGCCAAGTGATGAGTGGGGCCCATCCTTTCTTCTTGAGCCTATCCCTCTTCCCCTACTCCCCCTTCCTCTGTTGTTTCTATTGTGAAAGGGCCGATGAGTTAGCCTCTTTGGGGAAGAGGGTCTTGTGGCTCTATTAGGGATGTTATGTCTCACTGTCTTCTTCCGAGATATTTGCTGTTGTCTCCCCTCCAAAGGGGTAGCTTGACTGTTAGACGTTATCCTAACTGCCTGCTGCACCAACCTATCATTAGTGTCCATCCTTCTTCTATCTATCGCCTCTTCCAGTATGACCTCTGGCAACAGCAGTTGCGACTCCAAGATATCCCCATTCCTCATCGCTAACAGGGAATCCAAATCCACAGTGCGGCTTAGTCTAGCCAACGCTGCATCTCTCCTCATTAGCAGGATATTTGCCCAAACATTGGCACTTAAGTTTGTCAGGTACGCAATCACCTTGGAACCTGACTGTAGTAATCTAATGAACAATGATTCATCCACTACCTTTCTTGTCACTTCCGAGGATGCAATCTTTGCCACTGCTGTTGACCAAAGATCTAACGAAGAAGCAGTCTGAAAGACAGAAGAAGCTGTTGCTTCTAACGTAGCAGCCTCTTGGTACGTCATCGAAGGGCACTCCATTTTAACCTGATCCAAGGTTAATCCAGGCCTTAATCTTACAACATTAGGGTTCACTTGTCTAGACAGCAAAGGGACCTTCGGTGTCGTATAATATTTCCTTTGCTTCATCATTGGAGGAGGAATAAATTTAAATGATCTATTAGATCTTAAGGAATTATCCCTCCCTGCAATCTTTGCGTTTACGTGTTGTAAGACAGAATCCGCATGACTCAAACAAGGCAATTCATACGACACCTTGGTATCCCTTTTTCGTACTTTTAATAGGAGCCTTATCATCCTTTGTACGTATTTTGAATGGCCTTACGGGCGAAACTGGGACCTGCATTCTATCCTCTGCTGCACCTTTCGCCGCCAATGTCGATTTTACCAGCGGTATCGTAGTCTTTGTAATCCGAACTGGCAACTCCGCATCGGCCGTCGCCTCTCTCGCTTGTTCTGATTCTTGCAAACGGCTTCGTCTGCTAGCTTTGTGCTTACTAGCCACTGACTTCCCGACCTTCCTGCTGACTGGGATATGACAGTCCTGGTCTGAAGATGAAGAAAAATTCACTCTTCTCCTCTTAGCCCGAGGATTAGTCGCGAAATCCCGAATCCTCCAACGCTTGACTGGTGCTCGCCGTGACGTCATCGGACTTAGCGATGACGCCGAACTAGAGGAAGATGACGAAGAAGGCAAATCACACCTCTTCTTTTTGTCTCTCTTATCCATTCTCTTCTCTATATCCTGTAATTTCTGCATTACAGTTTGTATTGCCGAGTCAGAAGGCGCATTTGAGTCTGGGTGCAGTGAAATAGGCCGAGAAGCAGTCTGTGATGTCATCGCGCCTGCCATATCGATGTGTGACGTCACCAATCTTGTAGGGAGAGACTGTGCGGCTTCTGCTGGCAACCGCACGTTTGCTGCCAAACTACCTCCCACGTTCTGCATCGCTGTAAACATCGAATTTGATGGCGTAGCCGCAGCATTATTTCCCATAAATTGCAAGCCAGGGGGATGAGGAACATTCAGCGCTGCCGGACCCTGCTGGAACCGTGACGCCATATAATGCGCAAGCAAACCATCCAAGGTTGGTACGCCTGGTAGGCCTAGCGCTGACCACGTACCGTCCAACCTATGCGCTTCGGGAGCCGGCGTCTGGAACAAAGATGGCGATGCTCCCCCTTCTACCTGCTGGGAACAAAGGAGCGTGCATATTATGCATAAAATTACCCAAGACCCCTCCTGACGTTTCCGATAATGAATCGCTAGGAGAAACCGAAGGGGTATGGGACAAATCAAAAGCAGGTGGAGAAACATATGGAGCAGCCTGGTTTATTGCCGATACAAAAGAAGCCGGTAAGGTTTGGTCATCCAAAGATGGCGTCGCCACCTTCCTTTTGTATTGGCCTTTCTCATAGAACTTTTTCCATTGTTCCACCGACCAACCGCGACAAACAGAACATGGCAGACGATCCCGATCTTGAGGCAAAAATCTCCATCATAACACTTATACACTCTTACGATCATACTCACACTGAGCACACGGGTCGGTAGAAAGAAAAGGGGTAATAGAAGAAATGAAAAAAGAAATGGATAAAAAAACGGGCAAACTGAAAACGGGCAAACTGAAAACCGGCTTTAAATCAGATAGACAGTAAACACGTCTTATCTTAAAGGCGGTAGGAAAATAACCGATGGGTCACAGGTCGCCGTGGGCATTCTGGGTATACATGCCCTGTGACCTGGTATAGATGCCAATATTCCCTGGATCTCACAAGTGTAATTTTAATTCTACCGGTTTCCAGCTTGGCGCTAGTAAATCCTAATGTTAAGACCGAAGGTTTGTTCCGTATATGAACAAAAGATCAATTTTATTCACATACAGTAGTGCCTCAAGTTACGAAATTAATCGGTTCTGAAGTGGCCTTCGTAACCTGATTTTTTCGTATCTAGAACTACGTTTTACATGTAAATTGCCTAATTTGTTCCAAGCCCTACAAAAACACCACAATAAGTTTTATAATAAAGCTAATTGACCAATAAACAATGAAATACAACAATTTGGACCATTCAATACTTAGCCTAACCATTACTGTACCTGTAAATTAAGTGTATTAGTGTACAGGGTACAAGAAATACTGTATGTATATGTACGTACACTTATGTAGTAAAATGTGGAACCTTACCTCTCGAGTGAGGCGATGTCCGAAAGTGGCGACATAGGAGGAGAACAAATGGCAGAAAACATGAACACTTAACTTTACGAAACATTAAAAAATGGCAGAAAACATTAACACTAAACTTTACGAAACAAATTAACAAATGGCAGAAAACATTAACACTTAACCTTACGAAAAACTTAAAATTAAATTTTTTTTTTTTTTTTTTTTTTTGGCTTTTTCTGATCTTTTTTTAACTTTTTCACTTTGTTTTTTTTTTTTTAACAAATTTCAATTTCTTCACCACATCCAATTTTCTGTTTTTTCGTATCACTTGGACCTTCCTGTTTGCTTACTACTAAAGGCCTCTTTAAAAAAAAACTATCCAAGGAAGATTGCTTCTGCCTGCTTTTCAAAACGTTCCTGAAACGACTCAGGCAGACGTCATCGAACTGCGCAAGCATACGACCTGTGTATAAGCCTTTTCATGGTGTCTCTTTTCTTCAAATGTTTGTACTTGATGAAAAACAGATAGAACATCCTTAATTTCTGCAGTTGTCATAGGGTCCTCCTCCTCCTCCTCACCGCTGCTAGAGCACTCTTCTTGAACCGACGTCATGTAGCATGGCCCTCCAACTCCTTCAGGTCATCCATCGTAAGCTCCTCTTGGTACTCCTCGAGAAGGTCATTGATGTCGTCCTCGTTGATGATCAGCCCCATGGACTTACCGAGTGCAACGATCTCGTCAAGATCTGGTTGCGGAACAGTTTCAGGATCGTCAACTGTTTCTGAATCTGCATCAGCTTCGCCCACGTTGAATCCCTCGAAGTCTTGGGTGGATACGGCATCAGGCCAGAGTTTCCTCCACGAGGAATTCAAGGTTCGCCTTGAAACCTCCTGCCAAGCTTGGTCAATGAGTCGGATGCATATCACAACATCGAAATTCTCCTTCCAAAATTCATGCAAGGTGAGGTTTGTGGTATTGGTGATGTCGAAACATCTCTTGAAAAGATGTTTCGTATACGGCTTCTTAAAGTTCGATATCAATTGCTGGTCCATGGGCTGGAGGAGAGGGGTGGTATTAGGCAGAAGATAAAGAACCTTGATGAAGGAATACTCCGCTAGGATATCTTCCTCGAGGCTAGGAGGGTGGGCAGGGGCATTGTCCAACAACAGCAGACATTTCAGGGGGAGGCGCTTCTCTTCCAAGAATTTCTTCATTGTCGGGCCAAAACCCAGATTTACCCACTCTGTGAACAAAAGCCTCGTTACCCAGGCTTTCACATTAGCCCTCCACATCACTGGAAGCTTCTCCTTAAGCACTATGTGGGCCTTGAAGGCTCGAGGAGTCTCGGAATGATAGATTAGTAGGGGCTTCACCTTGCAATCCCCACTGGCGTTCAAACAAAGTACGAGCGTAAGCCTGTCTTTCATAGGCTTATGCCAGGGTAGCTTCTTCTCTCCTGCGTGATGAACGTCCGACGAGGCATTTTTTTCCAAAAAGGCCAGTCTCATCACAGTTGAAGACTTGCTGAGAACTGTAGCCTTCCTTGGTCATCATCTCGTCGAACGTCTTTTTAAAGGCTTCGGCCGCTTTCGTGTCCGAGCTGGCAGCCTCCCCATGCCGCACCACCGAATGGATGCCAGTCCGTTTACAGAATTTCTCGAACCAGCCATGCAAAGCCTTGAACTCTGGGGTTGGCGTTGATGTCCCTTCTCCTCCATCGTCTTCGGCCTGGGCAATCAAATCGCCAAAAATAGCGCTGGCCTTGTGGGAGATTGCCGTCTCCGTTATCGTATCACCAGCGATTTCTTTGTCTTTTATCCAGACAAAAAGAAGCCTTTCCATCTCGTCGTGCACGTGGGTCCTCTTGCTGGACAAAATAGTGACACCCTTGGAAGGTGTAGCTGCTTTGATGGTATCCTTCTGCTTAAGGATGGTGCCTATTGTCAACAGATTTCGGTCGTATTCCTTGGCGATCACACTCAATCGCATACCAGCTTCATACTTCTTGATAATCTCCACCTTCGTTTCCAAAGAGAGCACCCTCTTCTTTCCGTGAATTTCAACTTTCTTGGGAGCTATGACTACGTATATACTGTACGTAATTTACGAATAAGTAGAGTAAAGTTCTCACACAACACGATAAAGTACATATACTGCAACGAAATCACTAACGAATTTACGTTAACAAACGAATTCGTTAGAACGAACGAATACCGCATGCGTACGATAACGATGCTGCTACTAAGTGGCCGAGGCACACCGCTACGGAGACCAATAGGAGAGAAGGATCTCGGACTTTACAGCAACAACCTTTCATGTCTTGAGCAATTTTCGTATGTAGAGCCGTAAAATTTTTCATATTAGCTTTCGTATCTCGAGTTTTTCGTAAGTTGAGCCTTTTGTATCTCGAGGTACCACTGTAGGTCCAAGTCTTCTAAATCTCCATGTGAGCACAGGAACCAAGCTAACACTATTACATACTATATCCCCCAAGGGTTGTGCGAAGGACCTATCCAAGCCATTTCTATCTATGCAATAAATATACATACATGTATTGCTTATTTCCAAAGACAGTTTTTGTTGCATGAAACTTTGCATATAAATAATGCACAGGAATATGCACAAATATCATAGAACTTGTAAATGTAAACAGCAATGACTAGACTAAATTAAGTTCACTGGCCTTCATTCTACCTCCCAGTCTATCTGAAATCACGTTCAACTTATGAACTTCAAGTAACACAGACAGTGAATGTTAAGTATTGTCTCCTCCATTGAATTGTCAGGCAGAATCCAATTTAAATCCTGTTTGCCTTAACGTGGTTATTTATGAACACCTGAAGATCATAAATACCCAAATGACTTGACTGTAACCTAAATGTTTATAAAAAAAAAATTTTTTAATAAGTGCAGTTCCCGGTTATCGGCGGACTAGATTAATGGCGATCCGGTTTTATGGTGCTTGTCTAGCACCATAAACTCTGTGACTTATGGTGCCATAAAAGGCCAAGTTTTGGTTATTGCAAGGTGCCGATAATAAGAGTTATGCTGCCATAACATACCTAACAGAGGTGCCATTAACCGATTATCGGTGCCATTAACTGAAACTTGGCTCCATAAGCACCATAAGTCGCCGAGTTTCTGTTAATGGTGGTTTTCGCTTATCAGCATCCCGCCGAGAATGGAACCCCTGCCAATAACCAGGGACTGCCTATATGTGCTAATAAAAAGAGAGAGAATTAAGTTCAATTATTATTTATTCACCTTTTATATGGATTTCAATATAAGAATAAGAGCAATTTTTACACATGCAGTAGCCACTGCATCTACTTGTCTTTAGTCTACAAGTACAGGCAGTTCCCAGTTATCGTTAATAGCGATCCGGATTTATGGTGCTTGTCTAGTGCCATAAAATCAACAATTTACGGCACCATAACAACTGAGTTTCAGTTATTGGCACCATACAGTGTAACAGAGTTGTGGTGCCATAACATGCTTAACAGAGGTGACATTAACCGGTTATCAGCGCCATTCACCAAAACTTGACGCCATAAATCGGCACGTTTTAGTTAATGTTGGTTTTCACTTATCAGCACCCTGCAGAGAACAGAACCTCCACCAATAACCAGGGACTGCCTGTACTACCATATACTTCTGTGTATAAGATGACCTTTAGATAAGACAAAGTAAAAAATTAGGGCAAATTTTCATGAATTTATCTCATATCTGTTGTATATGACTGCTAAATTACAAAACCATATGTGTATAGGCTAGCTTTAACAAGAATAGTTATCTTATGACATATTGGTTATGTAAAGATGATATTATTACAAATACTGTTTCTCTCACTGTATCCTTAGAAATTCAAAATAAATGCGATAAAGCCGATTCTATAGCATGTTGCCTGTTTATTGTGTTTACTTTTCATCGCCAATCACAAACAACCCCTAACAACAATACAATAATGTATGATAATTATCATATGTGTGACTGAATTTTATTGAAAAATAAAGGTTGTATATATGTAATCCAAAACCGAAAATTTTTGTTATTTATGACACCAAAATAATGAATTTTCAACATAAAATTATCATCTTATCATAAAATATTACGCACAGTTATCGATGGGGATTCCATCCTGATGGTCTGATGATAAGCGAAAATCTCTGATAACCGAAAATCAGCAATTTTCGGCGCTTATCAGGGCCGATAACCAGTTAATGGTACCTCTGCTAGGTATGTATTACTGCTAATACTCTAGTATCGGTGCCAATAACTGGAAATCGGTGCAATTTTGGCACTGCAAACAAGCCCCTGAAAGCGGATCATTGATAATCGAGGCCACTGATAACTGGGGACTGCCTGTGCAACTGTAATTACACTACCATTCAATTTTCTCAAGCTTACCAAAAGATAAAGGTCACTGTGAACACAACCATAACTGATGTTTACATTTTCTCAGCTGGGCTCACACAGATAATAGTTTTATTCCTTGAATGGCTATTTATTATAAACATGACAATAATATATAAGGTAAAATTGGTTTTATTACCTTTATTATCAGTTTAACTCATAATGTGAATATTTTCATGTGTGTCGGTGGTTATCGCACTGAGGCCGAAACTACCCAACTGATAAACATAATTTAGAATTTAAGGTTTTAAATTTTTAGAATGGTAGTACTTAAGACAACCCTCAATTTTTAGAGGGTGAATTTTAGGATTCAAAGGTTGTCTTATATGGGGAAATATATGGTACTTTGCTATCTCTCTCGATTAGCTACACCATAGTCTGCATCCCATACTAAATTTCTGAAACCTAAGCATGATGCCTCCAACAAAAAAAACTGACATTTAATATTAAAACTGCAGCCATTTACAATGTGATTGAGTTGGTTTGTACAGCAAAAAAAGACTGCAGAAGTAAGGTGTGCACAGAATGCAAGTGCAAACTGAAATTAGCTAATTAAATACACATGACTGAAAAAATAATGAATTTTGTTTTGAATCAGCATGAGCCTGAAGTGCAATCAGATTTGACTCCTATACAGTCTTATGGCAAGGGAATAATAAGTAAAAGTAGCAAAAAGCTTTGGAAAAGTAAGGAAAACAAAAACCTTGTCCCTTTGAAAGAAACAGGATGAGTTTTTAACTTTTTGGTAAAGTAGGAAATTATAACATACCTAAGTTCCAGCCTAATACGATAGGGACCAGTCTAAGATAGAATTTTTCCTATCCTGTAAATTATTTTTGTTATGAAACCTTCACACAAGAGAAAAAATTATTCTAGATCTGAAAGCACTTCAAATAACCCAACCAGCAACACGAAAACATTTCCGACGTTATCCCTTTTTCATAGGCCTGGTACTGTCAGCATGCATCTGAGTCAGTATCATAAACTGGAATTACTCTAACCTGACATTAAGTAAACCCCAACATTCTTGGCTAAAAACTCAGGGTTAGGCCCATACCAGCTGCACAGGTCGATCCTTGATAATAGTACACTAAGGCTTACCCTAGCCATGGACTAAGCCACTTAGTCTATGGCAAAATGTACGAACATACTTCAATGAACATCAAAACCACCCAAAATATATGGCAGAGGCACACTCTAAAGTCATATAGACAAATAGCCAGTGGAACCACCAACTGAATAACTAATGGTTCATTAAACTCAAGACTTTATGACAGCCTGTTCTGCAACCATATGATTTCATACATGATCGTCCAATCATGAAATAACAAGATAATACAGAAATACTGTAATTATAAAGTGTGGTTACATAAGTGCCATTCTATACACTATGTATATCCCAAGCTCAACTCTAGTGTTTAACTGTTTACATGAGATGCATCAACTCTTGGAATTAGTGTGTTGCATTTATAATAATCTATTGCACACATTTAATAATTACTTTAGTACATTGATCCGTATGTTAAATGTATTTGATAACCACCATCAATTCAAGTTATGATTGGAAATATTTGTAGCAAATTGCTGAGGTTCATGTAAGTGATGTACAACAATTAAAGTGCTTTCAATTGTTTACCACTATACATATTAAGGTTTATATTTAACTTCCGGTGATCTTTAAATTGTTTCTGTTCATTGTGAGGACAAATCCTGTAATTTCCTTAAGTACATAATAAAATCACATATATTCCTAATCTAATATAACATTAGTCACATGTGCATATATTAGATGTATTCTTCTGCTTGTGATATTATAAACATATCAAAGGTAGCAAAGAATATTTAATGGCACATTTTCCTTTTTCCTTGTGCAACATTTTACCTTAATGCATAAAATAAGAATATGTCAAAGTTTTAAACTTTTTTTTACTGCATATCTAATACCTCTCAAAACAACACCAAATGAACTTTTAATTGACATTTTTTTCCATACATTCATCTATGAAATTTTTGAAAATCACTTTCAAAAGAGCTTTTTGACCTGTACTAGTAGCAGTTCATTTTCTTTCAGATGTTAAGTCTATGCATACGGTTTCTCACCACTGAATGTAATGCTAAGAAATAAATGAGGCAATGTGCATGCCAACCAACACTGCCATTGTAGATAGGATGTGTGTCACATGCTTGTAGTAGAAGGGCTGTGGAAAGGCCTCTGGACAGCCTTATGTTAAATGAGGCAGAAACACACCCTGCTGCCGAAGTACTGGGAGAGATGAGGAATCAAGATCTTTCCATACTCTCTCTCCCTATTTTGACATGTAGTATTCCAGGGGTAGCTGCTGCCGGCAACCTACTAGAGTATATGCTGTATATACAGAAGAGATACATACATTTACATAGCCACAGTCTACAAAAATCTGATCTAAAAAAAGGTAGAAGAGACAACACCCAAAAAAAAATGGAGGTATCATTACAATTACCGTGATGAACCTCCCGTGGTTTGGGTAGGTTGGTGACGCAGGTATGTGGACACATCAGCACATTCGCCGGATGCAAAGACCCTTCCAAGAACTTTTTGCGGGTCTCGACAAGTGAATACCACCCAAAGGTGTTTTGGGAAGGTGATTTGGTGGTACTAATGCCAAGCAGTATATTCCCACTTGATGGATGCTATCAACTGCTGCAGTACTCGTGACATCCACTGAAAAACTCTGGGGATAAAAAATAAAATTACTGACTTATCATAATATACTTACTTAGTGCCAAAGCACTTAATAATATTTACCAATTATTAATTTAGATACTAAACTGAAACTGAACTTGATACTGTAAATTCTCAACATACCTCTTCTTCTGAACAGTCAGGTCTCTGTTCTGCAATGACACATATCCTTTCATCTCTTAGAACTTTATGAGAAAATACTGCAATGCGACCTCTGTAAATGAACTTCATGGGTTCTACAGCTAATACAGTAGCAATTATGTCATCAGTGTGTGCTTACGACCTGTCACAGTCATCAAGCCATCACGGGATCCACATACAAATACAAGTCCACCCTGCAGACAAGAAAGGTTTTATAGAATTATAAATCTAGTATTTCCCAAGACCATGAAACTAAATAACTAGAACATGTATTAACTGTGTTGAAAAGAATAGGTTCCTTCAAAATTACAATAGCATAGTTCATCACAATTTATTTTGAATTCCCAGTACATGAAATATACTCATGAACTTCAATAATACAAATAATAATTCACTCTCAAAGATGAAGAATAGTATTATATATTTATGATAGAATACAAATACACAGTCAGAGATGACAATAAATGACTATATACCTGCATAAGTCACATTCTAACTATTTGAAACTAAGTTTTTATAGCTACTGCACAATCATTTCAATATCTCACCACCAGTTGTACTTTAGTAACACTTTAACAATGGAATGTAAGCGGTGGTAATATTTCTCAAACCATTCATAAGATTTGGAAAAAATTATTAATACTACAGATCAAGAGTATTACAAAGAAGCATTGAATTAGGCATCAGGTACAACTATAGCAGTATGGTCAGGAAGATGATGATGATAGTGATGATTATGAAACTGTTACCGTACTGTAGTTTAAACAGACCAAAGAATCCAAACACTTAACTCTCATAAGGCTGATCCAAAGGGTTTGTCAAAAAAATATAAAACCTAGTTTTAAACAATTAAATTGCAATCTTGACTAATTGGATAATTAGATGATTAAATAGGGAAGAAACTTCTAATAAAAATTCTTTAAATTTGTTTCCAAATCTTGATATCTATTGTTGGTGGAAGTATGAAATCCACATAAAATAAGTAGATCTTCATTCTCCCTAAACAGGATTTGATTCAAGAGGAATAATTAAATATCTATGAGGTAAACAAATGTGACAGAATAAATTTGCTTCAATGCAACAATCTTCATAGCTTGATTTTTTCTATTTGTTGTTACCCAGTTCCTTCCCTGGGTTTTAGACATTAGATAATCCCTGACTGGAACCATCAGTAAAGATTACATGGTATTGTTCATAACGTTCAGAAGTACCGTATATGCATTAACCATTGTATAAATAATTCAGATTAAAAGTTCAAACATTATTGCTAATTAGCTCTAACTAGAAAGATGGAGGGTGTTAATTATAAAATCGTCTGTTTGAATCAACTTTTACTGGGACAACCATCGCTTATATTTCCATTGCACTTTCACCAGTCTGGGGACACTACTTTCAACTTATGATTTACTTGCACGATTCAAAAGTGCCTGTACATAATCTGTCCTTTTATTAATAGTTTCTAAATGTCCACTCAGATGCGGATTCATACCAACTGATTTTCAGTGTCTAAAACTGATAATGAAGTAGCTTTTCACAGCAACAAAAATTACTTATTACCAACCAAATTGAAAAAGAATAGCACTACAATGTCTTTGCATTCAATTTTTTATGCATGCTAAATAAGCTTTCCTGTTTAGAAGTATTAACATTTAGGTTTAAAAATTTTATAGTTTTGTCTTTTTAGTTTGATTTCATAATTTGGTGTCATCTGACATCTTTATAAAACAGTACTAAAAATTTTTTTCAACTGAAACCCTACTAAAAAAGCAATTTGTTAAAAAATTAGCTAATAACAGGGATCTAAGCAAAAATTTAGAAATTGGGTACATATTACTTATTACTTCTTTTAATAACTGCTCTCTTTCAAGCTGTAAATTTAGCTTGTTCTTTCCTCACTAGTGATTCATTTAACATTACACTTAGATATTAGTGGCCTGGTTAAACTACATAATAAAAATGACACAATTACAATTCAATGCAAAATACTAAACATCACACAAACTACAATATGGTATATCAATTATAAAAATAAAAGTATCATCGGTGCATAATAGTGTAAAGCTATACGATGATTCCGTAAAAACCAAGTGTTGTATGTAAAAGGTAAAAAGCCCTTACTGATAGAGTTATGTTACTGATGACTGGTCATAAGTGGAAATGTACCTAATCTGGGAGTTGCATATAGAAAATGTGTTTAATTTAATTCATGCATTACATTATAATGCCCTTTTAAAATTTCCCTTGGACACGCCCCTCCAAATTTATTTTTATTTAAGCATTAGCCTTCATATCAGAGTTACAAAATTTGTCACATATATTTCTGGCGTTTGTCAATCATATGCAAAGATGGCTGTAAGTCAAATACTGTACGTTGTAAATTAGGAACAGTTAACATTTTTATGTATTATGAACATAACATATAAAGTGATCAAATAATTTCAGGCAATATCTGTATACCATAGCACAAATACTTACAGGTCCTAAGAAACCTAGAAGGCCTGTGCGGACATAGGCAGCAGTGCCATTCATTGGTGTACTGTCAAGCATTAGGGGTTGCACCTTGAAGGTATTATTAGTCATACCTTGGAGACCCCAATACTGATCTCCAACAGCTCCTCCTGCCACACAGATTTCCCCAACTTCATCTGTGCGGCATAAAAATGGCAGGCCCTCTAATTTTATGACAACAATCATTGCTGAAAGAGAGATTGCAAAGTCTGATTAATAACATTTACTTTTTATCAGTGTGTAACTCCAAACTGAACTTTCCAATTGATGTGACAAAAAAGGGGCTAGATGTAAATCTTCCATTTACACAAATGTAAGGGCCATTTACCTCCAGGTAACACCTGTCCACAATCTTGGAGTGTTAGAGATGTGAGGGAGTTTTCTTGGTCGACACGCACTACACCAAAGCTAAGTCCCTGCATGCTCAATACTCCTCGTCCAACAGCATTGGCTCCACCATGACCAGGTCTGAAATGTATGTCACTGTCACAGCTATTCTGCAATTTAAGCATCCAAACTGTATGTAAATGAGAATCTTTAGACAAAAGTACCAGAAACAGGAAGGAAAAAAAAGTAAAGAAATACTACAAAACAAGTAAGATGTACAAAAGAACTTACACAACATACAAAGTACTTATATACTACCAAACTATGAATGCATATAACAGGCTTTGAGCCTAATTAGTTTACATACCATACATCACAACTGACAAACAAATTATGGGACTAGTAATACCAGAAGAACTTCTCTAAATCAAATTAAAGCTTCAGTTCCTTATCAGTTACATTGAGAAAAAATACAATTTCTTCAGCAACCAATCTAGAAATCCAATTATGAAGTGATTTTTTACTATAACAGGGGTGGCATGTACTTTGGATGTGATTTCTGACTTAAGCTCCAGATAAATTTTCTTGGGCTTTTGATATGTTAAAGTCCGTCAGATTTCTGAATTATGGTGAAAAAGTCAACTTTATAACATTTCTTTCCAATTTTTGCCAATATTTTGGCTAGTGCTCTTGGACTATACAATGAAGTTTGCTATTCAAAGATATGCAACATGATGAAAAGATAGCAAACCTATGGCAATAGTAAGAAAATTAAGAAAAAAAATCTATACAAGCTGGTGAAAACAGAGAACTGCAGAAGTTGGAGGAGGATCTCCAGCCAAAGTGGACCAGTTCATTGAACATGAAAATGACATTTTTATAATAAAATAAAGTTTCATATACACTTACCCAGTAATTGCATAGCCATTAGTTTTCCACGTACGGCAGCCTTAATTAAAATTTTGTGGGTAACACTTCAATTGTTCAGTGTAGGTATACAGAGACTTACCCAATAATTACATAGCTGATTCCAAACTGAAAGGTGGGATGACGGACATATTCTACTCCAAAACATTAAGCAAATAGAAAAGTTGATAGCATTGAAAACAATGTTTGTCATTTCCTATCAGTTAAGAAAGCATCTTAACTCATGGCGGTATAAAAAAGGATTGCCTCCTAATTAGGGGGAACTTTGCAGTGAGGGAAGTGCTTCTATGGCTAGCAAATCACGATAGGTAACCACCCTTGCCCCAGGCGCAGCACCAAAATAACCACCACCAACACCACTGACACTTACACTGAAAAAAACAGGCCACAAGCCATCCACTGGGAGTGGTGGGTGGTAGGTATATTGTACCCCCTGGCTTTCCAAACAGCACCTTACTGAAAGTGTGAAGAGATAGGAGAACATCCCGTGCTTCCTTTCGTGATGCCATGCCAGTCACTAAAAATGGTCTCGTGGTATTGGAAAATTTCAACACTGTTTAAGCTTTCATAAAAATAGTAAGAAGCAAAGATCGCTTAGACTTCCGGTAGGTCGATAGCAGAATGGACGTAAAGAGCATATAATCTGAAAACTAAGGAGGTAGAGGCCATTCCAATGTCCTTAGCTTCGCTTCAAAGTAGGCAAAATAAACTCCAAAAAACTGAATGAGATGGAAAACAACACAATTAGACTGGGGAAGATTCTTACCATAACTCCCTACATTATGGACGGTCCTCCGATTCCGGTTCAGCTCAAGGAATTCCTGAAAAACTTCAACTGGACAGAAGCTCTTTATACTACTTCCAAACTGGGGAGTGCTACAGGATGCTTACCAAGAGCTGGAGCCGGACTGTAGCTGGTGCCAAACGAGCTGGGTACCAGGCAAGCTAGGGGCTAATGAGCTGGCGGACACTTGGAGCATGAGTTGGCGCCAGAGGAGCTGTGTGCCAGGTGGGCTAAGAGTTCACGAGCTGACGGACACTTGGAGCATGAACTGGCGCCAGGCTGTGGCTGGGAAGAGGAGCTGGGTGCCAGGCAAGCTAGGTGTTCAGGAGCTTCAGTTGGCAACAGAGGAATGCACGAGCTAGGAGTTAGGGCGCTGGCGGACACTCAGAGAATGAGCTGGCGCCAGAGGAGCTGGGCACAGGCCAGTTAGGAGATCGTGAGATCTCAGGTGCTCCTCGAAAATCTATGTCCCTGTGATTAAACCAGAGTTAAGCACAGCTCTACTCCTAAATGGAGGAATACTAGAGAACCTAGACCTCAGAAAAGAGGTGATCCGCCATTCAAACCTTTTCAACTGACAAACCTCCCGATTGCCTGAAGCCTGTCCAGGCAAGAGTGGATCCACTCTAGTGGTACCTCCTGAGGGAGGCTGACCAAGGAGAAATAGTTGGTGAGGAACCTAGAGGTTCAACCAACAACCATCATGGAACCTCCCTCACAGATTCAGGAGCCATTATACGCGGGACACAACAGGGCTATGAGGATCATCATAGCGTTAAGAGCCTGAAACTTATTTACATTTCCTTGAACCATAAGAAGAGTAAGGCGAGGAGGACCAAGAAGGATCAGTTTGTATACAATGCTCCCCCGTTTTTATGCGTTTTGCATTTCTGCAGTCCTCTTTGTCATGGACTTTTGTGGAATACTTTCTTCACTTTTCAACAAGGAAGTTTCACTAATTTCTGGATTTTTCTATTGACCATATCTATAAAATTATTACTAGTAATTTGCTTTTTCTTTGTAGAGCAACACTATTTATTCACTAATTACCGTATTTTTTCATAATGTGTATGTGACTTAATACTGATTTTTATAATAAAAATGATTTACAGCATACTTATAATGTAGTTATGCATCTGTTAAGCTTATTCCAGGTTGGGCTCTCTCTCTCTCTCTCTCTCTCTCTCTCTCTCTCTCTCTCTCTCTCTCTCTAAGGGTAATGTAAGATGTATTTGAAATATTGCTGTAAAGATTTTTTATGATAAAGCATATTGGGTCACAATGTATTTAAAATATTCATTTAATTATTTTCATTTTATTTTAGATTAAAAGCAAGCTGAAAATAAATGAAATAATTAGTAAATATTTTTAAATACTGTGCAACATGCTTTATCATAAAAAACTTTTACAGTAATATAATTTCAAATGCATCTTCCATTACCCTTACAGAGAGAGAGAGAGAGAGAGAGAGAGAGAGAGAGAGAGAGAGAGAGAGAGAGAGAGAGAGAGAGAGAGAGAGAGAATCGTACACCTATTTAGGATCAGTCCGGGGTTGAGTGAGCTTAATAGATACATAACTACATTATAAGTAGGCACTGAATCATTTTTATCATAAAAATCAATATTTAGTCACATACACAATACGAAAAAATACATTAATTAGTGAATAAACAGTGTTATAAAAAAAACAAAAAAAAAGTCATTAGTGATAATTTTAAAAGGATTAATCCTTCAGTACTATGAGAGAGAATGGTACTATGAGAGGAAACGGCTTATGTACATATACGTAAAGTACAGGGGTAACTTGATTAGTTGTCAAATGTTCTATAGGATAATGATATTGTTAGAATACAATAAAGTTTTGTACATACTTACCCGGCAGATATATACTTAGCTTATGTCTCTGACGTCCGACAGAAATTCGAATTTCGCGGCACACGCTGCAGGTAGGTCAGGTGATCTACCCCCCTGCCGCTGGGTGGCAGGAATAGGAACCAATCCCGTTCTAGAACCAGATTTTCTCTTCCACCTGTCTCCTGAGGGGAGGCTGGGTGGGCCGCCATTCATCAATATATATCTGCCGGGTAAGTATGTACAAAACTTTATTGTATTCTAACAATATCAATTTTTTTTTGTACATGCAACTTCCCCCGCAGATATATACTTAGCTGATTGACACCCTTGGTGGTGGGTAAGAGACAACTATTTACTGAATAGACAGGTAAACAACATACGTTGTAGGTAATAAATAAAATAAAACCTTGGTTCCTACTTGTTCAGGCGAATAAAGATTCCATGGCTAATGCTAGGAATCTGCTTCGCCTCAAGAGCATCAGCGAGGATGTGACCTATGGCTAAGAGTTCTTGTGGGGGTCTGTCGATGGGGTCTTATCCATTTACTCGACAGAGCCTCTTACATGACAATACGCCTATGCCTAGTGGCATAATTAAGGAGCACAACACCGATCCCGATCACCTGATCCTAACACGAGGGTTAGTGCTTAAGTTAAAAAGAGTTATCCCCAAACTCCTTTCAAACAACCCAAAGAAAAAACACGACGTTAAATAAAATTTAACTCACTAGTTAAGGATCAGTAATCGGCTCCCTATCCCAGCAATGTATCCGCAGACACGCATCAACCAAGAGAGAAGGATCTCTCGTAGGTTATTTTGACATCCTTCGGATAATGGGAAGTCAACACAGAGTTGCATCTCCGTATGTGACAGTTAATATGTCCTATGACATATTGGTAAGGAAAGAACAAGAATTCGGAAAGCTCGCACTTCATGCGCTTTTAATTCTCAGCTGTTTAAAGGAATCATCAATGCACTTATCAGGTGCTTAGGAGATCACATTGTCTCAAAGAAGGCCAGGGCGTTCTTTGATATAGATCTCTTCTGGGTGAAGCCTGGAGGGGCCTGGCTAGCGCTTCGTGCCTGGCAGGCGCCTAGCGCCTGTCTAGCGCCTCGCGCCTGGCTGGAGCCTTGCTCCTGGCTGGAGCCTCGCGCCCGAATGGAGCCTCGCGCCTGGATGCCGCCTCGCGCCTGATGCCGCCTCGTCGGCCTGGCTGGCGCCTGATTGGCTCCTCCCTCCTGGCTAAGCGCCTCACGCCTGGCTGGAGCCTTGCGTCTGGCTGGCGCCTTGCGCCTGGAAGGCGCCTGGAGCCTGGGCAGAAGACTTCATGATTACTGTCTATGAGGTCTGCATGCCTCAAGAGTTCAGCGAGGTAGGGCACCTATGACTGACAAACCCTTTCTGGATCATGTCAATGGGGGCTACCAGCTTACACGACAGAGCCTTTTCGGATCGTGCCAATGGGGGCTGACCCACTTACATGGCAGAGCCTTACCTGTATCATATCAATGGGGACTAGCCCTCTTACATGACAGAGCTTTAGGTTTCTCTTTACTGGAAGGAGCCTTGCGCCTGGATGGATCCTCAATCCTGACTGGAGCCTAGCCTTGAAGGAGCCTGGCACCTGGATGGCACCTGGCTGGCTTCTAGAGCCTGGCTGGCGCCTCGCGCCTCGCGCTTGGCTCCTCCACACTTGCTGGAGCTTCGAGCTTGGAAGTCTCTCTAGGCTGTCTGGCAGATGTCCACATCGGACACTCTTATATCTGTCCAATTTGTTCGCCTCTGGCGCATTTGCGCCATGTTGGAGGCCCGCTCCTTCTCAGTATCCAACCATGACAGAGTTCCTTGGAACTGTCAGCCTCTGGCGTTTCTCGCCTGTATTGGCATTTGGCGCCTGGTTAGCGCTACATTGTCCGAGAGTCCTGAACAACCACATAGTTTATCAGGAGATTGGAGAAGGGTGGAAGAAATTCTTCCCCTTTGAGCTTTTGGCCCCTGGCAAGGGGAGGTGATTGTAGTCAGCTACATCCAGTAGACGACAGGATATCTAACAATACGAGAGAGAAGAGTCTTCCTCCGAGGGGATCCTTCGTGAATACTTCCTTTGCTAACGATCTCTTCTTACATGTTGATGAGGTTCCTCGTTGCAGAATCTTCCCTATCCTTGCCCGAAGGAAGGGAAGGAGTCTGGAAGGCGAAGGAGACTCCAAGCTGAAATTGGGCGGAACCCTGATTTCTAGCTCTTATTGTATCCTTCGAATACCTTCTGGGAAGCATTTTGAGCCTCATCGCACCCCGAAGACTCTGTAGGCAAACGTTTAAATCATCTCTTCTTCTGTAGATGAAAATGTAAGTACCTGCTGGGCCTGGGCAACGAAACTTCTATCTGAAAGCATTGCGTCAGGAATAGAGGGTTTTAGTTCTTTTGCCAGACATGCTATGCTGGCAAGAACCCATTGCCGAGTCTCCATTGAATCTGATGCGAGATTCAAATGCACAAAAAATTCACCTGTCTTCTTGGTTGTTTAGGGCTAAGAGAAACAAAGAATTCCTTCATAAACTTTCTCAAAGAAGTTTGATGAGGAGCAGTTCCATTTTGTCGGAACACGGAATCTGTGGCCACAAAAAGATCCCATTCGAAGTACATGATATCCTACTCTTGTCGTATTGCGGTATCGTATAAGATCCCGAAGATCTTAATCCTCTGTTATCTCTAATTCCCTTTGTAGAGACAGAGTATAGCCTTTTACTGCGTTCTTTGATAGCAGATATATACATAGGTGATTCTTCCCTCTGAAAGTGAAGAAAAAACCTCGCTATGTGGTTCACAGAGGTATCGGAAGAGGACAGTTTCCTCATTCCATCTAGCACGATCTGCAGCAATTCTGTCTTAGCAGCCATGACTATTGTCATTTACCTTGAAAAATTCTCTCATTCATGTCCACTTCTGGTCAGTCTGCACGAGGACAGACTCGGAGTGGAGAGGTTTTTCAGGTCTATTTATAATAGATTCTGATAGAATATCCAGATACTCTTGGAAAAGCCTTACGAAACATGCTGTGAGAAGAACGTGACTTCTGAGAATCCAACCTCTCTAAGGCCAAAATGAGGCATTCATCCTCTCTTCCTTTGACGCCCATTTATCTTAATACATATCTGTTAAGAATTTATAACTAAGGGAAAAAAGACTAAAGTTTATTCCCCTTCTTTAAATTAAAGATGTCCTATATTGCTACCTCTCTTGGTTCGAGGAAAAGGAAGCAGTCTATAGGAAGCCTGTTCGTCTTCTACCTTGCGAAGAGATCTATGAAGAAGATTTTCCGCAGGTTCTCACAACTCTTTTCAATAAATGTTAGACATACGTTAACAGTTATTATCTTCGATCGAGAAGGTTCTCACGGACATGCAAAATCTTGCATCGAACCTCTTAAGGATCGTTACGTTCCGTGTCTGTTCCCAAATAGGTTCTCTTTTGTTAACGCGAACAGGGGCGAAAAAAGAGATTCTCGATGCTCTTTGCGATATGAGAGAGTCGTGGAATTGGCCTAAGTGATTAAAATAAATCATTTCATCATTCCTTGTAAACGACCTCTTTCCGATTAAATGGGTAACGAAATCAGGAACGAATCGTTGCCGTTACCGAGCCTGCTGTACCGAGAGGCTAACTGGACTCTTAGGTAAAATAACTCGCTAAAACGAGAAAATATATTGGATGGCGCTTCTGACGCTTTGCGCCAGGCTGGCGCTTCCTTCTAGTTCTTTTTAGGTTATGTGCCAGAACTCTGTGCCTTTATGGTACCCGACATCCTTCACATGTTAATTCCGTTCTTAGTAGGAAAAAACTTTTATATACGTAGTATAGTCCATTCAGGGAAACAACTTCTGCCACTAAAAGAATGTTTCCCATCCGACTCACCCATCTTCTCTTGAGCAATATCCGATTCTAAAAAGGTTGTGTGCGTTTCTCGAAAGGATGAGAGAATTATATTATATCGTGCTCTGCCGTATTAGAATCCTTTATAATACTGTCACATTGTGGTAAACAGCATTAATCTAGGAAACCTTTGTAAGGATACTAGGAATTCTGTAGTTAACCTCGGTATGTGCATAAGAATTTACCATACCGTAGTCTTAAAGTGAATTCTCTACTACAGTCATCTTCTCACTAAGCATGTACTCTAATAAGCCATGCTTTCGTAAGCATGAGAGCATTATATAACATAGAGTTCCGCTGCGTTAGAATCCTTTAATAATGTTACCTACGGTAAACAACATTGAAATGTTGTAATATCTTTCTTATTGAAAGCTTCTTAGCAAAAGGCAGACAATATTTTATTTATGTTTGCTTAACTATCCCCTCAATCTGAGGCTAAAACCGCGATTGTAGGGGAGAGACACGATTAGTTATTCCATCCCGCAGGAGAGAGACATGTAACCAACCACTCATGACCGACACCTACATGGTACTGCGTTGGTCTCTATTCTCTAAGCGATAGCAGTCTCTGTTAGCCGTCTGGCCTTACTCTTCCGGAGTTGCCAGCTACTCCATTCAATAAAGGAATCTTATAAAATTATTATCGAACTTCAGGAAGTTCTTATTAATGCATATTTAAGCGAAACAAGACTTAGATAAATCTAGACGTTAAGTAGGTGTTGTCTTAACAATCCCTTTAAGCGTAGTCCTTCCTAGGAAATTCCTGGAAGGATAATGGTAATTGAGTTGCTCAGCAAAGAAGTAACTACGGTATGTGCTTATGATTTGCCGTATCGTATTCTCATACAGCAGATACTCTACTACCTTCTTTCCCTGCCGAGGCAGATAGAGAAAGGAAAAATTTTAACTATCTTCGTTCTTTTCATTAATAGAACGATAGAAAGAGTATATATATCTCTCCTTAAGGAAGGAAGTTAATCCAGGACCTCTTTAAATCTTCGTGATTTCCTCAAAAATTGCGGAAGAGACAGAATTCCTGTTCATCTGTAGGGTTTACGGAAGGAAATAGATATTTCCTATCCGCCATCACACCCAAAAACGTCGATGAGATTCTTATAAGAAAACTCCCAAAGCTCTTGCCTCTTCAATAACGAGGGAAGAGCATGAATGAAGGAGAGAGTCCGCATTGAGAGGAACTGCCAAACACAGGAGTCTTCTGAATACTGAAAAATGGCTTCTCTTAGTATCAGAATCCTTCTGACAAAAGCAACGGCCGCCTGTGCGACATCTTGCACCTTTGCCAGGGGAAAGTTGCTCAAGTTAAAAACTCAAAGAGGAGCCTTGCGACTGACCTCTCTCTCATAAGAAGATTTGGAATATTCTGGCGCCTGGCTCCTTGCGCCTAGCGCCTGGATAGTTCCGTGCGCCTGGAATGTTCCGCACGCTAGAAAGGAGACTCGCTCCTGGAACGTTCCGCTTGCGTGGAAGGTCCCGTGCGCCCTGATAGTTCCGAGCGCCTACTAGACCCCTTTTAGAAAAAGCCTCTTGCCCGGAAACGTTCAATGGAAGGATCGTTCTGATTGCCACTCTACTATAAGGCTCCTTGCTCTAGCCGTCTGTTTTTCTGGCGCAATTTGCGCCAGGCTGGCACTTCGTCTCTTTGAAGGCGCCTTGCGCCAAGAAAAATTTTCTAGAACGCGGCTCGCGCTCATTGCTGGAACGCGGCTCGCGTTTGGTTTTGAGGAACGCGGCTCGCGTTTGGTTGTAGGAACGCGGCTCGCGCTAGTCTTGTTTGCTGGAATGCGGCTCGCTGCTGGCTGTGGAACGTGGCTCACGCAAGCTTGCTGGAACGCGGCTTCTGGCTGGCTCTTGCTCAGTGTTCTTTTAGTTTTCAGAGAACGCGCTAGATCATCCAAACTCCAAACATATACATTATTCGTCTTTTCGGATGTAAGATGAAGAGACACACTTTTTTAAAGGATGCCTTTTCAATGGCTATCCTTGGCAGTCTGGGACGCTCTACAGAACCTGCCGAGGGGACGCCTGACCGGTGGGGATTCTCTGAAACCTCCTTACGGCTTTCGACATTCCTTCTCCTCTGGGCTTGGGAGCTTGAAAGAGGTCAGGCCTGAGAGCGAGACAGAGCCGATCAGACGCACCCTCCACTGCAATGGGGAACACTAGTAATCACTTCTTACCTTTTAATAGCTCGCATTTTGAGCCACAATCCTTGTCTTCAAATTGCAATTATGAATTTGAAGTTTCTGCGAAGTAAGAAGGTGATGAGGATGCCAACACTACTAGTACTGTTAACCCTCTTACGCCGGAGCCCTAAAAATCAAAACGTCTCCCGTATGCCGGGCCTGGTTTGGAGTGAGCGCGGAAGTGGAAAAAATAATTTTTTCAAAAAATTACAGCGCGCGTACTTTTGAAGATTAAGAGTTCATTTTTGGCTCCTTTTTTGTCATTGCCTGAAGTTTAGAATGCAACCATCAGAAATGAAAAATAATATCATTATCATATGTAAATAATGCGATATATGGTAGCGAAAAAAAAAATTTCATACATAATTGTATTCAAATCACGCTGTGCAGAAAACGGTCAAAGCTAACTAGTTACGTTTTTTTGCGTTGTATTGTACACTAAATTGCGATCATTTTGATATATAATACATTGTAAAACATAAAAGCAACACCGGAAAAATATTATCACAAAATGATGTACGAATTCGTAACGAGCGGACGTAAAAAAATGTTATTTTCAAAAATTCACCGTAATTCTAAATAATGTTCTAGAGACTTCCAATTTGTTTCAAAATTAAGACAAATGATTGAATATTACGATACTGTAAGAGTTTTAGATTAGAATTGCAGATTTCGACCATTTCGGACGAGTTAAATTTGACCGAATGTCGAAATTTTAATATATATATTTTTTTATATGGACATATTTCGAAGATGGAAAAAAGCTACAACCTTCAATTATTTTTATTGTATTCTTCATGAATTTGCACACATTTTGATATATGAAACTCTATAAAAAGGCTAATATGAAAAGGAGCAAATATTAGGATAATGCCATGTACGTATTTCGGAGACTTGCAGCCGCGAATCGGCGCGCGGAGTGAAGGTAAATATATTTTTCAAAAATTCACCATAAATCACAATATTGTTTTAGAGACTTCAAATTTGTTTCAAAATGAAGAAAAATGACAGAATATTACTAGGCCGTAAGAGTTTTAGCTTACAATTGCGTTTTTTTTCAACTATTTCGGTAGAGTCAAATTGACGAACGTGGTTTTTTTTTCTATTTATCGTGATTTATATGCAAATATTTCGAAAAAAGAGAAAAGCTACAACCTTCAATTATTTTTAGTTGTATTCTACATGAAATACGCACATTTTCATATATAAAAACCTTTATGTAACAGCTAATTTTAAATGGTGCAAACATTTCGACAATCGCACAAAAAAAATTGATGATTTTTTCGGAAGTTACCAGCGCGAACGTAATGTTTTTTTTTTCATAAATTCACCATAAATCGAAATATTGTGCTAGAGACTTCCAAGTCGTTGCAAAATGAAGGTAAATGATTGAATATTACTAGAATATAAGAGTTTTAGCTTACAATTGCGTTTTTTCGACCATTTTCGGTAGAGTCAAAGTTGACCGAAAGTTGAAATTTTTGCACTTAACGTTATTTATATGAAAATACTTCAAAACTGATAAAAGCTACAACCATGGGTTGTTTTTTGTTGTATTGTGCATGAAATTGCGCACATTTTCATATATAAAACTTTATGTAACGGCAAATTTTATTAAAAGGGTGCAAACATTAGGGACAATCGCACGAAAAAATTTATCGGAAGAGTATCGCACGAACGTAAGGAAAAAGTTTTTTCATAAATTCACCATAATCGAAATATTGTGCTAGAGACGTCCAATTTGTTGCAAAATGAAGGCAAATGATTGAATATTACTATAATGTAAGAGTTTTAGCTTACAAATTGCGTTTACTCGACCGTTCTGCGTAGAGTCAAAGTTGACCGAAGGAAGGTTGAAATTTTTTGCACTTATCGTTATTTATATGAAAATATTTCAAAACTGATAAAAGCTACAATCATGAGTATTTTTAGTTGTATTGTGCATGAAATTGCGCACATTTTCATATATAATACTTCATGTAAAGGATAATTTAAATGGTGCAATAATTATGTCAAAGTGACGAAATAATTTCCGAGATGTGTCTGATACTTTTTAGTGCGATAAGAAAGAAATTCGCGCTTGCGCGCCTGCGTAGCGATTGTAAACAAAACAACGCCTTGATCCGTGAACTCCCAGCATCCCCCAAGGCGCGTGATACAAAAGTTTTCGGCTGGTAGGCCTATAAGTATTTTTCCGCGAATTTTTAAAAAAACTTTTTGAGCCGACGTATGATACGTCCAATCGGCATACGGGAGACATTTTGACTCGACGTTTAATACGTCCAATCGGCGTAAGAGGGTTAATACTCTAATTGCTCATTAGTACGAGTATCCAAAAAACTTTTAAAAGAAACGTATCTAGTTACATGCTTTACTGACTCCCTAAAGTAGGAAGTCAGTTTATTTCCTCAATCAATTTAACACGTATGCACGTATTAATGAATAAAATATTAATATTTCCCTTTCTTGCAACTATGTGAGTGTCTACCGAAAATTTCGGTAGTTACACGTCATATATTCTTCGAAATTTTCGAAGCCAATTTCATTAAAAAGTTAATAAAAGCGTATGCCGAACCAAAGACCCAGTACTTCCCTGCAAAAGACAGCCAGAAGATCGATGGTGATGAAAAACGAAAATCAAGTCAGGAGGTAGCAACAACATATGTTGACACTACCGCGACAGAGAAAATCTGGTTCTAGAACGGGAATGGTTCCTATTCCTGCCACCCAGCGGCAGGGGGGTAGATCACCTGACCTACCTGCAGCATGTGCCGCGAAATTCGAATTTCTATCGGACGTCAGAGACATAAGCTAAGTATATATCTGCCGGGGAAGTTGCACGTACAAAAATTTATTTCAACTTGTATTAAACGAGTTATCTAATTGGCATTAAACATTTTATAGATATTTTGCTGTTTACACTAATCTCAATATTTTAAAATGAGTAAATCATTGTTATAAGCATTCTAGGGGGTGTATACTATACTGTAGTACTTAAGAGTAACAGTTGTAATAGAGTAGTACTAATCTAAGATGTCTTGGGATGTTTTGGGATGAGAGCTTGGGGTGTAATTTTGTTTGTAATGATATGTATGATAATTTTTTTTTGAACTATCAAATCAAGCAGTGAAATGTTAAAATAGACAGTTATAAGCATTTTAGATTATTTAGATTATGAGTTACTTGGTATATGGCAGTTATAAGCTAGTTAAAAGGATTTTTAGGTGGGCGGCATTTTTGCAATTTCAGGGCAGTTTTCACATTTCTGCAACAGGTTCTGGAACCTAATACCACGTAAAAGTGGGGGAGCACTGTATGGCGAATGTTGCCCATACTAGAAGGTTTGGGACAGGAGAATTCAAGGGAGGAGGTGAAGGGTCCTTGCTGTGGCAGGCATGCTGAAAATTGTCCAACCCATAGAGTTCATAGATCCTGAGAGACCAGGGAATCATAAACCACTAGTAAGGAATGACACTCTTCTGATGGTTCGATATGACTGCCAAACCTTTAGAGCCCTGAAAAATTTGTGGCCAGAAAACTTGATTGATTTATCTACTGAAGAAGTTCCTTTGTTTTTGGAGGATTATGGCACGAACTGCAGACAAACTATGGACTCGCTGTCAACTCTGCTGCCCATGTGGACTGAGTACCTTGTACAGCTTGAAGCATATGTAGAGCTATGCGTGGCACAGAAATTATATCTGGCAAAATTAAAAAGGGCTGCAAAGTCTATAATCCACCAAAATCTAGGCACAGCAAAAAACATTTGCTTAGTCTTAAACCAAGCTGTGACCAACTCTGCAGGTCAAACACAATCCATTAAAATTTAAAATTAGGGCCACGAGCAGGCATTAGGTGCTCAGTGGTGGAAGTTGAGCACAATTGGTGCCAAGTACTCTGGAAGAAGGGGGCAATGTTTGGGAATTGGCAACCAGTGCTAGTTGGTTGGCACCAGGAGACTGGAAGTTGAACCCTAATGTTAAGTCAGACCAAAGGAGTGACAGAAGGAACCTCAGCGAAAATATAGGAAGGCTGAGAGATGAAGCTAGCCTCCCTACCTCTAGACAAGAAGCAGAGAATGGCAACCGTAATTGCGTGATGAAACAAAAACACGCTACAGAGCTTGTCTGCACTGAAAACCTCAGAACTGGATAAAAAACCAAGGTTATCATACTTTTAAGACAACTATCGCCAGCGGCTTGCAAGTCGCTGGCTTGTCGATGAATCTGAATCAGGGTAATAATAATAATAAAAAAAAATTTTTAAAAAAGGACTAAAAAAAGACAAGACTCATCCTGTAAGACTTCTGCTTGAAGGATTTGAAATACACTTTCTGGTGGTTGTGTAATAGTTCTACCAAAATTAAGTGATATAACTGGAAAGTAAGAATAAGCTGCTGTAAGCACTTGATGTTTCGTCAAGGACTGCAGAAAACAAAATGGGATAGTTAGCCAAGTCATTCCTAATATTGCCATTAGGGGGTGGCACTGTACAGTGGGCCCCCTGTATTTGCAGGGGTTAGGTAGTACTCCCAACCACCACCCACGATTGCCAAAAATCGATGATATATTGGAACCCCTCTAAAAATTCTTATAACTATGTATTTTAATAGCTGAAACACCAATTACCTCTCTAAAATGTTTAAAACTGCCTATTTTACACTATATTTGTCTAAATACATTTTTTATGAGAAAAAATGTATTTGTCATGAAAATAACATGAAAATACATTAATCAGTGAATTTATTTCAACAAAAGTCCACAAATTACTAAAATTCGGGATAAAAAAAAAGCGTCACACAACCATCAGCAAATAATTGAATCCGCAATTGAAGCATTACTATGAAATTTTAATTTAGGCTGCCATATGTGGAAAACTAATAGCTTTGTAATTACTGGGTACATCACTTATATAAAATCTTTATTTATAAAAGCTACGAAACTAGGTCTTGAGAGCATTTAAATTCAACTAATTTATGTAGGGCAAAGGTACCAACTAGAAATATAAACTACTTGAAAAATGAATAATCTTTATTGTTCTTGTTAATAAACTCAGGTTGAAACTGTGAAGATTCACTACTTACCTACGTACAGAGACAGTAAGTGCCTCAGGAGATGACGCACAAGGGCAAATAGCATCAGGTCGAAGCCCTTTACTTTGAAACACAGCAAGGAATTGATCACATGATGAAAGAGACCATGGATTAGCTCCATCAGCTACCAACAACAGGCGAAGAGATTGTAGACTAACATCTTTATGATCTTTGGTGGCTAACAATCCCCAGTGAAGATCTCGAGATTTAACTATAGCTATACTTGCTGCAAGAAGAAAATTACAGTGTTATAACAATAATGAAATAAACATACTGGTATTTTAGATGCACTCCAATTTTGTAGAGAATATTCTGCAAACATGATAAACAACCCTCATTCTTTTTATCTTTGTAATTTTCCCCACAATAGATAATGTTCAAGCTTCTTACCTCCTTGTATTCAAATATTTTTGGAAGAATAGATATTAAACCTAGATTTTACACTTTAGAGGGACTATCTTTCATGCATTTTTCTGAATTATGTGATAGCCTTTATCTAATGAAGTGACTTAGCATAAGTTAAACTTACCACCTCTTGTTATGTGTGTGTTAGCATTCATATCTGATACTGTAACCTTAGGCCTAATAAAGCAATATGGCATACAAAAACTTTATCAATACAGCATCAAAATACATCATAGGTACTTCACCTCATGAAACTATATAGTACATATGAACTCACTCTCTCTCTCAAGAATACATACACACATACACATTATTGTTATTTATGTTAAGGGGAGTGACGACTCCATAAGGCCCCATTGTAAATTAAGTGCTTATGGCCACCTTATGATTAAAGGCATTTGCTTCAAATTTTTACCACTTATTCTTCAACTAATAATGAATTTTTTCCCAGAAAAAGCTAGAAATTTGACTTTAATTTTTTTTCATTTGAAAAAAATCATGACGTTACTTTTCAAAAATATGCCAAACAAAAAGTTTCACTCAAAAATCAATTGTCCTCTTTGAAAATCAAAAAATATATAGTTAAACTACCACTCTGTAAACATTTCATCATATTTGGTTCAGTCTTCTTGGAGATATAAGCATTATTTAAAAAAAAAAACTAAGTTTTCAGAAAATGGCAAAGGAAAAAATTTCTTTTTTTTTATAATAACCGAGACTATGAGAGTTAGAAGGCTGATTTTTGCACCGAAACTATTTTGTCATATAAGAAATGTGCCATGAAATTTACAATACAATCAAATGAAGAAACGTGCTCTCTCTTGATTTATATATTACCTAAAATTTGCATTTACAGGGAGCGCTGACGTCATAAGGCACCATTCTATAAAGTAAATGACTTTAAACCTAATGACCTAATGTAGAATCATTCATAGACCTGACTTTTTCATAAGTCTTTTTCGTTCACAAGCAATGAAACAAAATTGTCAATGAACCAATT
The DNA here is from genome assembly GCF_015104395.2 of Macrobrachium nipponense. Taxonomy (NCBI): domain Eukaryota; kingdom Metazoa; phylum Arthropoda; class Malacostraca; order Decapoda; family Palaemonidae; genus Macrobrachium; species Macrobrachium nipponense. The sequence continues at coordinate 46,339,441 of NC_061108.1, forward strand.
GAAACATTCTTTTAAAGCAATAAGGTTTCTAGATATATTTATTTACCCATAAACGTTGGAAAATAGTCCATACCTCACTTGGACCTAGCCTGAATTATCATACAGACTTTATTTCACAATGCTTTTTACAATTTGTGGTTCACAGTGTCATACAAGCAATGAGAAAATTGTCAATTAACAAATCTAAAAAATTTTTTTAGCATTATAGCTTCATGATACAAGTGTTTATTTAGACATAAAAAAAAAAAAAAAAAACAAAAAAATAAAAAAAATAAAAAAATTAAAAAAACCGTTATCTAAAATTTGATAATTCCTTGAAATTCGGCAGTCAGCAAGCCCCTTAACCCTCAATGGATGAATATACTCACTAGTAGTAGTAACAGGTTTTGGTTGGTTGACGGATTTACTCATGGTGAGTAACAAAATTTATGCGCCATTGATTTGAGGGAAACGGACAGAAAAGAGGTGCCATTATACCTCTATAGTCCATAAATTTACTAAGGGCAACTTTTAGACTGGTTCAGATAATGGGTGCCTCATGACAGGGTTAGTTGCGTAGTGCTTGACTTCAAAGAGAGATGTACTGCCTCTCTCTCTCTCTCACACACGATGTCTTATTATATATTTGCTCATAAATATAACAAGGGGTTACTGTTGATTTTAGTTCTTATATTTCATGATAGTATGTCAGTTATGACTGTAATTTTGCAAATAAAAGGGCAAAGAAATATTAGTAAAAACTTGTATGATCCAAAAAAGTTACTATATCTTTGATCTCAATAAATTTACATAAATATTTTACAACAAATATGCTCAGAACCTGTTACTGATTTTAGTTCTTATCTGTTTTTATATTGTGTGAGCCGTAATTATAATTTTACAAAATAACAAAATTATTTATTAGAAAAAACATGAATAACTGGTAAAATTTACAAGTCTTCTAAAAGTGGCCCCACAAGGGTTTGTAAATAGTAATTTTCAACTTCTTGTGGAATGTAGGGAAAATGTTTAAAAATTATTTTTATTCTACCATGTGCTTTTGCATATCTTCATCTTTCCATTCATGTGTTTTTTCTTAAATTGGCCGACCTCACAGTTTCCCTGGCCTGGGGTGCTGTGTATTGATTTTTTACCCTTCCTACTAAGGGATAAACAGTATACTACAAAAATTATATCATAACTGCATGAAAAATACCACAGGTAATTTACATCAAATCAATTATCCCATTGCAAAATACTTAAAATGCCCTTAATCTTTTCCAGCCCCCAAAATGCCACCCCATATTTTTACGTTTCATATTATCAAATTAGGAAACTACATTTCTAAATAACAAATATTGTATAAAAAATAATAATAAAAAGAGTATGTAAAGATATAATAAGGTTTTAATACAGTGTACAGGTAGTATTCAAGTTACGATAATAAAATTTTATAATGCGGTTAGCAATTAATACTGATACAATAAAGTTTTGAAAATATTTTAAAATTTCGTCACAATTTGAGCAGAAAGCAGCGTACAATCAGGGAGCGAGAGAGACCAAATTACAATAGCCTAACTTTATCCCATCTTCTAGTTAAATAAGTTCAAAAACAACAAAAGAGAATGATGAAAGTATTACTTTAGCATTACACTTGTTGTGTTAACCCTCTTACGCCGAAGCCCTAAATATCAAAACCTCTCCTGTATGCCGGCGCCAGTTTGGAGTGAGCGCGGAAGCGGAAAAAATAATTTTTTCAAAAAATCACAGCATGCTTAGTTTTAAAGATTAAGAGTTCATTTTTGGCTCATTTTTTTGTCATTGCCTGAAGTTTAGTATGCAATCATCAGAAAAGAAAAATAATATCATTATCATATGTAAATAATGCGAGATATGGTAGCAAAAAAAAAAGTTCATAGATAATTGTATTCAATTCACGCTGTGCAAAAAACGATCAAAGCTAACGAGTTACTTTTTTTTTCGTTGTATTGTACACTAAATTGCAATCATTTTGATATATAATACATAGTAAAACAATAAAAGCAACACCGGAAAAATATTATCACAAAATGATGTACGAATTCGTAACGCGCGGATGTAAAAAAAATGTTATTTTCAAAAATTCACCGTAATTCTAAATATTGTTCTAGAGGCTTCCAATTTGTTTCAAAATTAAGACAAATGATTTAATATTACGATACTGTAAGAGTTTTAGATTAGAATTGCAGATTTTGACCATTTCGGACGAGTAAATTTGACCGAATGTCGAAATTCTTATATATATATTTTTTATATGCACATATTTCGGAGATGGAAAGAGCTACAACCTTCAATTTTAATATTTTATTGTATTCTTCATGAATTGGCACACATTTGATATATGAAACTCTATAAAAATGGCTAATATGAAAAGGAGCAAATATTAGGATAAATGCGATGTATGTATTTCGGAGACTTGCGGCGCGAATCGGCGCGCGCAGTGAAGGTAAATATATTTTTCAAAAATTCACCATAAATCACAATATTGTTCTAGAGACTTCAAATTTGTTTCAAAATGAAGGTAAATGATGGAATATTACTAGGCCGTAAGAGTTTTAGCTTAGAATTGCGTTTTTCAACTATTTCGGTAGAGTCAAATTTAACCGAACGTGATTTTTTTCTATTTATGTGATTTATATGCAAATATTCGAAAAAAGAGTAAAGCTACAACCTTCAATCATTTTTAGTTGTATTCTACATGAAATTGCGCACATTTTCATATATAAAACTTTATGTAACAGCTAATTTTAAATGGTGCAAACATTTCGACAATCGCACAAAAAAAATTCTGATTTTTCGGAAGAGTTACCGCGAGGACGTAAGGAAAATGTTTTTTTTTTTGTTTTTTTTTTTTCATAAATTCACCATAAATCGAAATATTGTGCTAGAGACTTCCAAGTCATTGCAAAATTAAGGTAAATGATTGAATATTACTAGAATATAAGAGTTTAGCTTACAATTGCGTTTTTTTCGACCATTTCGGTTAGAGTCAAAGTTGACCGAAAGTTGAAATTTTTGCACTTAACGTTATTTATAGAAAATATTTCAAAACTGATAAAAGCTACAACCATGGGTTATTTTTTTTGTATTGTGCATGAAATTTCGCACATTTCCATATATAAAAACTTTATGTAACGGCAAATTTAAAAGGGTGCAAACATTAGGACAATCGCATGAAAAAATTTATCGGAAGAGATTATCGCACGAACGTAAGGAAAAAGTTTTTCATAAATTCACTATAATCGAAATATTGTGCTAGAGACGTCCAATTTGTTGCAAAATGAAGGCAAATGATTGAATATTACTATAATATAAGAATTTTAGCTTACAAATTGCGTTTCTCGACCATTTCGGTAGAGTCAAAGTGACCGAAGGTTGAAATTTTTGCAATTATCGTTATTTATATGAAAATATTTCAAAACTGATAAAAGCTACAATCATGAGTATTTTTTCGTTGTATTTTACATGAAATTGCGCACATTTTCATATATAATACTTCATGTAAAGTATAATTTAAAATGGTGCAAAAATTATGTCAAAGTGACGGAATAATTTTTGAGATGTGTCACTGATACTTTTTAGTGCGATAAGAAAGAAATTCGCGCTTGTGCGCTTGCGTAGCGATTGTAAACAAAACAACGCCTTGATCCGTGAACTCCCAGCATCCCCCAAGGCGCGTGATTCAAAAGTTTTCGGCTGGTAGACCTATAAGTATTTTTCCGCGAATTTTTAAAAAAACTTTTTTGAGCCGACGTATGATACGTCCAATCGGCATACGGGAGACGTTTTGACTCAACGTTTAATACGTCCAATCGGCGTAAGAGGGTTAATGTGTACAGCCACAAAAACCGAACAAGAAACAACTTATTTGCTAAGTACAACCTAAATGGATAACAACAACATCCATTTGGCTTGTACTTCAACTATCATAAAATAGTAAACAAGTACCGTAGTTATGTTATAATTGACATTATGTAGAATAGGACAGTTATTTTTATGTAGTAACTTTATTCGCTATAGATCAAAGATCAAAACGGAAATATACTGTTAAATTTAAAGCAAGTTGTGGCTGACGCTGAGAAAACTGTTCATGCTGCTAATGACTGTAGATAAAATTGAGAGGAAATCATTTTCATCAAAAGTACTGGGCTTAAAAGAACACATTTTAGGGTTTTTTTCATGATGATAAAAGATAATGTAAATCTCGTATTTTTATGAAATAAAGTGAAAATAGCGAACAGAATCACATAATTTTTTACTCAATAAACATGCCACTAATGCAATTTGTTAACGAAAAAAATAATTTAGTTCACGATCATGAGATGTATTCAAATCATATTTTGACTTAAAACATGCCATATGGCGAAAAATTACCTTGTCTCATATAAGTCAAGTATCTAGACATTCGTTTACGCTAACTAGAAGCAAGAAAATTCCCTCAGAATTGTATTAAATATGGCAAAATAAACTTGTATTTGCCATCAGCTGATTTCCAAACCAAAACATTGACTGCTAAGTTAGTATTTTATAATACAATAACATGAGAATACATTCTATATTATTGGATACAGTGAAGTAATGTATAACTTTTGCTTATCTTAATTTTCATCACTATGCCATCTATGTAGCAGCAACACCTCGAGCTCATACCTCAATTTATTGCTCATGTAACAAAGCAAAACATCAACTGAGTGACGACTCGTACCTCGGAAAACTTGTACACTAATTCACTCGTAGGTCAAGGTACCACTGTACAATCATCCAATATAGAATTTTTCCCAAAAAAAATTTTTTTTGCCCTATAGGATTATTTTATCTAATTTATTTCTACTATTCAAGGTTAGCTAAACTGACCCATGATTATGTAATTTTTGTAAAAATATGCCTAACATTCTAAATGGTCTCATCCAGCTCACCTAGGTGGCATATACTGGGAAGGTGCTGAACAGACTACTTTTGTCTGTATGCTCCACTTCACTTACATGTTACAGTCAAACCTCGGTTTTCGTACGTTTCGGTTTTCACAGACTTTTTTTCTACAAGCGTGTGACCAGGCCCCATATTGAGCACCAACACAAGCATCCCTTCTTCTTTTGTGCCCCATTCTGCTTTTGTGTTCGTTGTTTTTGTGCTTTTTTATTTGAGTGCAACTGCTAAATAGGCCATTATGGGGCCAAAAAAAGTTTGAAGTGCTAGCCCTTGTGTAAAATAAAGCGAAAAACACTATAGAATTTAAGAAAGAACTTGTAGCAAAGTGTTGGCGGAAGTTGCATGCTGATCTCAGTGAGAAAATGCCTACAAGCATTGCTGTTAGTGATTTTAAGGCCAGCAGAGGCTGTTTTGAAAAATTCAGAAAATGAATGGGCATACATGATGTGCCCACTTCAGGGATTAAGGACATGGTTTGGCAAAGTGTTTTTTTTTTTTTTTTTTTTAGTGATATAAAAAATTTTGTGGATTATTATCATCCCAACAAAGAAGTAATCCATCTCTCCAACATGTTTAATGACAATGTCATGGTCAACTTTAGGGAAATTTTAAAGAAACACCAGAAACAAATGTCTCTGGATAGTTTTCTGTTGTGTGACAGGGGTCAAGTAACTCTCAAGCTGGTTCTAGTGCCAGTCAAAAACGAAGTGAGGAAGTAACCTCAGATGGTGCCAGTAATAAAGGAAAAGAAGTAACCCGAGATAGGTCCTTGATACCTGAAGTCCTTCTGGAAGGAGATTTCCCTTACAAACAATAACCTCTCCTCCTCCTCCCCCTCCTCCTCCATCTTCCATACGCTGACAGGTGTTTTCCATACAGGTAAGAGTGACGTTAAATGTTCGTTTATTCATTTAATTAGTCATTTATGTTTATTTCTCATTGTTTTCTATATGTAAAACTGTGTTTGTTCCCTATAAATTGTATTTTTGTTAATAATTTTTGGGGGTCTGGAATGTATTAATTGTATCTAATTATTCCTTATGGCAATTATTGTTTTGGTTTTCATGGGAGGTTCTGGAACGGACTATGTACGAAAACCGAGGTTCCACTGTACTTCCTTCAGTGTTAATTCACCACACTGATCTTTTTAGATTTATTGCAATTCCTAAAACTATTGCTAAGAATGCAAAGTTGCAGAGAATTTATTCTACAATCTTCATATGAGCAGATGAAAGATTTGATTCCTGAAGTAAGTAAAAAACTGCATTTTTAATACACTTTGCAGCGAGAAAATGTCACTTAGTCACGTGATAATAAAAAATGAGGATGATGAATGGCTTAATTCTTTATTCCTTTACTATATATGCACAGTCATGATTTCTATTTGAAACAAAGAGTATTCCTTTTTATTAATTATACTATATAAAGTGAAAACTTTAGGTGACCCAAATGTACCTAGAGTAAGAAAAATCATTATTAGTTGAGTGGTAAGCTTACTTCGAATCTAATCCTATATACATTTCCATGTTAAATGCTGTTGGATTTACAATTTCTATTCATATGGCTGGTCTTCATGAAACAAAACTTATATATAATCCTAAGACTAACTGCAATTGGATTCTGCTTTATAATACACATTAATTACTATAGAGAAACCACAAGGTGAAAATATATATATATATACATACCCTTAAACCTTGTAATCATCTGCATCCAAGATGCTGGATTAACCTTCATTACAGAGTAGGGAATGAAGATCAAACGTGCAATAACCCATTGAACACTGAACAGTAGCATGGAGTGCCATAATCCCACCTAAAAAAATATATGTACAAGAAATTGTATTATATATTCACACAATATAAAATGCTAGAAACACTGCGATGACTGTACATATTCCAATTATTATGTAAAACTTGGTGAAATTATGAAAACTCACTTCTCTTTTAAAGTCAAGAACACAGACAGCTACTTCTCCTTCAGTATAGTTGCATGCTGAAGTCAATGTGCGACAATGTGCCAACATAGCAGACCTTGTAACAACTACACCTTTCACTGAACCATCTTTATCCGTGGAATACTGTAAGAAATCATAAAATTTACTATTAAAGTTTATTTAGAAAATACTTTTCTAACAATGGGCAAGATTGTGGGACTACTCAGAAAACGATAAAATTGTGGTGAGAGTGAGTATTCCTATCTGGAGGTACTGCAACCAATGTGCCAAGGGAAATTTCTGACCGTTATTTTGTATTGTACTACATACATTGTGTTAGCCTCCTCACTGCATATGTGCTATTTTATTTTACTTATTACTTTCTGCAGTGACCAGAACATGTTCAAATTTTATCCAAGATCCAAAGGCTAGGACATTCTATTATTGGGGGATGGTGACAATTAGACTGAAGCAGCAGTGAGATTAAGCTCTTTTACACCAGTTCAAAAGGGCATGTTCTTGGAATTACTAGTCTGCCAAACTGGTTGTTAATATAACTGGAGAAATTTAATAAAAATTCTACCATAAAACCATGACTATAGTTAAAAGCAAAAAATGTCCTCAATACCACTGACATTAGCTCTAAAGATGCAGAAGGTGGTGTAATAAAATAGGACTATTATATATACATATAACAGAAGCTAACGAAGAACTTGATAATGTAGCAAACCTGATGATACTGTGTGGCTTCCCAAAGGATTTCTAGATACCACCTCAAAAAATGAAAAATTCAAATACGCAAATGGCTCTTTGAAAGTTTTTAAATTTAAAGGATACGTGGGCAACCTGTTTATTGAGTTGCCCAGATTCGCGGACTCTTGTATTGGCGGACTTCTCTCTGGAACATATACCCCATTATTTGTAGGGTATTTGCCTATTCGCAGTATTTTTCTAAGAAATATCCACAAATTCTGGTTCTTATTTTATCAATATCATCATAAAATGCACTTTGTGATAAAACTATTAAAAAAAAACAGGTATAAACATTTTTAAGTGGGTTTTTCTTGAGTTTTAACTAACAAAATAGGCCATTTTAAGCATTTTCAAAGGGGTTCCAGCTATTGGTGGGGAAGGGGTGGTCTGGTGTATCTGCTGCAAAATATGGGGGGGACCACTGTGTTAAATAATAGGTGAAATGGACCATTTTTTATAATTACTTGTATTTTTCTTTATTCAAATGGTGGTGGGCAACGTAATGAACAAGCAACTCAAACTAGCCAATAAAATTATGCACACTACATATAGGAAAAGTTCAATGCGTAAGTTGACTAGCTCTAAGGGGTAACAGTGGTGAATGAATGCGTATAAAATATCATCTCTTAGATCAAACAAATTTCTAGTTGAAGAGTTACTTTTATTTTCGTGGTACTCAAAATAATTATCAAACCATATGTTATGGACAGGTGGTTCACCAACTTCATCCATTGTAGATTTCCTTGGAAGCAACTTAAAAGCTCCACTATATTTCCTGAGTTGTTCATTATAAAATGAATCTTAAGTCTCCATAACTACATTTTAACAGATTTATGTTAAGTATTTCACTTCCATACACTAGTAATGGTGTTATAGTTGCATAAAAGCTGAAAAAGTAACCTGGATTATTATGAATGCCTAATAAAAAATTGAAAGTAAAAAAAGTCTAATAAACAAGAATGAAAATGCTAAAGGCCTAACAAATAACTAGAAAGCTAGACATGTAGCAAAAAATTGTGGCGTAGGAAAGACCTATTTTTGGTAGCTGCTGTGAGTCCTAAAAGGAG
>NC_061108.1:46348643-46471143 GCF_015104395.2 Macrobrachium nipponense
GAGTCCTAAAAGGAGTGACACATTCATGATTCAACCAGGGCTCCACAAGACAGACCAAACAATTACAAAGAATTCTCTTATAGTTAGTCTTGGCGAGAATAGTGCTGTTGGCACAGTGATAAAATATAAATGAGTCAGGAAAGGATGGATCTATCTCTTGTCCTACAGAGACTGCCTCAGCTTTCTCTACAACCCACTCCCACAGATGGGACAACAGCCCGTATGTCAGCTATCTTCCTCGTTACACACAAGGTCTGTGCAAGATGAATGTTCACCCTAGTCTCATGCTTTTCCATCAGGGAAAATAAATAAGTGGGTTTGAGGTCTCACAGCAGCTACCAAAAATAGGTTTTCCGAACTCAAAACCTGTTTTTTGATAGCGTAGCTATTGGTCGTCCTCAAAGCTGCTTACAAAAGAAACAGACAGATGAAGAAATGGTTTAGCTCCTAATAAATAAATACCTATAACCCAGATCAATTTTTGGTCCAACATTAAGTCACGTGTTGTTAACTATTTTCTTTACATATACTACAGGATACCTTAACAGGTTTGCCAATAAAGAACAAGAAACAACATATGGACCAATATATGTAATATTCTCTGTGGTCTGAAGGTGATTTACTTAATAATGTCGGGTCTGGCTGTAGGATTAGTACTCCTTCCCCTGTAATATCTCAGCATGACCACCACTCTCATAGCGATAGTTTAAGGAATTTTTGATTCAAAGTAAAGTCCCAATTCTTCTCTTTATTAAAGATACCCATTGGGGTTTGGTAATAAAGAACAGGAAACACAAGAACCTAAAAATGTATCATCCCTTAGGGTTCTATGGTAACTAACCTAATTATGTCGAGTCTAACTGCAGGATTACTGCGCCTTCACTGGTTCAGGAATACTGCCTCTAATAACCACTCCATACAATCAGGCTCTTCTTTGAAGGGATACTTCTAAAGAAAGTTAACGACGTACTCACCTTTTGGATGGGGTGAGGGTGCCATTTTGATGAGGGGAACTAAAATCATTCTCATCCCATGTAGAAAGGGGTTTGTTTGTACTATACTATTAGGGTGCAGGAAAATTAGGACCATCTGGGATGTTTGCAGTGACAGCTAGGTATACCTTGAGTGCTTGAACCAGGCATATATTTTATGTGAAATACAGTTTCTTTACCAGAAAAGAGGATTTTTCTTTTAAAAACGTCCTCATTCTTAACCAGGAATGATAGGCCAGGAGACAACAATAAATAACAACTAGGTGTATGAGTGATGAAACGTTGTCCCAGTCTAAGAGAGTCCAGTATGCTAATCCAAGCTCTTAATGCCAAAGGAATCAAGAAGACTGCCTTTTGCAATATATGAGTTGTGGTAGTTCTATTAGGGGCACTCAACAAGGGGATGACAGGAGTCTAATGGGAAACCTTGCAGATGCTGACCTTTGCACTGCAAAAGACTGGAGAGGAGAATTAACAATTTCTATATTATAATTAATTCCAAAACCATATGGCGAGGGTCAGAACAATGCTGCCTTGTATGTCATGATTGGTATAATAGCAAGGCAATTGACCTCAATATAAAATACAAAACTGTTTCAACAGATTTCATCTGAGCTCTCGGTGTGTAACGTAACATAACTACATTTTCCATATAAACTGGTATGTTGGATAGATGAAGTCTGTAGTTTTGCACTACGTACCTAGCAATATTAGGTAAACAATCTTCACAGCAGATTAGATTTTAAAAATCCACATATATAGTAGGTGAAGGCTCGGCAAAGAGGGTGAGTAGACGACTTCCCATCCTTCTGTCTGGGATAGAATAGAAGATGCCAGTAGAAGCTATTCTCTCATCTATAGTTGAAGAAATAAGGAACCATTGGCTGTTTGGATAATTCAGGGGCACCAGGCAAGCAGTTCTACTGAAGCTAGTAGATAGTACAAAGCTTTTGAAAACTGGTACAATGAAGGAAAAGGTATAGTATAGTCCTTTATTTGTTCCAGTCTTGTAGGAATTCATCTCTTGCTACTGCCTTTTATGTCCACATTCAGAGAAACACACACTGAAAGTTGATGGTTCTTGCATGTTGCAAACAGTCCCACTTCTGGAGATGGAGGCATATTAGCAATTACTAACTTGAGAGGAGATCAGTGTCAGCATAATCTCTTGATATAAGACACTGCAATTATATTGGTAGGACCAACAAAATGTGTGTCCCCAATGGACGTTTCAATTTTCTAAGATAGAAAGACAGCCAATGGCTCTAGTAAGCTGATATGACTCTCCCTCAGAAATGGTGACATCTTCCTCGTAACTGACAATCCTCCCAGTGGCCCCCCCAACCTGTCAAGGAGGTATCTGTATGAATTATCACTCGCACAAATGGTGGAGTCAGGTTGGTCTGTCTGCCAGAGTCCCCTTCCAGGTCCCTGGACAGAATATCTTCCCAATCTCAGATAAAGATGATCTCAAAGCCTTTTCCTTGCATGTGAAAGTCAGACTCTGTTCAGATCCTACAGTCAATCTCAGAATTTGATCTACCACAGACCAAACAGTAACAGGACCAGTGTTCGTTCAAATTGTTGTCTGGAAAAGCTGGGCTGTGCAAGGAACCTTATTAGGTCCTTCCTCATTCTGGTTTGAGTGCTGTTGGGAAGAGACAGTTGGCTGCAAAGAGTATCCTAACAAAGTCTCAGCTTTGACTGTCTGTTGACTACCACTCTCAAGTTTTGTCAGCACACTTCTCTGGTGGTTCCCCAGATTAGCCAATCATCTAAGCAAGCCAAAAGTTATATTCTTTCTTTCTTAAGCTCCCATAAAATAAGTACAGTATCTATAAAAATTTATGCAAACAGTGTTTGTTCAAATTTGCTGGGTCAAAGATCACCCTTCGTTCAGAGGAATGCTTCTTGGGGACACTGAAGAGTGGTGGCAAATAAAGCCATCTTTCTTCATGGCCCCTTTTTAAGGGGGCCGGCCGGAACCATTATATATGGGGGTATAGGGTGAAAAATGCAAAGTCATGAAAAAATCCATGGAGCTTCATATGGCAATTGAGAATACGTAGACGAAATATTTTGTCAAAATTCCTCTTACTTTCGTAGTTAAAGGGTAATTAGTTAACGTAACTCAATAAGCCTAAAATATTGATCCGTACAAGAAAATGCAATATTTCTTCTTTTATCGAAAATTTTGATAATTATTGTCAAAGAAATGGGGAGAAATTGCATCTGTAGACATTCCCTGAGTCGAGAAGGGAGACTTCACTTCAGTCAGCTACCAAGTCCAACCATCAGTGCGAGCACAAACTTCAAGTATATTCTACACGTTCGATTTCACCTCTGACATTCGCTTGCTTTTATGTATGTTTATGTATGTTTCGGCTAGAATTTCATCATGCCAATGAGGAAAAGACAAGGAAAACATCTCGCTAACATACAGACAAAGAAAAATCGCTCAAGTATTATTACAGAATATCATAATATACGCGTAGTTAGTGAAGAGAGAGGGGAGCGTTGCGTAGTAACGCCCCCGTCTTGCCTGACAGCACACATCACACTGTGCCCAAGGCTACGATCTTTGAGCAAAGAGATCTTCATTTATGATAAATAAAAAAGTTTTGATTTTTTAATTCCCAAAATGGAATATGAAATTCATAATAATCATGATTTATTAAATTGTCTTTGTAAAAAGAGAGTACACCTTCGAGTTTCACCTCTGACATTCTCTTGCATTTACGTTTGTTTATCTTTGTTTCGGCAAGAATTGCATCATGCCAAAGAGGAAAATACAAGGAAAACATCTCGCTAACATACAGAAGAAGAAAATTCGCTGTAATAAGCTGAGTTAGTGAAGGGGAGAGAGAGAGTTGCGTAGGAAGGAGTGCCCCATCTTGCCTCAAGCAGTGCCCCAGGCTACGATATATGAGCAAAGGGATCATCATTTATGATTAAATTATAAATAAAATAGTTTTGGTTTATTAATACACAAAAAAGAAATATACATTCATAAAAATCATTATTTATTATTATTAACATTGTCTTTATAGAGATACGAAGGAAAACTTTGAACACCCGTATCTCAAAACTATACTTATTGACCTTCAAAACCTATCTTCTCACTAAGTTTTAAAGCTATAACATTGGAATTTGGTATATAACTCAGAAAGACATTATACAACAATCAAATAGAGCCCTTTTTTCCCAATTTTGTTTCGTCTTTTTTTATAATTTTTTTTCTCCTGATTTATAGGGTTTATTTTTTTACCATATTGAAAAATTCATATCTAGCAAAAAAATGACTTTTAGAAAAAAAACTCCCCATTCAATTGGAGGTCTACATCAGGTCTATATATGGTAGTATTCCTAGGTCTTAATATTAAATATCAAGGGAGGAGATAGAATTTGAAAAATGGTTATTTTCGGGATAAATCGCCCTGGCATCACAAAACCGAAGGTCAGAGGCGAAAATCATGTGCGGTTTGGAGATGTCCCCAGTCACCTTATTAAGTGGTATGAATATTTAAGTCCTGTCCTTAAAAAATGGCAATAGCCGGTCGGGCCCCTTAACCCTTTTGCGCACAGGCCAAAAATATAAGGGTGTAAGGTACAAGACTTTTCCCCCAGGCCGAAAAGAACACTCGCATGGAAAAGTTTTTTGGTGAAATTCAGTACGTCCAAACTATAACTGATATACGCTTCTGGTTAATGTTAACCCTTAAACACCGAGCTGGTATTTCCAAAAGTGTCTCCCGTATGCCAGCGGCCTTCGTGAGTGAGCGCCGAAGCGCAAAAAAAGGTTTTTTCTAAAAATCACAGCACACTTAATTTTCAAAATTAAGAGTTCATTTTTGGCTCATCTCTTTTGTCATTGCCTGAAGTTTAGTATGCAACCATCAGAAATGAAAATAAATATCATGCGTGAAAAAAAATTTCATATATATAATTGTATACAAATCGTGCTGTGAGCAAAACGGTTAAAGTTAATGAGTTAATTATTTTTTCTTTGTATTGTACACTAAATTGCAATGATTTTGGTACGTAACAAATTGTAAAATGATCAAAGCAACATAGAGAAAATATTATCACAATATGATGCATGAATTCGTAACATGCGGACGTAAAAAAAAAGTAGTTTTAAAAAATTCACCATAAATCGAAATATTGTGCTAGAGACTTTCCGTTTGTTGCAAAATGAAGGTAATTGATTGAATATTACTAGACTATAAGTGTTGTAGCTTACAATTGCAGTTTTCTACCATTTCGGTTGAGTTAAAGTTGACCGAAGGTCAAATTTTTTGTATTTATCGTTATTTATATTAAAATATTTCAAAATTGATAAAAGCTACAACCATGGGTTGTTTAATGTTGTATTCTACGTAAAATTGCACACATTTTCATATATAAATCTTTATGTAATGGCTAATATAAAACGGTGCAAACATTGCGACAATCGGCCAAAAAAATTTCTGATTTTTTCGGAAGAGTTACCGCGCGGACATAAGGAAAAAGTTTTTTTCATAAACTCACCATAAATCGAAATATTGTGCTAGAGACTTCCAATTTGTTGCAAAATGAAGATAAATTATTGAATATTACTAGAATGTACGAGTTTTAGCTTACAATTGTGGTTTTCAACCATTTCGATCGAGTCAAAGTTGATCGAAGGTTGAAATGTTGGCATTTATCGTTATTTATATGAAAATATTTCAAAACTGATAAAAGCTACAACCATGGGTTGTTGTTGGTTGTATTCTACATGAAATTGCACAAATTTTCATATGTAAAACTTTATGTAACGGCTAATATAAAATGGTGCAAAAATTATGTCAAAGTGACTAAATAATTTACGATGTGTTGCTGAAGCTTTTTAGTGCGAGAAGAAAGAAATTCGCGCTTGCACATCTGGGTAACGCTTGTAAACAAAACAACAGCTTGATCCCTGAGCTCCCAGCATCCCTCAAGGCGCATGATTCAACAGTTTTCGTCTAGTAGGCCTATAACTATTTTTCCGCGAATTTAAAAAAAAAACTATTTTGCGTCAATGTACCATACATTGGTTTGGCACCTGACAGACAATTTTCATCATCGTTTTATACGTCCAATCGGCGTTTAAGGGTTAATATGTCGGTAAATGATTGAATTATTTCCTAAAGCAATCAGAACATCTTTACGAGGCTTAGAAATAATAAAAACAATATGATGAACATGAAATTTTTAATAAAAATCGTAGATATTTGTGGAAATAATCATGAAAAATAAAATAATTAGGTTTGGGGAGTTTTATACCTAAATTGTGTAGAAATGTTTGATGCTATAAATGTTTCTTAATGAGCTGTAATTGATGGAAAAATGCTAGGAGTGCAATTTTTAGATTTTCCAACCTACTTATGTTGGTTTTGTATCGTAGCTAAGTAAGCTGGTGGTGGAAGTAGATCTGCATGAATGTATTTCATTTAACACTTGAAAAGAAGCCCAATATTAAGAATAACTGGGGAACTGTCTACCACAAAATCCATTTAGTATGATTACAAAATACTGTACTAGCCTTCGGTAAACACCAAGGCTCGTAAGTCAAGCATGATTTGGAATTATGTTCACATCTTTGTTTCACAAACAAGAAATTAGGCTAATCCCCATTTACCCTTTCAATAATGACAAATTATCTATCAATGTTACAAAATATCATTAACTAATGAGTTTTAATCATAAAATTTTCCAATATTATTGCCTTAATGCTAATTGTCACTTTGTCAACAAGAAAAAACAGCACATGAATTCCAGCATAGCCTAGCAATCTACTCCTAATTTCTTGCCTTGCAAGAAGCCTACTGCCTCTCAATTTTAACAACTGACCTTTTAAAATTCTAAGGAACTAAAACTTGTCATTTGAGTGGTGATACATAAGATGATTGACAAATGCATTATCGAACACTATTTCTGGAGCAAAACGTGGGGATTAGGGAACTCTTGGACAAACCAGAGTGTAATGAGGATGATAGTCAACATACGCACTGTTGTTACATCTGTGATAGTGTGTTGTGGAGAGAGTTGAGGCAGTCGCTGTAGAATAAGAGAAGAGCCCTCCTGTCTGATCGAGACTAACTATAAGAGAATTCTTTGTAATTGGTTGGTCTGTCTTACAGAGCTCTGGGTGGTCCATGAGAGTATAACTTTTTTGAGGGTGAACAGAAGCTATGCTATCAAGTCACAGGTTAGAGAAACAAAAGTTTGAAAGTATGACATAATGAATCATGAAGTTCACAGACAAAGAGAATAATTAAAATATAGCTAAAGTTATGTAAATACACTACAAGCAGTGAAATATAAAGTTTGAAACATTTCAAAAGTTTTCTTTTAATCAACAAACTATATGTGAAAGACTATGTTAAATGAATATACCTCAATATATGCTGCAGAGTCATCTGAGTGTCTAGGAGGAATCTGCCAGTCTTTAGGGGGCTTTGGAAGGTGGTCTGTAATAAACCAAGTAAGCTTTGGCCAACCTTTAAATGACACTACCTCACCAGCACTAGTTTTTGGAATGCCCTTGAAACATGCCTCAGATGTTAATGCGACAGATACACCACAGCTTCCAAGCAAGAAGCCAATCTGAAAACAAAATACACATCTAGAAGATTTTTCGTCAAGTCTTTAGAAACATTAACATGCACATCAAACAGGGTTTCCATTTGTTTCAAGTCCTACACATATTTCTCAATTACTATATAACAACACTGAATAGGTAGTATGTACTACTCTTTCAAGTGTCAGAAATTTTAACTATAATATGCAAGCTCACTTACTTGCTGAGAACCAGCATCTCGCCGAGAAAGAGGAACTTCAATAGGTACTGGTACTAGCCCAGCTTGTAAACAAGCATAAAATGCACACATAAATGACACTGGATCATTATTTGGGTACACAAGGGCAACTCTATCTCCTGGCATTACATTTCCTTCACCTCGCCCACCCAACCTGGTCAGTAAGTTGTAAGCCATCTTTTGCGATCTACTCAACAACTTTCCTGAAAGTTAAATATAATTAGTGGTGTTATCTAACTGTTCAGTTTATCATTAAAAAGTTGTCTGTCAACAGCATAAACAACAAAGAGCAACACGCTCTTAACCAAAAGATATTTCTATTGTCAAAACAAATACAATTAGAAATGGTAATACAAAAAGGATCTGGCAGAACTGTAAATAAAAACAAATAGTATATATTCTATAAATCTCAAAGGAAATACAGGTTCTTACCATATGTGAGTGAAACAGAAAGTTTCCCATTAGCATCCAGTATGGTTGCAACAGGGGCTTTATAACCAGATGATGACCCATAACGGTACACGGCATCTTCAACAGATCGAGGCAACCCAGCTGGAATCTGGAAAAAAAAAAACAAGGTGGGCCATTATACAAGCTGAGTTAATTAAAGGAAGTACACTACAGTAGGGCCTCGATAATTGCGGGGGATAGGGCCCAGAACCCCCTGTGATAAGTAAATACCCGTGTTATCCTGGTAACCCCCCTAAAAAATTGCTTAAAACTGCCTACTTTAGTTCAAAAACCAAATATGTCTTCAACTATCACCTTAAACTAAATTCAAGACAGTTTCAAAGTTATTTTACAACATTAGCCTTAAAACTATATGTAGTATATGTACTACTATACATATGTAGCCTACTAGCCTATGGATTACAGCTAGAAGCCTATATACGCGTGTGCTATTACGTACTCACGTGGGCCTCTTTTCTTTTATATGGAAAGAGAGGGAGAGAGGTAAGAGAAATATCAAAATTATGTAAATCATATGGGTAATCCAATCTATGTTGATAAAGACGGCAACGAATTTGAAATGCAATCGGATGAATAATAAAAATAATGCTACCAGCAGCATGCAGCGAAACATCTCTTCCCTTACACTTAATAACCTTCATCCGACGTTTAGGCTTCTTTCCCATAAGGGTAAAAGAATCAAGGCTTTTGGATGCCACATAATTAACTTGTTTATATGGGTACAATTTAAAGAACACGACGAACACGAATTCAATAACAACATACACAAAACGTGGATAGGCCAGTGTTGCCATATGGGAATGGCAGTTTCTTGCTAGATTTTGCTCCATAAAGTGCTAAAAAATTCAATCATAAACAACAATGCCACCCAGCCAATTTCAACCGATTCCTCTCTTTTTCTATTTAAACATGTTTCTAACATACACAGTGTACTTGTACATTATGTTACATGATTCCTAATAATTTCGAAACCTATTCTGTTCAATTCCTGAAAATGGTTTTGCAAGACTTTGTTCTTTTTTCTTACATGATATATCAAACATGGTAGAATAAAAGAAATACAGTGGAACCTCTACATACGAAAGTCCCTACATACGAAAAATTCAGGTTATGAAAGCAGAGACAAGATTTTTTTGCTTCTGTGTACGAAAAAAATTCAGGTTACGAAAGGGTAAAGCCCGAAATTCGCGTATAAGATGACCCCTCATTTTTCATCTAAAATTGTTGGTTTAAGGTTATGTTCACTGTATAAGACGACCCCAATTTATTAAATTAATATAGCTCAATCAGCTGATGTAAGTTAGTTGGTACATAAATAAAACCTATAATTTGGAATTATCGTATCAAAAATCTTTAAAATTGGTATCTTCATGATTTTAAAATGTTTAACAAAGCTAACCATTACACATCATGACAAATACTCAACATCAGTGATGTCACTGTCAGCAGAGTAATACCCGTTGGAAGTAGGAACTGTCAATATAACAAAACACTTTAGTTTGATTATAAAGTACTAGTACCGAGGTAATGTTGGCCTTGAGTAAACAACAAGGCTTGTAAGTCAAGCAAGACTGGGAACTACAAATAATAAGCAGACTGCAAAAGTTTTGGAGGCAAAAGCAGTCTGAAACTGGCAAAAACATACATGTACTTCATTTAATTTACTTTGTTTATAAAGTAGTTGCAATTTTTAAACCCACCTTTGATCATTTACGAAAGAAATGTATCTCTGAATTACATTCCATTTGGCAACTCAAAACAGTAATGATATCACTAAAAATTAAATCAGCTGATTATTTTAAGAATGTAAACAAAACCACAATGCAAATGACAGATTACTCTGTTCATATTACATAATATGATATGGTAATAATACAAGCAATGGCATTAGATACAGTAAGACAACAGTTTCATATGTTAATTATCTAGTAATAGGTACTAGCAGTATATTCTATTTATAATATATATCTATATATATATATATATATATAATATATTATATATTTAATATATATATCTATTATTTATTATAATTTATATATTATATATTTCAAATTATATATTTTTTATATAGATATAAGATTGATATTATAGTTTATATATCTATATATATATATATATATATATATATGTATATTTTAATATATATACACAAAATAACTATCAGGAACATTCATCAAAAATGATTCTCATCTTGCCTGCTGGTTTGTGCATGCATTTTTTTTTATTTGTGCACATCATAAATAGGCAAAGGACTTAAATTTGGATGACTTCTATATCAGTCATCAGTAACTGAAAGGGTCAATAATAATATCTGAGTAAATAACAGTGCTATTACAAAATTATGAAGTCTGACTATGTACGGATACAAGTATGCATGGCTTCTGAGTAACATCATTAGCCTACACCAGACTTTTATTTTGGATTGGATTGAAGGGCCTAGGATTAGTAAGGACCACAAATGTGGGCTCATTAAATGTAATGAGTTTGTTGTGAAACATCAATTTGTGATTAAAAAGGTCTAGTAATAACTTTGTATATATAAAATTACACTTCACAAACACCACTCACCACAAGCTGCTCTCCTCGAGCTGGAGTCATAACCATTCCCTCAGGTTTTGGAGCATTGGGGTCCTTAGGATTTGCAGCAATTTCTAAATCTTCTTCATCATCCAAGTAGAATTCTGGTAAAGGTCTTCTCTTTGGTCTCTTGAGTGTGTTTAAAAGCTGCTGAATTTTGTTTGATACTTTCCATCTTCCCGTACCTCGCCAATTTTCTGGAAAATTATAAAGAGCGTCTCGCCATCCGTCTGCATGTGACAGAACAGGAGGAGGCACCAGACAGCCCACAAGCAAGCCCAGGGTTAGTTTAAGAAAACACCATTAACCCCAAAAGCAGGGAAAGGAGCAAAAAGCAAAAAGCAATCAAGACAAGAAAAAAAAAAAAAAAAAAAAAAAAAAAAAAAAAAAAAAAAAGACACATGACATGGGTCATGGGAAGTACAAAAAGAATGGCATTACATGAAATTACACCTCACAGCAAGCCAAAGCTCTTAACAGCCAATGGTCTCATAAATAATAATGCATATTTAAAACTCCTGTTAAATTTGAAAGTTCAACCACTGTACATTTAACTTTCTTCTGATGTCTTTGCAAAATCATTACAAATCTACAAAGTTAAGTTACTTCTTTCATCGTAGGGGGCTCCTCTGACCAGAACACTTTTAAACCAAGAGGGACAATGCTTTTACTCACTTTAAAAAAAATTTAATTTTAATCTACCCTAACCTACCTAATCTGTATATTAAGGAAAGTGCAATACCTTATGTATTAATCTAGCAAATTTAATTATGGCAAGTCAAGTCATCATAACTTAATTTTCCTTGGAGGGCTTATGGTGAATACACTGCAGTCATAGCTAATGTCTTATTGACAAAGAAATAAAAATATTAACACTTTTTTAAAAATTCTTAAAAATCTGAAAACTGCAAACCTACAAAATATGTTTAGAAAATACAAGAATTTAATCATGTTCAACATGATTTCAGGGTGTTTGAAAATAACCTGGTAATCTACCAACAATACGTATTGAACAACTTTTACAAGTAATTAATTCAGACTTAAAAAAATACTGCTGTGAATTTAATGGATTTATGACAATGAGGATTTGTTTCAAATCAAGTCAAGTTTCCTTACAATGTTTTAAACATTTACTAGTCACTTGTGCGACAGTTATTTAGGACTTTCTATAGTCGCTCACTCATTTCCATCCACGAGAGTGAATCACTTGGTCATACCCCTAAATGTGTTAATTTGTTAAAATAAAAACCATGAAAATATATTTCATAGCTATAAAAAACGTGTCTGAACTTTAAAACTTCATTTGAACAGTTCATTTTTATTTTCAAGCTGGTTACCAATGGAATGGTCCAAGATAAATACAACAGCAGTCATTTCATTCCTCTCCTGAGCACTTACCAAAATAAGCCTAAAGCTTTTAATAAAGACTCTACTGTTATCAAAAGGGAATTTCTTCACAACAGATGCACATCCTATACTAAGACTCTACACACATGGGACCTAATGCAATGGTATTTCAGGTCACTCTAACTTCCTAAGAAATTATGTCCAAAACTTGAACCCTATGCTAATGGATGAAATAATTAATGATCTTCCTACACTATTATCGATGTGATTCCTTGTTTATAGCTGATAATATTATGTATCTAATTCATCTATTTTTCTTCACATGACACTAGCCCTTTTACATTAATTCTATCATAACTGAGTCTGTATTTCAAAGTTCAAAAGTTTGCCCTTTTCTTGCTCTGGTGAACTTTAATAACTTAGTCAGTTAAAATCTAAAAGTAAGCTGTATACATATATTACAGCCATTCCATGATTTCAGTTTCCCACTCTACCAATGATATGGCTATTAAAACAAGAAATCAGTGATTTCAAAAAACAGCTGGTGGTTCAATTTCAGTTTGAAACATATTATATTTCTATTTAAATTAGTCTTAATACATACCCTACCCTTTCTTCATTAAATGGCATTCTAAGTAGCTTGAGCTAAATTTCATGTAAAACCATGGGTGAAAACTAAGTGTTGATAAAATGTATTCAAAACCAAAATTCATCCAAAAAGTTGTGACTTCATTATTAAAACAAAATGATGTCAGTCGTTAGTTTATGATTTTAGATCCAATACCAAATTTAACCAAAGGAAAAATACTAAAACGTGTAGAAAAATGTGCATTGCTGAATTAAATTACCTGGTGGCCAAAACTTTCTCTTTAAAACCCATATATTGTACATGCAGAAAGCAAAATGCAATGCAAAAATTTTTATTTCACTTCAAGGAAACTAAACATTAGAAATAATGATGCAGTCATATCACCGTTTCTACTCTCGTGGTTAGTTATCAATACACTAAGAGCTCATAATACAAAATATCCAATTTACATTTTTAAAACTTTGAAGTAATACAGATGTCTCATATAAACAAGAGCATGTATATGAGGCATCATTATTTTAAATTAACATTCTGTACAACTGAAGAAACTGAGCTAAATAAAATACTGTGTGCATATATATATACTGTGTATATATATATATATAGATATATATATATATATATATAATATATGATATATATATATATATATATATATATATACATATATATAGATATATACAGTATATATATATCTATAGACACACACATATATAATATATATATATATATATATATATATATTATATATATATATATATATATATATTAGATATATATATATATATATATAATATATATATATATATATATATATATTTATATAATGTGTGTACTCAAGTACTGATTATATACATCATATTTTCAAGTGTGAATTCAGGGTGAATACTGTTACATGACTTCCTACATCCCGGTGTACAATGAAAATTGATTTCTGTTTGTATAACCTGTGGCTTCTATATACAGTACTGCAGTGCATTTATAACCACAAACATTTACGCACAAATAGGAATGAACCAATTGCAACCCAGATTACACTACAGAATAATAAGTCAAGTAGCAGTGATGAGATGATGACAATTTTTAAAAGTAAATTGTATTTTTCCTAACTATACAAATCTGAAGTCTTTTACATTAGGAATTACTTTCAGTGAAGCTGGAAAACGGCTGCTAAACTCTTGGACAAGGTGGTTAGGCAGTAACCACAGTCCAGTAGGCAGGAATACCCACCTGCCCGGATGTAAGCATTCCAGTTTGCCTTTTGGACCAGATTTCAGACTGAGGGGTGGCGTGAGGTGGGCCTAATGTGTAAACGACCTCAGGCTTGTATAGTCAGGAAAAATACAATTTACTTTTAAAAATTGTCATTTGTTCCTACACATTATACAAACCCTTGGTCCTTTACATTAGGAAAATTCATTGACTGGTGGGAGGAATCTACACGAGTCTTTGAACTGACTGGAGTTCTTCACACCTGGGTTACTCTTCCTGGTCGAAAGTTAAGAGGAGCACCCTGCCTCTGACGTATTGATTGGAGCACAGGAACTGCAGATCAAATGTCAGACTTCTGGACCTTTTTGAATGACTGAGGAATCATAACTAATATGAAAAAAAAGGCTAGGAGGAATGTTAATATAGTCAGAGGCAGTAAGGCAAAGATTCAGATTCAAAATAGGTTTGTCTGAATGCCATTCCCTCCTTCCCCTTGCTAGAGGAAGGAGAGGTATTGCTTCAATTATTCTAAAAGAAAATAGAATGGGTACTTGATGTGTAGAATTACCGCATCAGACGCTACTTCCAGCAAGTGTAGGTTTGAGTCCCATTCTCTGCCCGAAGGAGGAGTAGGGGGATGTGGAAGGAGGAGGAGAGGCCAGTTATTCTTGTAACATTTCAAATTTCCAGAACCACACATTTGACGAGATGCTACCTGTCCTGTTAAAGGAGCCAGGTAAGAAAACACAACTTGTTGAGCACCCACCACACATTCAAGGAAAAAAAAATGTTCCAAGGACTTGTGGAAAATATCCAAGGGTAGGAATGCATAGAGGTGGTCTGATGAGACCACATTACTGTAGCTAGCCCAACAGATTCCTCATGAACCCAAGGGATAATTCTAAGCCACTCATTTCGTGAGCTCTCGGGGAAGTGTACAGGTGACGCTGCTGCCAGTTGCAGAGAGCCACCTCCTGGTAGTCTCACAAAAAAGGAGAAAGACGTGTCCTTAGAGGCTTCTTCCTTGGCGAGTCAGTACCAGTGAAAAGTTATAGACATCCACTTAAGGATGTAAAATCTTATTCTAACTGGACAAAGTAATGATTGATCTGGATCATCGTTTCTACTCTCATGGTTAGTTATCAATACACTAAGAGCTCATAATACAAAATATCCAATTTACATTTTTAAAATTTTGAAGTAATACAGATGCATCATACAAACAAGAGCATGTATATGAGGCATCATTATTTTAAATTAACATTCTGTACAACTGAAGAAACTGAGCTAAGTAAAATACTGTGTGCATATATATATATATATATATATATATATATATATATATTATATATATATATATATATATATATATATATATATATATATATATATATGTGTGTGTGTGTGTGTGTATAGTATATGTATATGTGTATATATATATATATATATATATATATATATATATATATACTATATATATATATTATTATATATATATATATATATGATATGACATCTGAGAGAGTTGAGACATCGATATCTGCCTTTTGAAGGGTGATATTAAAGAAGGTCCATGCAAATTGTCTATCTTCTTCGTCAATGCCAGTGAGACAAGATGCGGTCCTAAGGGGCAAATCACTGTCTGATGATTCTTGCAAGGGCGTGTACGCCCTAAACGAGAGTCAAAAGCTGCCTAAAGACCTAGGGTACCTGTGATGGCAAGACAGTGAGAAAGACTAGGTCAAATGTGGACCTACGTCTTTCACAATTAAATGGGAGAGAAGCAACTTTTGCAGCTCTGACCAGAAAAAAAGTCCTGTCAGTGACACCCACCAGAGAAGACGGCTCCAATCCCTGGAATGTTAAAGAGGACTGAAAGTGTTATCGAGCTATTTCCGTTACTGCTCAGCAAGAAAGCCTATGCCTGCAAGGAAAACTACGATAGTCTTTTAGCCATGAAGACACAGGGATTGTACTGCCTGAGGAACTACTTTCGTGTCACTGACACCGAAAGTTGAGTCAGGGAGGAACCCCTCTCATTACTTTGGAAGCAGAGCTGGCAGGTCAGGCGACAGACAAAGTTGTCCGTCATTTACTTTCAATTCAGAGTAAATAAATGTTTGTTGAACAACTTAAAAACAATTTAGAAAAAATGCAGAGAGATGACAAAACCTGTAAAGTTTGTCTCAAAAAGCCATTCAGATTGATCCTAATGGCCCATGGGTCAGTTGTGATGGAGCAGAGGACCTTCAGACTTCTGTTGTACTATGCAGTAAACAGAAAGATGATAAGGAGTCTACCGAGACATCTCTGTCTGATGATTCCCACATGGGCATGTGCAAAGCAAGAGACAGAAACCTTGGGTCTCTGTGATGGCAAGACAGATAGGTTTCTCATTCGTAGTTAATCCTCGACTGAGGAGAAACAATACTAAGGCGAACAATCGCCCCATGAGGTAAGCAGTACTCTGCCCATCATTTGAATCTAGAGGCGGAGTTGCCTGCCAGTACATTTCATTCGGAAATGTATTTGACTGACAGACCTATCGAGTGCACTGCAGTTACACACGACTACCTGCAAGTTAACTGTAACAGGAGGAAAATGAAACCCTCTTGTTTGGTGATAAATGCCACTACTGTGTTGTTGTTTAACAACACTACTGGGTGCTGTAAAATCAAATTCTGAAACGCCAAGAAGGCACGAAAGGCTGCCTTGAGTTTCAGGATGTTGATGAGAAGGTATATATCATCTTGGTTACACAATGGAGGACAATGGTCTTACAGGTATGCGCCTATTACAGAGTCGATGCATCTGATAACAGAAGCATGTCGCAAGGAGAATATATGTATACGTATAAGCATATTCAAAGGCTCCTATTGATCGAGCACCAGTCTAATTCCTTCCACATCATTTGAGAGAGGAAAAGGATTAAGGACTGGATGCAAACCTCCTTCATTCTCTAATGAATGAGGATGGGAGTGAAACTGTCTCAGGGGTGGGCTTCTATGGCAATAACAGGACACCGAAGATGACTATCTTTTAACTGAATTAGCAGTTCCTGTGACAGGAACACAGAGAGGAGGAAGTTCAATGGAAGATGGCTGAGACCTGGAAGAAAGAAGGTACTTCTCCTGAATGAGTTGAATTGAATATAGAATTTAGGCCAAAGGCCAAGCACTGGGACCTATGAGGTCATTCAGCACTGAAACGGAAATTGAGTGAAAGGTCTGAAAGATGTAACAGAAGGAAAACCTCGAAGTTGCATTATAAATCAACTGTTAGGAGAGGGTGGAAATTAAGATGGAAGTAAGAGAATATGAAAGGAGGTAGAGTACATAAAATGAAAGGGGTTGCAGCTAGGGGCTGAAGGCACGCTGCAAACAACCTTAAGTAATGCCTAGTGCACCGCATGAGGTATACTAATGGCACTACCCACCTATGGGGTACTTCTCCTCAAGGATAACTACTACCGGGTCATGGCTATGTCACTATCAAGTCCAGAGACTTGACAGAGAATTCTTCTTTCGAGTATCAGCAGTAGAAGAACGCCTGTTACAAGCATTCTTTTTTATGTCTTTCCTTCTGCCTTCTTCCTGGTTGGAATGAAGGTCGAAAGAGAAACCCATAAGAGTATGTGCACTCTCTCAGAAGAGAAAGAGGAAGGCTGGCTAATTCACGATCATCCTTTGAAGCTTGAGACTTTCTAGGCCTTGCCCGGAGGACAAGGCAGACACCCTGGCATATTCCTCGACTACCGTGGTATCCACTATTCTCTAAGAGAGAGGGGCAGATTCAAATAAAGGTCCATTTCTAAGGGTAGCGACGACTTCAGAACTTACAAAACTGTAGCTCTGAACTAGGACAATGTCCTTCTTCTTAACACCAGAATTGCCACAGTTTGCTGACCGGTGCTGGGTAGTGAAGAAATCTCATAGATAACTGCCTGGAGGAAAACCATAGTGGTGTCCTCCAGGATTGCTGTCTCTTGTTGCAAGAGGGTATACCCTTCATGGCAACGAGAAACGGTATGAGATCCGAGACAGCAGCAGAGATAAGACAACCCGCAGTCGGCACAGGACCCCTCTGAGGTAAAGAAGAATTGCATCTTGTCGTGGCAGCAGAGGGGAAGAAAGTTTGATTGGGCATCTTGAAACTGAATGAACTCCCTGTCCAGAGAAAAGGTATTCATCTAGTCGAGAATGCCCTCACAAGCAAGGAATACAACATCCCTATGAAAAACCTAGTCTCTCCTGGAAGAGCAAGGGCCTCAAGCAATGAAGGTTTTCACAGGGGAAGCCATGGTCCTATTCCCAAGATCAATGTGCTGACAATTCAGTGCAAAGATCTCTGAAAAATGAAAATTGAGGGTATTCATTTCCCAAAGAAAAACCCTAGGTTTTTCTGAGGTGTGAGACACCCAATTTCCTCATCTTGAAGGGAGATTCGACAGGACCCAATGAAAACTTTCCTCTACTACTTGAGTGTATGATGAGACGATCCACAGATCATTCTAGAGATTCCAATCCCTGTAGCCGAATTCTGAAAGAGACAAACTCATCCGAATTCTCTCTGTCTGTATTGCACCTCTCGGAACAACCGAGAAGGTCAAGAGAACAGGTAAGGAGAAAAGGGCATTCCTACCTGTCCTGCTAGAAGAACCAGCAGGAGGGGTAGCTGTGGTCTGTCATCAACCTGCGATGATGACAGAATGTGCTTATGCCATGGCTAAGCACCAACCTGAGCAGAGCAGAAAGTTCACTTGAACAGAGCCGAGCACTTGATTCAGTTGAGCCATTATAGGCAGCGAACGAGCCGAGCTGATCGTACAAAAGCAAAAAGGGGTCCTGGCGTAGCAAGCAAACCGAGCCAAGACATGTGAGCCGAACCTAACCCAGTTGAAGGTGCAAACACAACCAGGGTACTAGCTCAGCATGCAAATCAAGCCCAGATGAGCCTCGTCTGCTATCAACAATTGCTTTCCTCCCTACACACTAGTCTCCTTTAAGGGTGAAGCCCCTCAAGAAGGAGTAGATAAACTAAGGTACAACAAGGCAGTGCGACAGCATACAAGAGTGCCAAAGTTGAAACTCCTACAGGAAAGGAAAACCAATAATGACAATCTAGCCATCTACTGCTGCACCCACGATATAGTAATGACAAGGTAGTCCAGCTCTAGCGACATCACACAAACAGGTCGAAGCGATAATTTACTGAAGTAAACATATGGATAATTGCTTTTGTTACACTTTGAAATTCAATTTGATAAATATCCCTCCAAAGATTTAAGTGGTGAATACAATTTTGGACATATGAAATATTGTAGTTCATGTGAATATCAATATTGGAGAAATTGAATAGGCAAATTGTTGCACAAATGAGATTTTTTTGTGTGAAACTTTGAAAGACTGATGGGTTCCTGGAGACTGAGGTCGCAGGATTTTTCCATGGTTTTTTTAAACTTCCGTATCTTGGCCTTGTGTGCATTTGGAACCTTGTTATCAATTGTTTTAAAGTTGATTTACTTTTGTAAGTTGTCCGTTGGCACAAGTCTCCCTTTCAGTTCACATATTTTGTTAAATTTACATAGTTTAATTTTGTGATAAAATTGTGAACCCAATTTTATCACAAAATTAAACTATGTAAATTTAAGAAAATAAATGAACTGAAAGGTGAACTCATGCAAAAGGACAACTTACAAGAGGAAATCAACTTTGAAACAGTTGATAACAAGGTCCCAAATGCACACAAGGACAAGACAGAGAAGTTTAAAAAAACCAAGGAAAAATTCTGGTGACCTCAAGTCTCCAGGATACCGTCGGTCCCTAGGTTTCACACAAAAAAAAACCTCATTTGCATAACATTTCACCTATTCGATTTCTCCAATATCGATATTCACGTGAACTACAATATTTTATATGTCTAAATCTATGGAGGGATATTTACTAAATCACATTTCAAAGTGTAACAAAGGCAATTATCCCTATGTTTACATCAGTAAATTGTCACTTCGACCGGTTTGCGTGACATCACAGATTATCGTCAGTTACATAAAAATACTCCGGATCCGCGCATGGGACTACTTGTTGTTTCTATATTGTGGCTGCGCCTACAATGGTCACTGTCAACCTGAAGAAAAAAAAGCAAAAATGATTAGTAGAGAAGGAATCCTCTTGCTCTGAGGGTAATTGTCCTATGAAGCAAGACAAGGCCCTTGTGAAGAGGTCCCCCGACCGCCAACCCCACCCACCCTCCTTGCCCGACAAGCGAGCAAAGAGGGTGAAGGAGGGATCCCTCTCGAAGGAGAGAACACCACAAGGATACCGGAAGAGACAAAAGAGAACAAAGGGGCAGCTACCGAGGACGCTGTCGGAAGCGAAAAAATTCCAACAACGTCGGCAATCTGCCTCCAAAGTTTCCTCCCAGCAAACTCACGACAGCGCATGTGGCAAAAGCAAAACCCAAAAATAATCATTAAAGATTTACTGCTACACCCGAAAACACGTCTGCATCACATGACGGCTTGAAGCAAACTGGAATGCTTACATCCAGGTAGGTGTGTATTCCTTCCTACCGGATGGTAGTTACTGCTTAACTATCTTGTTCAAGAGTTTAGAAGCCATTTCCCAGCTTCATCTAATGCAAAAGGACTGAGGGTTTGTATATTGTGTAAGAACTAATTCCAAGTAGCCAAAACACTTTTTTTTTTACCAATGTCAGATTTTTGTTTTTGATGGGGGTTAAATGATTATTATGACTAAAACTAGAAATACGAATGCAACTTGACTTTGTTAATCACAAATGAATATAGTATAAATAATTCAAAAGCATCAGAAGGAACAACTAAATTTAAAAAATGCCATACGGTACTATTTCCAAGAACCTCCTGAAAGAATGGAAGGACAGTCTTTCAGTAGTAAAGATTTTGTGTGTCAAGGGGTAACAAAACTGAAGGAGGAAATAACAAAACTATGTAAGCATTTAAGAGAAATGCTTAAAGCACACAGTGATTTTTGAGAAAATATCTTTCACCAGTTGGTAATGTTCGATGACCTTAGGGGCTTTGGAAGAAGCATCACCAACTTTTGTTTCATATATGTATAGTAACATCATGATGAAATACTGTAGTATTTATGTCTATTCATAACTTCAACCCTGGTAAAAACTTAATAAACTGGTTAAACCTTGATAAATCAGTTAATAAACACATCTTTTCTAACATTAAAGATTGTTTCTGGCATATACCAAAAATATTTCTGCAATTCAGACATAAATCCATTTAATAATCAGTCTTCCTTAGTTACCCAGCAATCTCCACCTAGAAACAAGTTTAAGGGCTTCCTAAACAGCAGATTTTCCAACGTGTTGTTTCATTATTGGTGCACACGCATATACTCTCTCACATGCACACATGCATGTGCACACGCACATACTCTCTCACAAGCACACATGTATGTGCACACGCACATAAACACACTGCTGTTTTCCTATTTCACACAAATTCATCTTGTTCTAAAAGATCCACTTCTATATTATATATATCCACTTCCATAATCGAAAACTTCAACAAAACTTTTATGATTCACAAGTAGCTATCGATTCTACTCAACAAAAAAATAAAAAACTGTGTTTTGATGCATGCATATTTGCAAGTGCACACATTATCTAACTTGTGTTTTTAGTTTAGCTTTAATTCAAACTAATATGCAAAAATAAATGGTTTTATGAAAACAAAAATAAGTGCAGTGTAAAATTTTAAAAAAATATAGCTTAAAATACTATTTGGTTCTAAGCTTCATTACAATAAAATACAATCCTACCTATCATGTGTAAATGTCACCAACTTTGTATATATGGTAAACTGAAATTCACAATGAATTCTGTTCTATTGCTATTAATAAAAACTTAAATACCTTTTGAATTCACCACACAGTGCATAATAACTAAACATTTTACTTGAGCAAAAGATGATTATGTGATACTATTGTTAAAAATCTGCATTCTTAAATATCAGGGGTGTGACAGTGCACTTTTAATTTTATACAGTACGTACATATATGCATATGTATGGATACTCATTCTAGAAATATATATCGCTTTAATGTTCAAAAGCAGAGAAGTTCTTGCGACAAACAATGAATACTGTACCATATGTTTGCATGAAAATATGTAAAAAATGCAATAATTCAAAAGCAACATCAGTTAGTAGTAAAGTAAATTCATAATTCTTTAGGCATGATTTTGAATGTATAGTTATTATTCAAACAGTTTAACCAGACCATTGAGCTGACTATCAGCTCTCACAGGTATTACTACAGAGAGACACTTAGAAATATGTAGTACATATGTACAGCATGCATTGTCATAAGCTAATAAAGCAGTGGTTACCATAAGCAAAATGTACCCTATTTTGTGCCACAAAAATGGTTAAGGAAGTGCTTCACATGTATTTCTTAAAGAAAAAAAAAGCTTATATAAATTTTTAATGGAACAGCAGCCTACCTTCTGGCCACAATAAATACTTGTACATCTATTCCACAAGATGTCAAAACTTGAACAATGATCAACTACCAAATAAAAAATTGAATATGCTGACAAAAATGAGGAAAAAATCTGTATTTTCCAGTACAATGATACAATGAAAGCACTAAGAATCTCATCCACTGCTGTAGCTAAATTGCATGTCTCATATTATGGATAGAGACTGCTGGGATGTTATCAACTCTAAAAAGGTGTTAAACTTTACAACCAATTAGGTTTTAATTTTTACATTATCTAAGATTCCTGTGCCATTTCTTCAATCACACTTCTAATTTAAAAATCTAAACAGAACAATCCCATTCATACTCAGATATGTATCAATATAAATAATTACTGTCAAAACATTCATAATGTAATCTGTTACACCTACAGCTTGATATACAGACACCTAATTTGCTCTGGTAAAAAATACCTTGTAGTACTGTATACTATTATCTTATTTTTTACAGGTTCTATAAGAAAATTGTGAAAGTATCCATCATCTTCCGGCTCAAGGAAGGTGATGAATTACAAAACTAAGAAAATAAATACAGTTCCCCAAAAGGAAAAAAATTACAACAATGACTAGAAAATACAACTATACCAGAATCAGAGGAAGACTGTCTGCCAGGAGCCAAGCCAGAATAACGAGTAATACGGTCATCTCGTGGAGGTCGGTTGTTGCCTCCTCCAGTATTGTTTGTCACATCCGGAGGTTGAGAAACTATGCCAGATGGAGGAAAATTAGAGCATATAAGTATTGTATATCAATTATACAATAATGACATATAGTAAAAAGGTCATTGCATTATATAAAAAAACTGTCATATGGTCATGCATGGGCAATTTTTCAATTTTATTAACACACACTTTACCTTAAGGAACTAAAAAAATTTACAATATTTAAATACGTATATAAAGGAGTAATGGCACACTGTATTACATATATTTGTTAAGTATGAGTTTCTAACAATAAAAATAATGAAATTAGTACTCTCATTCACTAAAAATAATTAAAACAATACAGGTCAACCTGAAAAATTTTATAGAAGATCTCAAACACACATTCATCATTACATTAATCCAGGCATATTTATGAAAAACAATCTGTACTCACATGAGGTAATATTTCGCATGAGATCTGTCATTTCTGTTAATTCACGTCTTGTTCGCTCATCTTCTTCACCATTGCTGAGCCGATTACTATATAGAGTAAATAGCCAAGAATGATAACAATCCTTAATTACAAAAACAATTATGTGATCAATAAAATAAAAAAATATATGCTACAAACATACATTACATTCATTATGAATTGAATTATTACTTGCATGTTATAATGTATTACATGAAACTGTATTACTTACAATACTACTATGCAGAGTATGTAATAAAATCCTCACTGCATTTAAGAAGCATTCATTTTAACATTACTGAACTCCCTATAACTACTACCGGTACCTGTGTGGAGGTATAGGTGGAAGAGGCTGCTGTTGTTTTTGTGGCATCGGATGTGGAGGAGTGTGGTGACTACTTCCAGAGCTACTTCCAGGTGTACCCATACCACTGTGTGATGGTACTTGTGGTGGCGGGAGAAGCAATGGGGTTCGTGTCACTTCAGGGGTGCCCTGAGAACCACTGTGACCACCACTACTTCCCAAACTACCTTCTGCAGTTACACTGTCTTCATCACTATCTTCTGAATCTGCAGATTAGGAAAGGTAATAGAAACTTAGTTTAAATAACTGGCACATGAATGACTATCACAGCAACCATGATGCTGGGTAACAGAGAGTACCAATTTCCTTCTGAATGGCTAACAATGATTTACTGAATTTATATGGAAACCTAAAAAACAGCAGTCAATGATGCTGAAAAACTTACCAAAATAATATATGCTTATAGTACAGGTATTAAGTACCACACTTGAAAAAAAGAATCCTTGAAATAAAAGTGAACATTCTTAAATAACATATGCAAATGAATATGTATAATTTTAAAATATGTACTTACGAAAAAATAGCAATTTCTTAAAAGATTTAAAAAATGAAATCCTCTACTCTATTAAAAATGGACTTTTATATTTAGGAAAGTCTAGTTTCCTCAGAATATGAAGTCCACAACCCAGGATTAGAAACTAACTTCTCCTGGCACTCTTCTTTGCTCCTAAAGACTGAGGCATTCAGTCAGCAGAACCTACATGGTTAAGAGAACCAGGCAACAATTATAAAAAGGACCTAGATCACTAGTAATTAAATGACTGTGCAGAAGATTAGTAACACTAATCTCCATACATCTAACACTAGTATTACTGTTACTATACTTCCAAGGGTGAGATAAGGTTATCTAAAACATATTCCAAAGGAACATTGGTGAATAAAGCTGTGATGTCTAAACTAACCATTCTGCAGTCAGTGTCAAAATTGTTCCTTATTCTTTCAATAAAATCGTAGGAATGGATCAAATGCGAGTCGGAAATTTTTCCGACAAAATCACCTAAAATCGAAGCTAGCCATTCTGCCAAATTGTCTTGAGGGGAATTGCCAGTCGCCACAATGGGTCTTACTGGACACCCAGGTTTGTGTACTTTTGGAATCCTGTTGAAATACGGGAGTCATGGGTTTTTGGAATATGTTTTAGATAACCTTAGGGCAAAAATTTTAGAAGAACAGTTACACATCCCCATTCCTTTAGAATCTTTTTTGGCATTAGTTAGACTGTGCGTATCTACTAATCATTTTTACTTTAACAATATTTGTTATAAGCAACTGTTTTGTGTGTCTATGGGCTCAAAATTATCGCCCATCTTGTCCAATCTGTGCATGGAGTTCGTGGAGAAGAGTATTTTAGAACATTGTGATTCACACATGAAGCCACTGGTCTGGGTCAGATTTGTTGATGATATTTTCATTCTTTTCAAAGGAGTCGACACACAGCTGCAACAGCTAGTTGACCATGCCAATAGCATTGTACCCTCTATTAAATTTACTGTTGAATTGGAGGAAGATACCAATAAGCTTGCATTTTTGGATGTTTTGGTTATTAGAGATAATGTAAGTAACAGGTTTAAATTTTCCGTGTTTCGTAAAAGTACTAATGCTGAGGGGTACATTCATTTCTATTCCTTTCATTCGTTGAGGGTAAAAGCAAATATTATTGTAAATTTTTGTCTTAGAGCTCTTCGTATTTGTGATATTGAACTTTTAGAACTTGAGCTTCAGCATATCTTCAGTGTTTTTAGGGATCTGAAATATCCCACTCACCCACTCAGGTGCAAACCCTGAACTACCTCTTAGATTTTCCAATGTATGTTGCACTACAGCAATGACACTTGTATTTATACACAATAGATGACTGCAGCTCAGTTGGTATCACATCCTTGAACCTGAATAATTTTTGCAATGTAGATTTTGGCTTATATACCACTCGAATGTTTATTTGCGGGTAGAATTCATGCAAAAGTTTGGTTAACCTTTTCTTAACATTAAAGGAGCTATTTCCAAGA
This sequence comes from Macrobrachium nipponense, assembly GCF_015104395.2. Classification (NCBI taxonomy): domain Eukaryota; kingdom Metazoa; phylum Arthropoda; class Malacostraca; order Decapoda; family Palaemonidae; genus Macrobrachium; species Macrobrachium nipponense. Next base: position 46,374,681 of record NC_061108.1, read on the forward strand.
AATGTGATGGGAAAATACATAACTGCTCTGTTGACATTGACAGTTGTAGGTTTTTGAAGTAATAATTTTTGAAGCTCCTTTCCTATACAGTGGTACCTCGAGATACGAAAGGCTCAACTTACGAAAAACTCAAGATACGAAAAACTCAAGATACGAAAGCTAATACGAAAAATTTTATGGCTCTACATACGAAAATTGCTCAAGAAACGAAAGGTTGTTGCTGTAAAGTCCAAGATTCGCCCAGACCACCGATAACAATTTTGAAACTTGCGCGCCGCCAACTGAGTAGACTCGCCACCATCCTCCTGCTCTCCCATTGGTTTCTGATGCTAGTCACCCCCATGAGATCCTTTTCTCCTATTGGTCAGCATCCTTCCCATTGTGCATCTACTACATAGCGGCGTGCCTCGGCCACTCGGTAGCAGCATCGTTATCGTACGCACGCGGTATTCGATCATTCTAACGATTTTGTTTATTAACGTAAGTTCGTTAGTGATTTCGTTGCAGTATACGTACTTTATCGTGTTGTGTGAGAACTTTACTCCATACTTATACGTAAATTACGTATAGTATATACGTAGTCATGGGTTTCAAGAAAGTTGAAATTCACGGAAAGAAGAGGATGCTCTCTTTGGAAACGAAGATGGAGATTATCAAGAAGTATGAAGCTGGTATGCGATTGAGTGTGATCGCCAAGGAATACGACCGAAATCCGTCGACAATAAGCACCATCCTTAAGCAGAAGGATGCCATCAAAGCAGCTACACCTTCCAAGGTGTCACTATTTTGTCCAGCAAGAGGACCCACGTGCACAACGAGATGGAAAGGCTTTTTCTTGTCTGGATAAAAGACAAAGAAATTGCTGGCGATACAATAACGGAGACGGCAATCTCCCACAAGGCCAGCGCTATTTTTGGCGATTTGATTGCCCAGGCCGAAGACGACGGAGGAGAGGGGACATCAACGCCAACCCCAGACAGAGTTCAAGGCTTCACATGGGTGGTTCCAGAAATTCCGTAAACGGACTGGCATCCATTCGGTGGTGCAGCATGGGGAGGCTGCCAGCTCGGACACGAAAGCGGCCGAAGCCTTTAAAAAGACGTTCGACGAAATGATGACCAAGGAAGGCTACAGTTCTCAGCAAGTCTTCAACTGTGATGAGACTGGCCTTTTTTGGAAAAAAATGCCTCATCGGACGTACATCACGCAGGAAGAGAAGAAGCTACCCGGGCATAAGCCTATGAAAGACAGGCTTACGCTCGCACTTTCTTCGAACGCCAGTGGGGATTGCAAGGTGAAGCCCCTACTGGTCTATCATTTCGAGACTCCTCGAGCCTTCAAGGCCCACAAAGTGCTTAAGGAAAGCTTCCAGTGATGTGGAGGGCTAATGCGAAAGCCTGGGTAACGAGACTTTTGTTCACGGAGTGGGGTAAATCTGTGTTTCGGCCCGACAATGAAGAAATTCTTGGAAGAGAAGCACCTCCCTCTGAAATGCCTGCTGGGGTTGGACAATGCCCCTGCTCACCCTCCTGGCCTCTAGGAAGATATCATAGCGGAGTATTCCTTCATCAAGGCTCTTTATCTTCCGCCTAACACCACCCCTCTCCTCCAGCCCATGGACCAGCAAGTGATATCGAACTTTAAGAAGCTGTATACGAAACATCTTTTCAAGAGATGTTTCGACATCACTGATACCACAAACCTCACCTTGCGTCAATTTTGGAAGGAGTATTTCGATGTTGTGATATGCATCCGACTCATTGACCAAGCTTGGCAGGAGGTTTCGAGGTGAACCTTGAATTCCTCGTGGAGGAAACTCTAGCCTGATGCCGTATCCGCCCGAGACTTCGAGGGATTCGACATGGGCGAAGCTGGTGCTGCAGATTCAGAAACAGTTGACGATCCTGAAACTGTGTTGCAACCAGATCTTGATGAGATCGTTGCACTCAGCAAGTTCATGGGGCTGGTCGTCGACGAGGACGACATCAACGACCTTCTCGAGGAGCACTAAGAGGAGCTTACGATGGATGACCTGAAGGAGTTGGAGGCCATGCAACATAACGCCGTTCAAGAGGAGTTCTCTAGCAGCAGCGAGGAGGAGGAAGACAACCCTATGACAACGGCAGAAATTAAGGATGTTCTAGCTGCTTTTCATAAAGTGCAATCATTTGTAGAAAAAAAGACACCCCGAAAAGGCTTACGCAGGTCGTATGCTTGCACAGTTCGATGAGGCTTGCCTGAGTCTTTTCAGAAACATTGTGAAAAGTAGGCAGAAGCAATCTTCCTTGGATAGTTATTCTTTAAAGAGGCCTTTAGTATTAGCAGGAGTAAGCAAAAAGAAAGAACCAAGTGATTACTAAAAATCAGAAAGTTGAAAGTGGTGATGAATTTGAAATTTTGAAAAAAAAAAAAAAAAATACGTAAAGTATAAAAAAAGTATAAAAAAAAATGTAAAAATAAAAAAAAAAAAAAAATTTTTTTTTTTTTTTTAAATTTTAGTTATTTGTAAAGATAAGTGTTACAGTTTTGTTAATGTGTTTCGTAAAGTTTAGTTTATGTATGTTTTCCTTACATTTTTTTATGTGTTTCGTAAAGTTAAGTATACGTACGTATCTGCCGTTTGTCCTCCTCCTCTGTCGCCACTTTCGGCGATAGCCTCACTCGAAAGGTAAGCTTCCACATTTTACTACATACGTACAGTATTTCTTGTATACCATGTAAACTAATACACTTTATTTACAGGTAATTAGCAGTACGTATTAAGTTAGGTATTGAATGGTCCAAATTATTGTAGTATTTCATTGTTTATGGGCCAATTTACCTTTATTATGAAATTTACTGGGGTGTTTTTGGAGAATTTGGAACGGATTAGCCATTTTACATGTAAAATGCAGTCCAAGATACGAAAAACTCATGATACGAAGGCCGCCTCGGAATGGATTAATTTCGTATCTCAAGGTACCACTGCATATGTATTCGTATATAGGATCTATTTGATTACGACCTTAACATTGAGAGGTTTTGATATATGTTCAAATTATGTTAATATGGACCTAGAGTTTAATTTCATAAAGCAGTGCTTATTTTTTAATGGCTTTAGCAAAAGTCTTACGAATACGTATGTAGGAAAGAAACTTAAAAAATTATTACTTCCAAAACCTACAACTGTCAATGTCAAAAGAGCAGGTATATATTTTCCCATTGTGTTTCTTGGAAATAGGTCCTTTAATGTTAAGAAAAGGTTAACCAAACTTTTGCGTGAATTCTACCCACAAATAAACATTCGAGTGGTGTTTAAGCCAAAATCTACATTGCAAAAATTATTCAGGTTCAAGGATGTGATACCAACTGAGCTGCAGTCATCTATTGTGTATAAGTACAAGTATCATTGCTTTAGTGCAACGTACATTGGAAAATCTAAGCGGCAGTTCAGGGTTCGCATCTTCGAACATCTTGGAAGATCCGTTAGGACAAATAGGCCATTAAGCAAACCACCATTTACTGCTAATCGTCAACACTCTTAAGAATATGACCATCCTATAAATTTAGATTCCTTTTCAGTCCTTACTTGCAGAACCAACGAAACGGAGCTCGGAGTGGTTGAGTCTCTATATACCCTAAAAGATTAACCCTCTCTTTGTAATAATGAAACATCTGTTGAATTACTGTGTTTTTAGGCTTTTTTCTGTTAACAAACACTTATTATTTCTCAATATTTTAAGATTTAGCTGTGGGTTTAGGTTATTATGTCTTGTAATTGTGTAATTTTATGTTATTTTACTTTGTTAATTCTAATGTAATTTATATTACTTCGTTGATTTCAAGTGTAACTAATATTCTATTACATATTGCCTGATGACAGAGGAAAGTAAATCCTTGAAACTAGTCGTAAATGAAGATGCTCTTCATTCAAGCCCTGTTTTTAATATTTATCATTTGTCTCCAATTTCCATGGAACTCTCCTATTGCTGATATATATATATATATATATATATATATATATATATATATATATATATATATATATATATATATATATATATACACAGGCAGTCCCCGGGTTATGACGGGTTCGGCTTAAGACGTTCCGAGGTTAAGGCGCTTTTCAATTATATTCATCAGAAATTATTTCCAGGGTTACGACGCATGTTCCAGGGTTACGACGCCTACAACGCTCACCTGGCAGAAGAAATATGACACCAAAAATGCAAAATAATCAATATTTGAAGGTTTTTTTATGCAAAATGCAATAAGAATGCAGTTTACAGAGTTTTCAATGCACCCAAAGCATTAAAAGTAAGGTTTTCTTTGGATTTTTGGTGATGTTCTGGCTTACGACAATTTTCAGGTTACAACGCGTCTCAAGAACGGAACCCCCGTCGTAGCCCAGGGACTGCCTGTATATATACATATATATATATATATACACTAATATATATATATATATATACATATGGGAAACAAATAAACGGTAAAAAGTGTTTGCAAACAATGTTTCCTAATGTGGACAGGCCTTTTTAAAACATTTGAGTTACTATTGGTTCTGAAAACAAAATCCCAACATAATAACTACTGATACTTCTGTAACTCATACTGAAATAAAATCACTTTCATATATGTTTTTTTCTGCTTTTTAAAAATCAAAAAGGATGTTGGTTAAATAAAAGGAATGAAAACTGTTCTGGGGATCTACTTTATATAAATCCTGTACTTTACTATGAAATCAAAACTGTAAAAATGAATCCTATGGTCGAACATAAAAGAATACAGTCAATGTTGATATCGCTGCAATAATTACCTGAATCCCTATGATGTCTGTCTGGTGATCTGGCTGTCATAACAGATGATCTTTTGGATGGCAGCGGAAGATTCTTAGGTCTTGACTGATACTGTGCCAGGGCCTCCTTGACAGCCTCCTGACGCACCTCTAAAAAAATAAGTAGAAGTTTGCCTTTGAATAAAAGTGATTGTCTGAAATTAAAGTCATCTTGGGAAATGCAATACTCTGTATTGAGCAACAAAAATAATTGACACATAAATCTGTTTTATAAATAAATATACATATATATATGTACAGCATAATAAACTTGAATTTTTAAAATGGAAAATTCACTGTTACTGTATTACTTTGATGGAAAAATATCTAAATTTAATTGATAATGAAAGACTCACTTTACAAGTAAACAAGGAAAATGCAAAATAATCTTCATGAGGTTAATTGTAAGGATAACAAGCTACTTAAAATGGATCATCAGTTCCCAAAAATGTCGAAATGTTTGCTGCCCACATCATGCTTCATACATAACATAACCAACACCACAAGCACTGGGCTATAAACATACATTTGGTGCACTGAAGGGGAATGCATACAAGTGTAGTACTGCTCTTCAATACTTACTTTTGAATGATAACATATATATTTAAAAAATAATTCATGACCTACCTTTGGTAAATCCCAGGCATTACTCACACAGGACATAATGGAATTCCAGGCATTATTCACAGAGGAAATAATGGAATAAAGTCACAAAATGTACATTTAATTAACAATGACAGTAAACAAATGAAGGGAGGCCTAATTCCATGTACTACTATTTAAAACTGATAAGTTAGAAAGTAGAAGGATATATGAAAAAACTAAAATGAATGTAATGAAATCTAGATGAACCCTTTAAACTTCATAAACTCAAATTGCATTCTAACTTGTTTAATGTGTTGCCTGTCAACACGCAAAATTTCCCGGGGAATGACAAGGACTCCCTTCTCTTCTTCAGAAAAAGGCCAATGGCATCATCATCACACAGGAGCACACCACTCAATACTTTGTCGTCCTTCCTCGGCATCAAGTATAAAATGATGTCACAACCTGGGCCTAAAATCTTATTTCGATATACATCAACAAACATTTCTCTGTAAGCTGTTCTGTGAACTTGAATAGTACACTATTATGCAAAGCCTATTTATACTGATGTGGCTGTTACTTTTCAGTCACTCAAGGCCATCAAAATCTGGGTAGGCTTTATGTCAAGTATTACAGAAGCATTAAGCTGTTCCATTTACCATGCAAATTGCACGAGACATATCCAATCAATGAATACACAGAAAAAGGACTGACTGTCGAAACTGACCTAAAATGATTAAAACTACAAATGAATCTCCCTAACATCATCCGCTATGATCAATCGTCAGCTTGTGGTTATGTGACAAAAATGACGTACAAAAACAACTATAACTGATGACAAGCTTTTTCTAACTTGGTTTGGTTTTCAATATATGTAACAGCTTTTAATGTCAAAGTTGACACATTGTTTTTAAGAAATAGTTATGAATCTAAGCAACGCAGAAGACAGTGGTGGAACTAGGTCACTTTGGGCCCTGGTGCAAATTATTTGAGAAGGCCTCTATTATAAAAAGCCAAATTAATTACCATTACTTGATTTACCAGTATCTAATGCTCATAAATAAATAAAAAAACATTTATATCTAATGCCCATAAATAAATCAAAAAACATTTATATTTATATGATTTATGGGTGTGTGTATATATACCTGTATGTATGCATCTATATTGTATGAAAAAACACATACATAAACACACATATAATGTGTGTGTATATTATATATATATATATATAATATATATATATATATATATATATATATATATATATATATATATATATATAATTGATCATAATTACAACTATTATTAGTATTATCATTATCATAATAATAATAAAATAACAATAATGATAATACTAATAATAGTTGTAATAATTATAATTATAATGATGATACTATAGTATAGATAAGAATAAAAACTACTACTACACTACTATGATCATCATCATTATCATTTATATTTTCATTATTTATCACCTAAATATAATTACAAATATATTACCAAATCAATCTACCGAGACATTATGATGGAGCCAGATGGGCCCCCAATCACAGCGGGCCCTGGTGCATTGCACCTCCTGCACCCCCAGTACTTCCGCCACTGGCAGAAGACCTGTTCAATTAATAACCCCCCCCCCCTCTCAACCCCCTACGAAAATAAAATCTGGTGTAAGAAGCCTACTTAAGTGAAGGCATTGCACAATAGCTTGTCTGTGCATTCCAGCTTTGAGGGGAGGTAGGAAGCATCAGACTTCTGATTTTGACACGACAGCAACTCTTCAAAAAACACTCCTTTGCCTCTTTCAATCAACCACTCAACAGTATCGATTAAATAACTTTGAACACATCTTTTTGTTTGGCATTAATTACTCTAACATGGATTTTAAATATGTAAATTTCCCAATCTAATATGCAACTGACAAGTTAAGAATAGTTTTATTATTATTATTATTATTATTATTATTATTATTATTATTATTATGATTATTATTATTATTATTATTATTATTATTATCATCATCATTTGTTGTTGTTGTTGAAAAATAATGAGAATGAAAAAGCAGCCCAGTTTTCCAAACCTGTAAACATCTTGTAATACAATTATTTCTCTTTGGAAAGAACAAAAGTAAAAAGCATTTAATCCCAAGACTTCCACGATCTCGAAACCATATTTGTACAACAAGCCCACCAATACATAATCTCGGGTCCAGACTTCTAACAACTCGCCATCTATTCAAAATAAATAAAAAGAAGGTCGTCAAATAATACCTGGAAAGGTCAAAGGTCAATGATAGTTACGAAGCACAAGGAAATTTGACTGCTTTCGAGTCAAAAGATATAGGAACCACAGATAGGAAGTAGCAGCGGCAGCGGCGGCAACGAAGGCATTACGGGGATGTGCACACACGTAGCGGTGCGTTAATGCGTCTAAAAACCCGCACCACCAGAAATTCAATATCCTAAGGAAAAGGTCCGAGTTGGTGGATTCGACGAGAGAGAGAGAGAGAGAGAGAGAGAGAGAGAGAGAGAGAGAGAGAGAGAGAGAGAGAGATTCGTATTAATATATTATAAATAGAATATACTGCTAGTACCTATTACTAGATAATTAACATAATTACGTAAAGTGTCATAGTACCACGTGCAAGTTGCTCGTGAGTAACTATAGAAATTAATGAAGACTACAAAGAGTGAAGTATTCTCATTTAACAATCATGTCCCAAGGGCAATATTTCTCAAAGAAACTTTCCAAATCTCAATAACGCTTCTATAATGACCTCACCCAACTTTCTCGGATTGACATAATGATGAAGAAACAGCCGACCGTATACCTCGAACAAAAGGAAAAAATCGCCGTTTCAAGACATTATTGTCGGTGGGAAAATCAAGCCGACCGCTTCGAAAAACTGCGGTCATCTAAACAGAAATAAAAATCAAACTGACTCCAAAAGTTACAACACAATTCTCTTTTAAAAACTGAAAAAATCTATTGTACACTTATACTAGAAAACATTTCACAAACATTTGAAAGCTTCCGGAAAGCCGTGACCTTTTCCTCGAAAGAAATATGAAAACACTTCTCGTATATACATAACACAAAAATACATTACAATTTTTGCTAATCCTCTATTATGAGTATTAATTAGTGACAAAAAATGGAAACTTATAATCTTCTGATAATTTAATCATTTACAATAACCCGGAGACACCCTTAATTTGTCCCAAACGAATGTCTTACATATACGTTTGTCGTGATCGAATGTCGTGATTATTTCACTCATTCTAATCCTGTCATAAACAAGGGTTGCAGGTTGGCTACAACTGAGAAAAGAAACAAGGGTTGCAGGATGCCTACAACTGATGAAATAAACTATAAGCTAAAATTGACAAGCTTGACGACTGCATAGAGGGGTAATCGACAGACCTTGCGATTCCTTTTGTAATAAGTCTGCTCCTTTGCTCAGACTTATATTTTAAACATAATATCATTTAGGGGCGCAGTTTATATAAGACTTCCGCAGACGCATCGCACTCGGCTTGCGGTCTTATTTCAGAACACAAAATTCTCGACTCTTCTTCTTGCGTTACTTCCCAAAACTGCGCTTTCTCTGCTCGTGAACTGCAATCATGGGAACCTCCTGTGTGCTGCACACAGCAGTGCTGACTATACCACAAAACACACACAAGATTTTACAACTCAAATGTTTACTGCTACTAAATGAAACACTGTTGAGAGATCACAAAACAGACCCGACACATTTTTATAATAATGGTGGCAAAGGCCACGACATATACGTATATACATATGACTGCGCAGAGAGAGAGAGAGAGAGAGAGAGAGAGAGAGAGAGAGAGAGAGAGAGAGAGAGATTATTGCAGAAACAGCGCAATAAAAACAAAATTGGAGAAAATTAGGCGATATCAGACATCTTCATATTGACGGCAGTTAGAAGAAACGTACTTTACCCTTTTTAATAATAAATATAACCACAACGAGAAGTATGGGTACAGGTACAAGAATTCCAGGCTATCACTTTCTTATTAAAACTTTCACATTCCGTATCGGAGATGTTTCAGTTCTAGCAAACAGAAGATTCAGCAGCCCAAAAACAATGTTTGTATGTTTGCGTTCTTGTGCTTTATCGTCCACAAATCTTATTTTCATCCTCCTCCTTCCTATGGCTGCCACTCAAGCAACGCTGGGTCCCCCAGCTCTTCCCTTTCCACAGCAACCCAGTTGATGCTTTCACGTACTAGTAATACTCTCCCTGGGCTTGTGCAAAGGACATACGTATATATACAAGACGCTTCCAACTCCCTTTCACCATTATCATCCCATCCAGATACGAACTTCCCTAAGTTGTCTCAAGGCATCATTTCACATTATCCTGCCATGTAACCCCTAATATTCTTCTTGATGCCATATTTTCAAATCTACGAAACCTTTTGATTCATAAACAACGTACCGCGGGCACGCACACAGACATACATACATACACACACACACACACACTATGAATATGTGTATGTGCACAAATAACTTGTATAGACTTACAAATACTACGACGAATATCATATATTACCAAACTCAATATCCTCGTGCATAATTCGCATAACTCTGGCCATCGGCTAACACTTTACGAAAGTAAGTTATTCCAAGGGTATTGAATTCGCCTAGGGAATAACTTACATCCAAAGGATGTAAGTTCGAATCCTTCGCTTTTATGGGGCGGAATAGGCTACGGAGACGTAGAAAACTGCCAGAAAGTAGGTAATCGCGATTTCATTGAGCTCGAAGGCCTTTGCCGCTACCCGAAGAAGCAACTGCATCACAAAGAGTGAAATCTTTAGGTAAGGTTGAGGGAACTGACTCAATGACTTCAGTCACTTCTGGGTATTCCAATTTGCAATGATTCCATCGACTGACTGATCTAGAAAGTCAAAATAACCTGGAATTTCTTAAGCTGCTTTCAATTTCATTAGGAAGTTTCACTAACAGTTCTGCTTCAAACAATCGTTGTCTTGTCTTCTATTCTACTTGAGTGGATTCATTCAAATGTCCAATGTCTCATGCCTTCTGGGTAATCCGCACTCATCGTTTCTAGGTAGTGAACTTGCTACCTTTGTTGCAGTTTCTCACTGGCTCCATGCGGCCAACACGTTCTGGTTTTCTCTTTCCGTGCGCTTTATTTGATGATAAAAGAAAAAATAATGGTTCTGTTAACCTTGTGGTAGATATGGTGAATATATCTGTATGGTCAAGGCAGATAACTGAGGCACTTTTACAAGGTAGCTGACTGATGCAGTTTTAAAAGGTAGGTGACTGAGGCACTTTTCATCACTTCGACAAATGTTTAATTACTAAGCTAAAAGTACCCTAGCAATGTACCTGTATTGTCATGAGAGAGAGAGAGAGAGAGAGAGAGAGGAGAGAGAGAGAGAGAGAGAGAGAGAGAGAGATTCATAACACTGTTGCAAATTCAGGAGTAAAAACTATCAGAATTTTATCCGACCGTTGTGATTCTCCATAAGAAACCAACTGAGAACAAGTCTTCATAGATTTTGCTGAAACGACATCGATGTGGATCTGACTGGGAGCATAAACACACAGTCACTCTTAAAGTCTATATGAAACAAGAGCACTAACAATGCAAAGAGAGAAAGTCGATGTTGAACTCTGCGGACGTAATAATAATTAAAATAATGATCAAAATGGCATACTTCATCCAATCCCTGTACAGTTACAAGAAAATTACAGTAATTACACCGTTAGCTTCAAGATATATGGTGTGTACAGCCTGTAGGAAAAGAAATGAAGACGTTTACGACCTACATACTGGTGGGACATGATACTTTATACGTTTCAAATACAGTTTTCAGGTTGTTGATAATGTAAAATCCTACTGTGTTTCATAAGGGGCTTTTACTCTCGTTTCGAATTAAAAGTGTATCAAGAAGTCCTGTCCTTCATGAGAGGCAAATCCACGAAAAATAAATTCGCTTCCTTTAGACGGAATCTGAAGATTCTGAAGCGTGACTAAACATATTTTCACAACTAATCTGCGTATAACAAAATTTTTCTCTATTACTCTTTGAGTCTAAATAATATCTGTCCCACATCCACAGCTCTTTCCAAGGAACATCGCTGGATAAGGTGGGCCCAGTGTGAATGAGTCACTGCGAGGTATACCACGACCGACCGAGAAGGTACCGACCGGTATTCGCGATCCCCTGAAGCTTTGGGCGATTATAACCATAATAGAAGAGAGGTAAAATTGGATTGCTTTGTAATGTATCTGCCGATAACTTGTTTTTGTCTGTGCAATGGCAACCGCCAAGCTCTACGAAAAAGAAAAAATAGCGAACAATGCAAAATCTGAAACCAAACTACCGTCACTGTCTGTCAGTTACCTGCAGAGTATCATTCCACGACATGAAAATACTATATATAACTATTTAAGGATTTCACACTGCAACTAAGGTCGGATTAATCAAGCATATACGTAGATAATGAGGTAGAAAGTACCGTACAGAGAATCTTATAAGAAACTAGCTAAGTGTTTTGCGAATGCATAAGAAATACAAATAACCACGCCTTACTTCAGATGGTGAAGCCTCACTGCCAACAGGAGAAAGAGACAGACAGACAGTCAGGGCAGCTGCGGATCCACCGTCCCCAAAGACGAAAGCTGTTGAGGGAACCACCAAGAAATCACAGACCCACACAACGCGACAGGATACTCATCCATCTACAATATTGGAGCCATGTATACGTCAACAACAAAGATGTGCATAAAACCGAATGAATAGCGGAGAGATCACCCGTGGTTAATACCTAGGAAAGCAAGAATGACAACACTAATAATGTAAGACCTGTCTAGAATAAAAAAAAAAAAGCAATGACATACACCTAAAATTTGTTATCACCATTACAATAAAACTGTCTATTATACACACATACAGATGCGCTCGACCGCTGAACCTTGACTAACAGAGAAAGAAAGCAGAAGGATATGCGTACCAGCAAGGGGCTGGAAATTGGAATTATCAGAGGGGGAGGGGTGGACGGAGGTAGCTTAAATCAAAGTCCAACATCCAAAGGCAGCCTACTGAGAACGTAGCCCTTCTGAGTCAACTCAAAGCTCCTACTGGTCTCCTTCGTAAACAAGGGCAATAAAAAGCAAATGTCAGACAGACCACAGTTGTGACGATAGGAATCGCAAGACCCATTAATGACTCTTCAATGACTTCATATACTAAAATCTTAATAAACACAAGTTGGAAATAAAAATGAATTCTCCTATTCTCCTAAAATGTGATTGTCAAGACGTAGTAATTAATCCTAACATCGTGTGTTTTGGCAAATTGAAACACTGAATGAATTGGGATTCAACAACCGAGATCATTTTCTCGCACATAACGATCCAACAAACTTCACGTCAACCATAAAGTTCACATTCTTATTTTCATTAGTGTTATTATATATCATTAATAAAACACATTACCCAAAATAAATAGCGTCAAAATACCAGAACTGCTGAAACTCGATGAAAACTTCCACCAAGACGTTTAAGCAGGGAAAACACTATATACATAGTACATACATATACATTATAGCAAATGAAAGTACTTTTATATACAAGCCTAGTAAGATCTGTATTGCTATCCGTGGATGAATTCTGGTATAATAATGAAAAGGCAAGTGATGACCAACGTGTTGAACTACCGAGAAAAAAATATCCCACTTGCAATCATAGAGACGAGGGCTTTTGAGCAAGAAACCGCATAGGATATGTTCCAATTCCGGAAAATACCAGAGATAAAGCGAAGACGACGTCGACACGAGCACCAGTGTCATGAAATGATTCAAATTTGGTTGTCTGTAAGTCGTATTTTTGTCTCCTTTTTAAGTCTGGATGATCTGCTTGCCGCCCAAACGCACCAGGTGAACAATCGCAATCACGAAGAAAAGCCGCCTCGTGCTATAATCTGCGAGTACTCTCTCTCCCACTTCTTTCGCGCTTCACAATATGGAAATGAATGTATGGTTTTGGAATCTACGTACTTATACCACCACATTAAGAAGGGTTCGACAAATTTTTTAATTACTAAATGAAGCTGTAACTAAACCAGTCTAAACCAGTTTATCTGATTCTCTTAAATATGACTCGACATATAAGAGAGAGAGAGAGAGAGAGAGAGAGAGAGAGAGAGAGAGAGAGAGAGAGAGAGAGAGCACTGTAATTAGACACTGACTTGGTTGCTTGGATACAAAAACAAGTGTGCCACGGTTCATTCTATTTATAGAGGTATTTATAATACAGAACATCAGACAAAGGCTCGTCATCCCAACAGCGTTTTGCCAGAAAACAAAGTGAAAACTGTAGATGCTTCCGTGTTCTACTCACGAAAGAATTAAAATCATTTTCTGTCCTACAAAGGCCTTAAACTGATACTGATCAACTCACAAAGTGTTTCTAGAATTGCGACCCCAGACTCCAGAGTGATGAAGATCCCAGAATCCTTTAGGAATGGAACGACCCGAGGCTTCCAACCACAACAAACAAGTTGTTTGTCAGCTGGTCCTTCGTGTGCTGCTACACTTCCATCCCTGACAACAAACCCCCCCTCCCCCCAACCCCAAAGCTGACGAACACTGGTCATTTGCCTAAGGCGAGATTTCAAGGGAGTATGGGGGAGGGGGGTCACAGGGGCTTAGATGTAGCTTTGTGGCGTTCTGTTCCAGGGTAGGTAGACTGTAATGAACACAAGTGAGCTCAAATCCGCCACAACCCATAATATCCGCACCACCAATGAAACTCTCTCAGCATCTCACACTGCGCTGTTCAGGTCTCCAAAAACGGCATTCTCGCTGTGGTAAGCGAAGACAGAAATATACTACCGTGAATGATTTGTATGAAGTACATTAAAAGGATCACCATAGCAGGAGTCAACACTACATTCATCCAAACATATTGCTATCTGTAGCTCACAGGCATTCCACTATTTTGTCAGCCGTTTTTTAAATGAAAGTGCTGTACCTAAATGTGGTAACATGACAAAAAGACATCTATCAACGTGGTACTCAAGTTACCATACCATTATTATCATTAACCATGAAAAGTATTCAGAACAATGAAATTCACTGAGAGAAATAACCAACCAATTTACACTCGACATCATGCACCTTATTCCATACTGAACTCCTCGATGTCACTGAAAAGTTGTTGTTGTTATTTTCTATTATGTTATCATCTTATCATCATCTAGAAAGTATGTCGGAGGACACACTTTCAAACACCCTCAACAGAATTGTGGGTGTGATAAATGTCTATAATTGCAGGTGATTCGTTAGTTCCGTTACAAAAACCTTTCGTGACATGACAAGTTTGGAGTCGTTTTTCTCACATGAAAGTAACCGTCCGTTACACTTCTGTTTTTCGATGTATTAAGTAATTTCTGCAGCTTCTAGTACAATCTTGTCATAGCTATCAAGTAACTGTTAAGCCGGCAAGTCATCATTTTTGAATATGAAAGTCAGTTTTGCATATTACTCAGTAGGCCTCGCAGATGGATCACTTGGCTGACTTCTGAAGATTCAGTAGCTCGCTCAGCTGGAGGAATAACACCATTTGCTCACGGCGCTCACGTGAACACATTTTAAAAATTCCGCACGCTTTTCATGAACTATTCTTATTCTTGAGCCTCTTTATATACACTTAAAACAAATATGATGCTGAAAAAAAAAATTTCGTTGATCAACTCATCCTCTACACACAACATAAATGTAAATAAATATACTTGAGACAGATATAAATATGGGATATCCAATATCATAATCTAGCCGAGATTCATCGTACTTTGTCATTCACAAGAGAGAGAGAGAGAGAGAGAGAGAGAGAGAGAGAGAGAGAGAGAGAGAGAGAGAGAGAGAGAGAGAGAGAGAGGCGTTCAATACAAAGAAATCTTAGGGTAAGTGGTTCTGCCCGGAACATGACATACTAAAACCATAGAGAGTGAAACCAAGCAACTCGGTATGATAAAATGGGCGACAAAATTTCGTCCAGGGTCAATTCCGATTGTCGTCTAGAAGAGGAAAATCTTTGCATTTTCCTTTTATTCGTGTTCGGAAAACCACTGGTTACCACATTTTAAACCTCATTCGTAATGCATTAGGAAAGCAAATTCAAGACACCACCGGCGCTGCATTCTAAAGGAAATCTGAGAAATATATACTGCTGGCGGTAAGAGACAATCTACTTGACAAAATGGCCGTTCCGCGAGTGTTGATATGAAGCAGGAGGACTGCGGGTCGCATCAGAAAGGAGTGCTAACAATGAGACATGAATGACACATTTCTGTTTGTGAGGGAGAGACGTCAACTTGCAGTAATCAGAGACAGACAATAGACAGACATCATTTGTCTACGACACTTGAGTTACGAGACGTGCTAGACTTTTAACAACACAAATTCTTTACGAAAAACCTCCTTTTACGGCTGCTTTTGGATGGCAGTGCGCCAATGTTTCTTCCACGCATCCTGCTGCTGATGTTATTTCATGAGGCGATTACAATTTCAAATCAGAGATAACCTTCTATTAATAAACGTGTTTGTCTCTGCTACCAGAAGTTGTCGCAATAGTCTCCTACACGGATTCCCTGCGGATATAAGGACCCTTTTGTCTCGTACGTTGTTGTTGCTGTTGTTGAAGATTAAGCTGGCCTTATGACAGCACGGGCTCTTGCTCATACAGCAGCCCGTAACTGTCTCGTACTCACTTCTCCTTTCATTTTTTTTAAAATGATTATTATTTAATCAATGTCCTTTCTACTAAATACATTTGCATTTTTTCTTTATATTAATTTCTTAAGAACCACCTTTCATAAGATAGTTTAACTTTTGACAAAGGCTCGCGTTTCTAGAGTACATGAAGCAAGGAAGGCAACGAGGTTTATGAAACAGATTGGGGAACGACTTCTCCTTTAATTAAAGGAATCCTTCCTGTGCACGAGAGAGAGGGTCTGGATCTCTTCCACCTCCACTAAAAAGCAAATACTAAATCGTTGCTTCGAGTGAATTTATTATAAATTCAAAACCATGGAGAAATGATTCTCTATGATTGATGGCAAAACACTGAGATATCTTTGAAGCGAGAATCCAAAGGCTAACGTTACCATCTGGGAAATGAAAGATGATGACGAACCGTTATGAGGCAATGCAAGCAAGACAGAAGCTGAAGAACTGGAACCACATAATAACTGGACGTCAGCCAAGTGAAGTGTCGAAAATAAGATGAGACTCCCAAGTGTATGGGGAAAGAATGTCACAGTTTGTAGTACTTTAAGTGGGCTTGAGGTAAACGCAAGGATATTAAGAGAACACAACCATTCACAATACTAAAGACAATATTTTTCGGCAGGGAATTGAAGTTTGACAATTCTCTTGTTTGGACTTTCACCCACCAGGCAAATCAGCGTTAAAACACTATGCAAAATGACACGCCTGAAATATGGGCTTAGGATGCATGGGAAGAGGCTGGGCGAGGGATGGGGCACCGGCCCCCCCAACCCCCGACATCCTCAATGACCGAGGTTCTGTGACCACTGACCACGTCCAGTGATTCTATCTCAACCTCACCGTTCCACGCTTTCCTACACCGTAGTTAATTGTTTTTTAGTACAACTTGTGATGGAAGTTCCTCGTGGTCGCTGAAATTTTCTGAAAGCTAACACTCACTCTATCTGCGAGCTTCAAAACTGGATTGTTTTCTTTCACAGGAATTCTCCGCACTGAGAGAAAATGTGAGAATTAAGACAAAGGTAAAAATATATCAATCGACTGAGGTTCTAAGTGCTAGCTTTGGCTAGACCGTTTGTATTATAAATATCAGTATCTATATGTATTTACCTACTTGAAAATTTACAAATGTACTCGGTAATTAGTTTTTAATTTTTTTCTCTTTGTGGCGAACCTACAAACATAAATTATAATATACATTATATATATTATTCTGAGAGAGGAACTCAACAATACGGAAGGTTCAAAGGAGATTCTTTTTTTCCGAGCTTTCAAGGAGCTCCGCCTACATCGTCCTAGTTTTTTTTTTTTTTTTACAGTATTCATTAATAAGTCCTAAAACATCATACAAGAAGCATGATACAGAGACTAAGGGCATCGTCCCGCAATCACCAGGCTGCCAAATGATAGTCTGTGAATCACGTGGATGATTAAACAAGGCAAAGAGAAGGTGGCAGCGGTCATCCCTAGATCAAGTGATCGATCGACTCCTGCAACCGCTCCTACAAACAACCTACCATTTCCTTACCATCACCAACAACCATAAAGTCGCCCATGAACAACTGCACCAAGAATGAGACGCGTGGCTGCCGTCATTACTGCCCGACCTTCGTGAGCGTTCTTGAGAAATTCAACCTCGTCCTCACTGCATGCATGATGCCTGATGCTACGGCCACGAATATGAGATGAATGTCACCCAGTATCATCATAAATATAATGATGCGCTGATCTCTCTCTCTCTCTCTCTCCTCTCTCTCTCTCTCTCTCTCTCTCTCTCACTGAGTAGAAGTAAGCTACTTAACAACACGCACGATCTAACAAACAAGCTCACGCATCATTTGTTTCCTACAAAACCTGATATACGTCATACAATGCAGGATTTCATATGATGGCGCAAAGAATGGATACGTTCGTAAGACATCCGAGCATAAGCTCCTGAGATCGGATATGCAAGTTACAAAAGAGGCAACGTGCCCACCGGGAACCCGTCTTCCGAGTAATGCCCAACACTCATGGATGGGGTTCGGTGAGGCTACCTACGCCTCGGAAATACTTCACTCTTCTTCTGGGCGAACCCTCCTTAGGTTGAAGAAACTTATCAAATACTGCAAATGGTAGCATTTAATCGTCGCAATTTCCAATTTACAAAAATAAGAGCAAAAGGAAAAAGTAGAGACGGGTAAATCAAGGCTAGCAGAACTGCAACATGAGAGAGAGAGAGAGAGAGAGAGAGAGAGAGAGAGAGAGAGAGAGAGAGAGAGAGAGAATTCTTACGTATATTTAACCATCGGAAGTCTGCACTAGCATAGAAATTATAAGTAAAAAAAATATATAAATAAATAAAATTCAAGCAGAGAAAGGCGAATCTAAAATTGGGAAAAGCTTAAGGAACAACGAGGACATCCCAAAACGAAGTGCAAGACGAGGCTGAAACTAACCCACAGTGGAAACCTGCTTCGTATATATATATTATATATATATATAAATATATAATTAATATATATATTATCTATATATATATATATATATATATATATTATATATATATATATATATAATATGGGAAGGGGAAAAATCATCACTTCAAATGATGGCTTGAAACGAATTCGTGGATACAGCCAAGGAGATTCACGTCCAGTTCTTGGACTAGAAAAGAAAAACGCTGCAAATGATAAAATATAAATGGCACTAACAAGGAAGCATAACGACACTAAGGGAAAGGGCAAAAGTGCATTCGTGGTCATGTGTGGGCGAAGGCGCAGGAGGATCATTTCGCCATCGTGTCTCGACTTTTATACCTGTCCATTTATAGACGTTGAGTGTTAAGTCTTCGACCAAATTTTGAACTCTTTCACCACTACGGCCATTGGCGAACATAACGAGAGAGAGAGAGAGAGAGAGAGAGAGAGAGAGAGAGAGTGTTTTTCTTGCGATGATATCTTAACATGTCAGACGTGGACAATTAAGCAATGCAATAGGCAAGAAAAACTGAGAAGGCAAAACGGAATGGAATTCATACAAACCGAATTTTTTTCTACACCATTACCGTACACATGAAATCAGACAGATCACAGTTACTTTTCATCTAGACGAAGAAGTTACGATGTCAAATAAGCATTCCTCTGAGCAGTCGCGTTCGCAAAAATTTAACAAGCTGGGAGATCACAATCATTCCACATTTACAGAAGTATAAAATTGATAACGAACATAATAACAGGGTGAACAAGAGTCACTGACAGTACGGACAACGGCCTCGAAGACTGTACTCACAAACAGCAGCATTCTTTCAGAGGCACCGAGCCTTAGGGCAGGTCAATCGAAGCAGGCCGCTACACAGACAGACAGACAGAAGAGAGAAGAGCAAAAGCAATTCCCTCATCAATTTTAGTGACACCAAATTTGGGCCTCGAGGCAATCATGGTAGACGGGAAGGACGAGGCGCTCTTGAGGGCGATAACATGAACTCCTCATATGTAATAGAGGATGTCACTCCTTTTACCTCGTCGACTAGAGTTCACACTGTTCACACTGTATACATATAATACGCAGTCTCCTTTTCCATTTACTCCTCTACACCAAAGAAGCTAGTCTCAACGGATACAACACTGACATGTTTTTCATGTTCGTAATGAGTCATCATCACTTAAACGCCGCGATTATGCTAATACTAAAACTCTGAAATAAGGAGAAAATACGCGTGATATCTTAATGAGGAGCATACCCACTCCGCCACACCTTACATATGCATTCCTACCTTCATTCTCGTCTTCCTCACTTCCATCCGATTCCCTACCCTCCCCAACCCTCCTCCCCTTACCCAGACCCGTAGTCCCCAATCTCTTCCTGCGAAGGACACTTTCAACTCCTGAGTCATCGCCAATATTAAACGTAGGAGGAGGAGGAGGAGGAGGAGGAGGAGGAGGAGGCTGAAACGAGAGAGAAAATGCTGCACGGGATTAAGATGTAAAATTTCCCAAGGGAGATAAGCAACAACCAGCTCTTCTCCGTCAAATTAAACCATTTTGTCTGGTCTCGACTTGAGACATCTAATCTGTCTTGGCCCTGACACATCGAGTAACTATCTGATGTCAACGCTTGAAGCGAGCCCTCTACTGATAACAGGAAGAGATTGTGTTCCCCTTTCATTTACACACACGAGGCTGAGAGCACCTAGGAGCTGGTTCTCAGCGCTACCTTCACAAATAAGCAAACAGCGTGAATAACAGGAAAAAAAAAACTTTTATGCCTCTCAAGACGACTGAAATATCTTCTTGCGTACTTACATCTTTGAAAGACAGAAGCCTCACAGCATCCAATAGCATCAATTTTGCAGACACGAGTATAAAGAACGATCACTCGCTTCACACAATAAATCAACACTAATGTAGACGTAGAAAAAAATCTTTCTTGAAAACAGTTTAGCTTCCCGGATGTGATTTCATAGTTTTGGGTCTCTGTAAACTACCGGAATTTGACCACAGTTACTTTCTCCAAATTCTTAGGAATTTAATCCAACAAAACGGCCGCGTTCCTAAGTACTGTATCTCTAACGGACATGAGTCACAATAACAAAGCTTGAGGCCGGAAACGTTCAATTAAAATTTGTTCATACTTTGCCGGATATATTTTTGCGTTTTCTTTGTTTGTCAATATGTGCACGAGCCCGTGCGTGTCCACCCGAGAGAGAGAGAGAGAGAGAGAGAGAGAGAGAGAGAGAGAGAGAGAGAGAGAGATACTACATTACCAATACTTACGACTAAAGCTTATAGAAGCTTCGGCAATCTTCGCGAACGGTTTTTTTGTAAAACCAAAATAGCTACATAATTTACTGGCCAAACGAAATCACCTTAGGCGAAGAAAAGAGGACACTTGTAATCGTGCATGGATATAATCAGACACCCACTCACGCAGGTATGAGGAAATATTTCCCAGTTTTGACTGGACTACAACTAAAAGACCACGAATCTAGCAGATGATATTTCTAGATCTTGACCCTCTCCTCTTTCTGAAATTAGCAGACGTAAATAGTGAGACCGACTTTCGGGATGACGGTTCGCAAGGTATTTGTGCCCTGAATAAATCAGGAATTCCTAGCGAGGAACATCGGCCGCCCATATTTTGTTCAAGTGTAAAACGTTGTTAGTTCTCTCAATTAACGTGACTAATACACAGCTTCACGTCATCCCATTAATGTCATTTTTTCTTCCAGGAATTTTAAGAATATATTACATTCTGTAACGACAAGACACATCACTGATTGTGTGTGTGTGTGTGGAGAGAGAGAGAGAGAGAGAGAGAGAGAGAGAGAGAGAGAGAGAGAGAGAGAGAGAGTCATCAGTAAAATCTTACAGGATGCATCATGAATGACGTCACCGAGCACACGTCACCAACAATAGTAAGCAAGCGAGAATGCGCTTCTGAACCGTTTGTTTCTTCTGTCCACCTTGAATTCCTCGCTTATACCTCAAACTAAATACACGTTACGTTTAGAGAGGGAATTGGAACTAGGAAAAAATGCTTTGACCCGTGTGAGTAAGCGTTACTCTGAAAAAATACCCCTTTGTTTCATACTAAGTTGAATTCAATTTCCCACACGAGTGAGACCAGGAAGAGACTGGCGGAACAGAACAAGTCCTAAATGGTAAACCGGGAATTGCCACTATGGTCTGCTCGCTGGCTCTTCCATCGTGATGTTGGGGGCTGGCAATGCATTCATCCGTGAACGTTGCAAGTGCACTGCGGTTCTCTCCCCTGGTCCGCTCTCCCGTCAGAAAGAGCTGGGATTTGTCTTCGGCAGCTTGAAAATAGGAGACAGAAATGCCTGAAGAACAGCTTCACCCCTCAGAAGGTGGGGGCTGACCTCGCCCTGTGACGATTCAGTCGTTAACTGTAGTGGTCACTGGAAGTAATGATGTCACGTCTGACTTAGGGATTTGGATACGACGCGCCGGATCAAGTCAGAATTGCACCCACTCACTCACTCACTATTGCGGTCGCCAAAATGTCTCCAGGCATCACACATTTTCGTTCATCTGGCAAGATGTCTAAAAACTCTTTTCCCCCCATTTCAAATGGAGAGAGAGAGAGAGAGAGAGAGAGAGAGAGAGAGAGAGAGAGAGAGATTATATCTCCTGAGAGAGAGAGCTTCCAGATGTACTTTAACACTTACGTGAAGGTAACACATACAATCAAGAGAAATGATTAGACCAACAAGTCATTCGCGTAACGGCAAAGCGTCGCGTCACCCGTTGTTGCAAATGGATGCCTTGGGGTTTTTCCAAACTCAGGAATCAACTTAAAACTCTGTTTGATCGGTCACTGAGCGAAATTTCGTGTCATTTTGAAACCCGCTACATCTACCACTACCACCATACAACCAACAACAACAACGCTGCCTGTAAAGAAAAGAAAGCGTGACCCCGTGACCAGAGATGCTTGAATATCAATAGCAAAAGTTTGGATGGACGTACGAGACTATTAATTCCTGCCCCTCCAACTTCTACCGTTTCACTCCTACTGAGACCTTGATTGATGTCCTCACGATGATCAAGAGATGCATTCATAGTCTCTCTCTCTCTCTCTCTCTCTCTCTCTCTCTCTCTCTCTCTCTCTCTCTCTCTCTCAGACAACTAAGTTACAAACCGACGCGTCGCTCGCTGTGACTCTGGACCGTGGACTAGGCATAATTACTCGAAGACATGACTTTGGAAATCAAAGGCTGCATTCGTAGATCCAAACCTGCAATAACATCTTTTAAACCTGGATACTTTCCTTCACTTCCATTCCATCCCATTCGTGGACATTTGCGCTCTGCTCATGTCTGTCCTGGTCTAGTCACATGACAAGGTCTGAGAAGCATTGAATTCTTCAAGCCTTATACTACTTCACCTCAATTCAGCTCACTGGAGCTTCATCATCTGCCGTCAGCCTCTAACCCGCGGAACTGTCTACCTGGAGCACATCTGCCACAGACAATTACATGAGTCCACATATTCAACCAAACTAGCATAGGTCACGGATCTCCTCCCGCACGAAGCCACTTCTGATGGATGCTACGGGTGGATCAGGCACTATATGGAACGCCATTCAAACTCGGACTCACGTATCATCTCGAATTCCAGTCAGAGGTGACGTCAAGGCTTTCAATGGCCCATTAAAAATAAATGGCCAATTCAATACAAGCTGACATCAATTAGGCATTTTTTTCGAACCGTAACATCGGTATTTTCTAGGATGTATTCACAACGATTTCTTCCAATCTTAAGAAGCCAACGCAAAATTTTCTTCTCATAAAGCAGTTCTGTATTCGATGTAAAAAGTCGCAAAGCACAAGGAAATACCCAATTAACAATGAAGATACACTTGAAAATAGTCATGGCCAATATATATCAACCTGCAAACCGTGACCTTATGTTGATTTCTAAATTGCACTTTAAAAATTACATATCACTTAAAACAGTTTTATACCGAAGGTCTTAATCTCTTGACTGCAACAGTACACTGCCTTCGGTATTGGCCTACAGACACACTTATTTTTCCAACACTTGCCAGTGGTTAATCATAATTCCTAATTTTTATCACGATTTTCGTTAATCGTCATAGGAATGTACGAAAGTTATTGGCGGAGAGTGTCTCGTTAACATTTAGCCGAAATACATCCAAGTAGGTTGTATGTATAAGACATTGAAGCCATCGACTCTGCCAATTCAGAAGCTCGTTTTAAATGGCTTTTCTGTGTACAGTTCTCACACTTTACTTAACTGAACCACACAATGACACTCTCTTCACTCTCAATCGTGCCATGATGATCAAAAGGCATAGAGCTATCACACTCTCTCACAACAAAAGCCGAACTCAGCTTCTGGCTATAAACTGATTAATGTGATAAGGCGATTTTATAAGAGAGAGAGAGAGAGAGAGAGAGAGAGAGAGAGAGAGAGAGAGAGAGAGAGAGAGAGGAGGGGGCATTTCGACCACATCCTCACCCAACACAACCCTATTTTGTGGCACGATCTGCGGTGACCAAAGGGCAGGCCGATCACATCCTTCTCCCAGTAGACATTTTAATCCCGAGCAGAAAACAGTGTCAGACAGTAAATAGTATAATAATATAATTATAATAATATCCGTTATTTCAGTTCAGGGTCATAAAGAGATCATTAATATAGAAACTGCAGTACACAAAATCAGGATACACGGAATAAGAAGTCATAATCAAGTGAATCTTTAAAGAGAATCAAAACTCAAAAAACAGTTCAAACAATATTTGAATGACAACTTACAGAACTAAAAAGTTCGATCTAATCTTTGACTTGAAAAAGAAGTTTCACTCGCCATTGAAACTATAAATTGTGTCCACCTCGGAGAAGCTCACCTTCTCGAGACAGCTATGGAATCCCCAAACCACAATGTCGCCACGACAGATTTTCTAACATTACGTCACCTACGACGTTTATGCTGCATTTCCCTTTACCGAAGAAAAATGTATCAGCATCACTCACAACAAAGCGGCATTGGGACACTGAATCCATAAGTTTTACGAAACTAGAATTACCAACCAGTTTTTCATGAGAGAGAGAGAGAGAGAGAGAGAGAGAGAGAGAGAGAGAGAGAGAGAGAGATGGACATGATCTGGTGACCCCCGTTTGGGTGTCAAAGCTGAGGCAGAGCCGTTAAAAGCGAGGGTGGCGGTGGTGTCACACTGCAATACAACACCAGAAACAGAACTCCCTCAAACGGCAGGAAGCTCCCTGAACGGGAAGTCACAAACTCTGCCCAAATCATTTTCCGTCTCCCTTGACACAACAGTATTAAATATACCAAAAATCAGTGCAAGGTACCAGTTTTAAATACAGATGACTACATGATCTAAAGGAAGACCAGATAAAAAAAAAAAATACTGAAAATACATAAAACTACGAAACGTTCGAATATCCATTATGCTATAAACAATGAACCTGTCATATGAGGCATTTCGAGATAGAAGTCGAACTACCATCCATGATACAAAGAATGGAATTTCATGTTCTCTAGCGCTGTACATTCCCCCCCCCCCCCCCCCCCCCCCCCCCCCCCCCCCCCCCCCCCCCCCCCCCCCCCCCCCCCCCCCCCCCCCCCCCCCCCCCATTTCTTTATTTAGAAGTTCGAAGAGTATGGGAGAGACAATAGAAACGTCTCCTCACAACTCATGTGACAATTTGTTGAGACTATGAACTTCAAGTTGTACAGTAACTTTGAAAAACTAATCAAAGCTCAATATGCGCACACACTCAAGTACTTCTGACTGACATTGGAATATACAGCCGAGGAGAGTTAGTTCGAAGCACACAAAGCACTAACAATCACTCGAAGATGTGAGGAGACCCCCCCACTTGGTCATTTCGCCCACATTCTAATATAATCACAGAGTGAGCAAACCAGATTACCTTCGACTGTGGGAACCGGCTGACCCAACGCAAGGCCAAGAACAACACTGATTTACAAGAAACATCACTAAGCTATCCATGGCTACACCAACAATACCATGCACACAGGTGGCAATGATATTGCGTCAAAAGAAGTGACGTTCAGTTCGACGAAGTAAGATACATAATCACAAATTACATCCATTCTTAAAATTACTATTAGCAAGAAAATCAAGAAGAAAGAGAGAGAGAGAGAGAGAGAGAGAGAGAGAGAGAGAGAGAGAGAGAGAGAGGAAACATCAGGAAGTGAGAGATGGCTTTTTAGGCCACAGCCTGCTCATGACAAGGATACTCGGCTGATGCCTTCCGTAGCACCGACGCATTGCTGCACACTTTCAAATCCTAAGGAGCAAGCGTCTACGCACTTCCAACACTGAAAGAGGGACCTAGCCTAACTCAGTATGACAAAAACTTGCCATTTCTTACAATTTGTGTATTGTACATATGCCCATGCGCTACTTTGCTACAAGTTCTTGAATCATTTAACACCAAATTGTCACAAAGAATAAAACGCACTCTCCCTTCCTGTGACGTCAATTTTGATCGAGTGATACTGGCCTTCACCTCATAATGCACACACTTTTAAGTTCTGTAGGTGACTTCAAGACACCGGAGACGCTAAAATGGAGACATTTTTCAGGAAAATTAAAAACAATTTGGATGAACTAATACGGGAACACTAGTAACATTTAAAACTCAAGAAAATCCACAAGTTAACCTTGAAAGTAAATGCACAATGATAAATGAATTACAATAAAAATAAAAAACCGTGGATGTCGAAACTTCGAAGAAAACCGTTCTTAGTCATATTCTCAGTCTTAAATTTCCTAGCAAAAACCAGTCACTTCCGGTCGAGAGTAGGTGTGCGTAAGGCGCGCCAAAAGTACAAAATACATTCAATAGGCTATGTGACCACCTCACAGAGGCAAAAAACCATTCTTTCCGTTGCTCCCCAGACTCACGTATGACAACATAATTAACAGGTGCTCAGCAGGCAGAATAAGTACAAGTCTAGCTTCCCTTTCGCCTGCCTGGAATGGTCACAATTTTCCTAAAAAAAATGTGCGGTCGTGCCGAGAAATAATAATGATATAAGATGGTCATAAGGTCACTCTTCTGTATTTCTCTATGTCAAGTATACAGTTCAATGTCGAGGAAAAAAATCAGCACATTCACTCACACAAAAAAATGAAAAATAAAAAATTTTCACATTTCAACATTAGACCTTGAGCAAACATATTTGACATCAAAACAGCTTTAGACTCTCAATATATAAATGCCAGGAAGATGGGCACATGAAGTCTTCTGTACGTGAATAACGTACCACTCGACTGAATAACGGTCATTATATCATTCTCTTGAGCGAGACAGCATATCAGTCACGTTTACGAGACAGGTCAGAAGAGCTACTAACTCTGTAATCTGACTTATGAATGAAAGTTCAAGGCCTAGGAACTTACTATAGTTCAGGTGTATTTTTGTTCTCTCTCTCTCAATTTTAGCTTTTATACTTAGCTTACAATAGCAGGAAGGCTTAGAGTTCATTTAAAAACGGAAACATCTTGAGAGAGAGAGAGAGAGAGAGATTTATAACCTTGCATAATGATTTGATTTCGCCTGAAGTTCTCAAAGGAGAGGAGTGACAAATCATGAAACATCATAGTTTAACCTTGCCTTGGATTGTGTGGTCGAGTTGCAGTTCCATTTGAAGGATTTTTGTTGTAGATCCATTGGGAAAGTGTCCCATTCTCTCTGCAGATGAATGAAGTCGCGATACTGTCAACGAACATGTGCAAACCGGGGCAAAGACTAATTGCAACCAAATATCCACATTTTTCCATGTTGGACCCTCACCCAGGAACAAGATGCCAAGTAAAATAGCAGCGAATGGATAATACTTTCAAAGGCACCATGAAAGGCTTAGAGAAATTATCTGTACCTTGAGTATCACAAGGAGAGATCATCAAAAATATTTGAAGAAAATCATACTTATCATCAGAGCAATTCTCTTAAACAGTAATGATAACTATGCTATATGTAAAACACCCAGGATAATTCGCCATAACAATTCCCCAAACGCCCTTGAATTATATTTTTAGCTCCTAAACACACCTGATATTGACCAAGGTCAAGATGACAAGCAAACCTATATCAGTACAAGGTTATACAACGCAAGACTCCTACATGGTATAAATCATAGTTTAACAGCCAGTAAGGAAGTTTTTCTTTACTGTAGCAAACAAAAATAATCTACCACACACCCACTCTCAAAAGCTCTCAAGACTTAAATTATTTACACACACACATTCGTATTGGTTAAGTATATTTCTTGGGTAGAGACAAAACCAGGTGCTTAAATCACTGCTTAGGTCAACTTACTTGGTACAGTAACTTTTTTTTTTTTTTTTTTTTTTTTTTTTTTTTTTTTTTTTTTTTTTTTGAAATTGGTCTTTTTTTTTGTTTTTTTTTTTTTTTTTTTTAAGGAAGGAAAGCCCATGCACCTGTTCTTGCCCGGTAGTCGAGCCTGGGTCTCCTCCTCCGTGCTAGGACCTTACCAGAGGCCTACCAGATATCTGTCCTATTAAATTCAAGCCAATGTGTGATCGTTCACCGCTTTTCTATGTAATAGAGTCTATGCGGAATGAACTTCACATTCAACTTACAAAATCTTAAAACAGAAAATGCAAAGCAACATAATGTACTTGATATACTTCAAGTACCTTCCAGTTACAAAGAAAACTGTATTCACTGCGATAAAAAACGCTATGTTATATACTATTCCTTTTCGCTACCATGTGGTAGCCCGAGGACTATTAGTACTTACAAAGCAAAATATGTGGACACAACATATGTTCTATTTAGTAAGGATGTCATTAACATAACTGCTTCTCAAAAATGTCAATCAAAATATTATTCAATAAGTGAAAACTGACGGGGGAAATGAGGCAATTCATGGAAAACTCTTCTGTATATTTGGTAATAAAACGTCAGCTACAAAACAACCTAAATCGGAGGTGTATAATAACATTGGAGATTATTGCCTGTACTTGAAACCTCCTGCGTCCACCAACTGCCACTTTCTGGCACTTCCAGAAACAGAGCGCGATGTCTTCCACGATGGGTAGACCCTTTATGCGTTCCATCGGGTGTATGTCTGTCCCCACCAAGGTCATGCAATCAACTAGCCACTTCATCGTATTAAATCTCTTAATTAATAATGACAACCTATATTACAGTGTAACACTATTCGAAATACAAATGGGAAGTTGATATATACTTGTTAAGAGCTCTCAAGACATATATTTACACACACATTCGTATTGCTTACGAATAATTCTTGGGTACTGGAATACATTTAAAAGTTGATTACGTAGTACTGACACCAAATTTTCCTTGATAAAATGCAGCAACGAAATAACATTGATCTTTTCTTGGCTATTCTATTCACACCAGGAAGAAAACACGATCACATGATAGTGACGACAACGAAAAGTATACCTACACCTTGAGTGTACACTTTTACACCCGAACAAAAAAGTGGGAGGGCTAACCCTAATCAACATAGAAGGCCAGTGCAAAGATGGAGAGGCATAATGCATAAAATGTGGACCGAAGAGAAAAAGAATGTTCAGCGAGAGGAAGGGGGGAGATGTGGGCGCGAAGGTGAGCCGGAATTTTCGGAAGGGGGAATCAGGGGGTGATTCAGTGGGAGAGGCAAAGGTTCCAAACAAAAACTCACAATGGTGGTCAGTTGGCTGTCATTGGCCACTCTTCACGAAATAAATGCCTGCGTACCACCACGCTTCACTAAAGCGCACACAACTATCCTGGAAAATGATATAATCATCTTTCCTTCAAGCTCTGAAAATCTTACCAGAGGAGAGAGAGACTCCTGGATCTCCTCGTCACACTTTCCTCCCTGAGTGACGTCTCCTTTGACACTTCGAAAGTCATCATCGATTCAACACAAATCAACTTAAGAAGCCATTCGTCCTGTCATCGTGAATTGTGGCTATTTGAACAAAAGAATTATTGCTTTCCTCAGCCTTTCGCTCGTACCTCCCCAACACCCACACAATCAGCAACTGCTCCTTCAAGAATTTCCTTTCCCTTCTTATCAGCTGGTGCTGCTCCATGCCCAACCATCTCGCACCTGTTCTGGTTCTTCCCGGGACTTACTCCCTCCCTCCCTCCCTCCCTTTTCCTCCTCCTCCTCAGCCACCAGCAGCAGCAGCGTTTCCTCCTCCAAAAGAACAGAACCGTCGATGAACTAACTCACCTGCTGCTCGCTTTTTCCATCGCCGCAGAGAAGCTCTGCCAAAAGCATCCTTCTCAATCATTGCTGTTCGGTGACGAGGCAAAGAAGTCAGTCGCTCCCGATGAACCAACCTTCCCTCTCAGTTTTCTTAGGAACTTCAAGATTTGTTGTTTTTTTTGGAAAATATTCACACTTACAAAGAACGTGTGTATATTTACTAGGCAATCACTTTCACTTGGTTTTCAAAGGTGTTAGCAACAAAATATACAAAACAATATATAAGGCTGCAATAATTAAGGCTGCGAATGGCCAATGGCTAACACGTGGTTCTTCCCAAATATCAAACACAAAACTGTACGAAAACACAGACGAATACGATGTAATGTGAAAACTGCAACTGAGCTACGGCACATGATCTTACAGAATCGTAATTAACTCTGAATTCAGCCTCAGGCACTTTTAGACTCGACGCCGAAGGCACAATTATTTTAAACCGAAATAAATGAACTAAGATAATCTCACTCTACTGTATATTTCGTGTTGACTAATGCAGGCTGTAAGCATCACAGGTCACTAAGCAGGAACGGAAGCCATTTGACTATTAAAATATCACAATGAATGACACAATGCCAGGTAATCCGTGAGTGATAACGTCACGCTGGGTTGGGGAGGTTGGGGTTACAGGGGTGGAATGGACAACAAGCCTGCATCTCAACCCTCGCCTCGACTCTTCGCTCTCACAGCCCAATGGACACTGGCAAGGCAACCAGGGTTGCCAAATGGAATAATGAGGTGGCGCTAGATTTTCACCTAAAAAGCGCTAGGAAAGCGCTAGATTTTAAACTATCAATTTCTCAATATTCCGGGTCACATAAAGGCTATAAAGTATGTTTTCTTTTACCCCCTTTTGGCACATTATATATCAGCCATTGCTCTTTGGCTACCAATACAAGATTGGTTAACTAAAGACTTTCTATCTCTCTCTCTCTCTCTATGTGTATATGTTTATTCATACATGCACATCTCATAATAGTATGGTTACTCTCTTTGTTAATCATTCTTTTTATTAGACATTCCTTATCAATCTTAATGTGGTGAATTGAATAAAAAACATCTCTCTCGTTAGATACATCTTTATTTTCAACCTTAAATGTTGTAGTCTTGAACAAAGGCATAGACTAAAAAAACTCGTGTACTATAATTTCATAAGTAGTATATTTTGAATTGGAATTAATACGAGAAAATTAAGTAGCAATAGTAATAGTAGGAGGGGGAAGAAAAAACATTTAGTGCTAGTAGCACCACAATTAGGCCTCTCCAGATCAAAAGGTTCCCAATCTTCTTCCAGATCACAGGTTGCAGCCCTACTGTGGGTTGGCTGTTCCTCTTGCCCAGCTTGAGTGTTTGGTCCTAAGGAACTATTGTATGCCTCCATAGTGCCAATTGCCTTGAGTACTTCATTTGGTAGTTCATATGTATTGCAACACTTCTCACTTATTTTTAATCCATACTTTACAGACATTATGGCATTCAATGTCGAGATTTGCATTCTGTTACGAAGCTTATTCTTTATCATATTCATGTGACTGAAGGAGCGTCTACATCGGCGTTAGAGTGTGGTAAGCTTAAGGCCGAGAGCGCTACTCAGATAATTCTTTAAAGGGATTTTCACCTGAGGAGTCTCTGTAGTTGCTACTTCCGTCCAAAATTTCAAAGTATTGGCAGTCTCTGTCCACTTTGTAAGATGGAGTTTTTTCCATTGAAAGTGAACACTGGTAAGATATTCGGCATTATCTCCCACAAGAATCTTAGACAGTTCAATTATGTCAGGCTTAATAGGCTTCAGACACTCGGAGACACTGAGCAATGACATTGACTGCAGAACATCGACGTTATCTGGTAGGCGTTGACGAAGCTGTTTCACAAGTTCAACCACAAAATTAGTGCACCTCTCCCGTATGCGCAGTTCGTGGGCAGGAAAACAGTTCTCAGTTAATTCTTTTTCACATTCATACCTAGATAAGGCCTCGGATCCAAGAAATTTTCAATCACAGTGTCCATTGAAACTCTTTTTCAGGGATGACAACTTTAGAACACAGAGAGTTAATCAAGTGCATTAGATCCTTTAGCAACTTTGTTGGATCCTGCGATTCTGCTTCAAAGTTCTTATTCACTGCTTGCACTTCTTTTAAAATGGGTTTTAAAAATGTGAGCAGTACATAGTTTTCTTTGTCTGTGTACATTAAATACAATTGTTCTGCTGTGTAGCAACGTTCTTGGTTACGGGACAATTCAAAATGTCCCAGTTTTCGCTCATGCCACTGATTTAAAATTCTAGTAACTGCACTCTCTATTGACAGCCACCTTGTTGCACTGCACTGCACTAATTTAGAGGGTCTGTGCCATCATTGAGAACACCATAGAGCTCTCTATACTTCGACTGTCGAAGTGACGAATGGGAAAACCAATTATATGTTTCCTCATATAATCCAGGTGGCGAGGCATACACACACTAGCTGCATGAGACACGGCCAGTTGAATTGAATGACACACACATTTAACTAAAATTAAATTTGGCACTTCTGATTTCAGTTTTGCATAAACACCATTATTAATTCCCACCATCACCGAGGCATTATCAGTCCCCAGAGCAAGGAGCTTAGTAAGTCTAACCCACGTTTGCTTAAAGCAGCTTTCAGGGCATCACAAATTCCCGCTGCATTGCATTCCTTCAGCTCGATGAAGTCTAAAAGGATACAACACTCGCTTCTTGGCATCAGAATAATACCTTATGACTATCCCCAACACTTTTCAATAGTTGTAATGTCATTGCTTTCATCGATGATTAAACTAAATTTCCTCTCACCAATGTCGCACACAAGTTCTCTATCGAAATAGGGCGCTAGAACATGTTTTATCACACCAATGCACTTCGATCGCTTGATTTTAGATCACTACATCCTTTACTATCACCAAAACATCCTTTGCAGATGTCGGATAAATGATCTGCAACTCTTAATGAACAATGATTTGCCACAAAAAGTGCTATTTTCCCTTCTGATCTTTTAGTATCACTATTCGTTTTCTTAAACGGTAGCACAGTTTGACGCATAGAACTGAAAGGCTCTTCTGCCTTTTTATGCTTGTCTGTATTCCTGTGTCTCTCTAAATCACAGAGCTTGGAATTTAGAAAGCATTTACAATAATTGCAAAAGCATTTACTATCATCTCCTTCAACTCGCCTCAGCCCACTGTTTATATCTCGAGTCATTTAGCCAGTCTGCACGAAAGCGCTGTTTGTATTGCTGTTTTCCCATATTGTGTAACCTAAACTTGCAGACAAGAATTCCAATGGTTCACTGAAGTTCTGAACCTCTTCTAGGTCACCAATAGACTAGATTTCCAAAATGACCAGACTTCCTCTGACTCTGGGGGAGCTGTTTGGGTCCTCCACGTGTGCTTAATCTCCGCATATCCGCCAAATTTATAACAACCAAATTTATAACAACAACACAGAGGTAAATCATTTCTCCCATTACAGATATCAAATAACAGATATCAAACATATCATCTTTTTCCATTTCGTAGAATTTTAAAGTTAATTACCATAGGTTCACGACTGGTAGTTTTTAATGCCAATAACAAGGGAAACTAATCAGATTTTCTAACAACGTGGCATCTGATTTTGGTGTCGTCAATATTTCAAACAGCTCCACGTACGTTTAAATCCTCGGATAAGCTGCTTAGATTCTCTCCAGGGACACCTTTCGGTGGTCCGCCATATGTCTAGAGGCATTTCTCCTCTCTACAAATATCTTGATTTCTTAATATCGTAGGTATAAATAAATTGGTGAGCAAGGTAATATGAAATAAAACATAACAAAGTGAGTTTGACGATTGAGAAAATAAAAATCGTATACAGACATCTCTCTCTCTCTCTTGACAAAATAATAGATATGAAACAATGACTGAATATTGCTTGAATACGATATGGCAACAAAGTTCTGGCCTGACTGAAGTGTAGAGTGACTTTGACACCGGCTTACAATAATTCATTCCTGGATCCTGTTCATCTCACAGCCATGGCTATAGACATAAACTAAAGAGCAGAGAAAAGGCAATCGTACACAAAATAAATAAGTATTTTCTAGAAAAAAGGCGATTGGAGGGCCTATGTTATCCCATAAAAAAGAACTCTCACTCGACTGTTGTAAGATGTAGAGAGAGAGAGATCGAGGGCAGGGCGGATGCAGGAAGATTTAAGTACCTGGAAATGAAAAACAACCCCTATAATCTTATAATTATAGCCTCAGGGTTTGACTCAAAGACATTCAAAGGTGTGTCATACACGTTCCAGTTGTTGTTTTTGTAAAATTGGCATCAGGGCAAATTTTTATAATTTTTCCATTACCTTCGATAAAGCGCCAAATTTCACGCTAGAAAATCATAAAAATCTCTAGGATTGCGCGACGCGCAGATTGGAAAACAAGGGCGCTAGATTAAATCTGAAAACTCCAGATCTAGCGTGAAACGCGCCAGTTTGGCAACCCTGAAGGCAACTGACAACTAAGGAACGGATCCCATCCCGAGTCCCGACCCGAGACACCGCCAGTCTCCACCACCGAGGACCTGGACGACACGTACGTACGTACGTTCGTACGTCTGTCTGTTCAGGAGTTCACATTCGGTTAGTGGGCTGGACGAGTTAGCCTCGCTGGCGCTGTTGACTCAGATACCTGTAAACCTTCAATGCAGATCACAGCGAAAGTACACCCACTTCATCATCGCTAAAATGCGAGATAGAAACCAACGCGACTCCATCGTTTAGCGAACAGGTGGACCCAGAGGAAATGGTTATCCCGCCGTCAAGTCCTCTCGTGGAAAATTACGCGGAACGCCCCAAGGGGATATGTGGGACCACAGACTTGTCCTGACAAGAAAACAACTGCCACTTCTTTATTCTTTTCAAGTCTTAGAAAAATTACCAAAAAAAAAAGCCTCTTCACAAAAGATCTTTTTTTTTTTTATGACAGAAGACAAAAAATATCATTATATACGACAGTTCATTTTCCAGGAAACTCACGCCGAAAATAATAAGCCTTTGTTTTGCAACGGAGATCAAATTTGTCAAGTACAGGTGCCATCTGAGAACAAGAAAGAAAAGGTCTGCGACTAATGCAGTTTCAGAATAATAAGGGCACGGGCAAGAATAATGGCGATCTCCAACAGGTTTACACGTGCCCTAGTGTGGCGGCTGCTAAAAAGTTGAGTCCATTGCATGAAGTACAAATCAAATATCTTCCCTTGGTGCTCAGACTTTCTCTCAGGAGCCTGCCCTCCCAAGCACATCATCATCCCCCAAGACTGACAAATAAATGAAAATACCGCGAAGACAGACTTGATGCTAAACAATACTTATAGCATACATGCGCCGTTGAAAGGTCAAATCGTGAAGTGTGAACTGTTTTATATTACTCATTGGCAGCATCAGCAACCGTGCCATTAATTAACCTATCATTTGCTTGTTTAAAAATGATAATGACAGAGTAATTGCTTTAAAAAGAAACTGAAGGATGACTAATCATTCAACGTCGTAGCCTTTCTTAAAAAAGGTAAAATAAAAAATTCCTGAAGTCAAATCTTTTCCTTGACAAAGGTTATTATTTTGGCTAAAAAATTGGAAAAACGTGTCTTGTTTGCACAATGAGGGTTACATCATATGAACACCCCAAAAGAACGCTAACACTTTCACTATCATGAAATGTTATTCCGATATGACAGTCTAAAAAGAAGAAGTAATGAACCGAGGATGATCAAACCTCCAGAGAAAGGCAGGACCTAGGGACACAGGATCTTTGGCCTCACATCCCACTCTCGTGAAAGCTCAATTTAAAGTTGGTTGCCTCAACGAAACAAAATACTCAAGAATTAGATTTAGATAGTAAAGTGCAAATATTAGTTCAATGAGTTTAGGGTATCTTAAAATGGCCAGTGAGCCTAATGTACCCGTGTTTTGTTACAAATGAAATAAAAAATGAATTTTAAAAAATGTTAAACTACCGCTCCATTCCTAAGGAATACGTTATTAGAATACGGTACTTAATACGACAGTTAACTTCTGGGAACAAACAAATAGGAACACAAAACTAGATCAGTCAATCTCCCTCCGCACCAGGTTACCACATCAGTATTCTGTCAAATTGTAGAAAAGGCAAAAGGACTTGTAGCATATCACAACGAAACCTCCAGCACAGCTGCTTCATAACACAGAAGACTATCAGAGAATGATGCCAAACGGGGAATTCAGTTACAGTTACAAGAGATTGTGGCGAACATTTTTGAAAAGAAATTCGTTCGCTTTTTAATGAATTCGTTCAGTGCAACATGATGAGACACGATTCTCATAGTACCGCCTGATTATCGGCGTTAGGTCTAGGAAAAAACCTGCTTCTTATTTATGCCTTGCTATTCGTAGGATCCTAGATCATCCATGAGGAGCAAAGAAAAATCTCTTGGTGTTTTCAGAATGTGTGCGCGATCATTTTGGAAGAAACTCCCATATTGAGAGTAAGTCAAAATACTTACTATCCGCTGCAAATAAAAGAGCGATCCTACCATTTCAAGTCACAGTTAATTTCTAGGTTGTCATGAAACAAGGAATTTGGGAGAGGAAATGAGAATGAATATATGGCAAATCTTATCAGGAATAATCTGCGGCAGGAGAGTAAAGTAATTGACTGGGGTAAGAAAAAGACGGGGTAGCTATACATCGAAGTGTTTAGTATGCAACAGCCGAGTGGAAAATCTTGTAATTAAATCAAAATAAAACACCCGTTACTTAGTATACATAGTCCGGGAACAATTTTATGATAGGACTGATAAGAGATATGATGGGAGCTGAGGATGCGTGCAGCAAAAGAATAATTTGTCGAACGACAAAGTTTTTATGAAGAAACGGGAGCGCTTTTCAGAATAAGTTCACAGGAGAGTGGCTTGTTGGTGTGGAACTGGATAGAATAACATTAGAAGTCAAGAGATGGCAAAGTACTTAGGGGGGAACAAAATGGGTCGTAAATAGTGTTCACAATGACTGACGTTTACAGAAGACACAGTAAGGACTGAGCACTGAGAAGAGACACTACAGAGTAATGAAAGCCTTTGCGCGAAGTGTAAGGTCATAAGGGTAAATGGACAGTTTAGATGGAGCAATGAACGTTCACTCGGACGACAAGAATGGAATCGGTTGTTTTGTATTACCGATATTTGGGAAAAA
Organism: Macrobrachium nipponense; assembly: GCF_015104395.2. Taxonomy (NCBI): domain Eukaryota; kingdom Metazoa; phylum Arthropoda; class Malacostraca; order Decapoda; family Palaemonidae; genus Macrobrachium; species Macrobrachium nipponense. Next base: position 46,411,874 of record NC_061108.1, read on the forward strand.
TGGCAATGTCGGTAAGCTGAAGGACGATGCGAGCCACAAAATGTGAAGAGAGGAAGAGAACTGGGGTACCCACAGAAACCAAATTTGGGATATACAAAAAGACCATTGGATATGGAATGAAGTGTACTAGATACTGAATCTGAATTAGAAATGAAAATACCTCAGCTGAGATAAATGCTTAGCTGGAATATATAAAAAAAACATAGGGTAAAAAATGAGATACGGATAAACCATAAAACGGTTAGATTTGGGGAAAGAACGATGTTTCTGTCATGGAGAGAGAGACAGAAAAGAAGATGCAAGGTTGGTGAAAGAGTGAATCACTCGGTGTTAGGAGGAAGGAAGAGAGGAAGACCTAAAAAATGCTGGACAGATAAGGCGAAACAGGACAGGTACTGGGAAAGAAAAACACACGAGACAGAGAAGAACAGCAAAGTGAGCGTGTGCGGGGTTTTCACGAGGAACAGACTGGCACTGGTGCAGCGTTTGGCTCAAGTCAAGCTGAGAAAGTTGTATGCATAAGGGATTCTTCATCCACGACTCTTCAGCGTGGCATTGGCCATAGTCTCTTTTCTTCTCTGGACGCCATTCCTTGTGCACAGAAACTCTTCAATGTTAATATTTATCTATCTCTCTATCTCTCTCTCTCTCTCTCATATATACATACATACATATATACATACATACATACATATATACATATATATAATTATATATATCTATATCTATACACACACACACATATGTGTGCGTGTATGAAAGAATGGCGCTACAAGAGTAGAGCTTTCTGGATCTCATGTGTTTATAAATTACACACTAAATTACACACACACACACACATATACTCTATATATATATATATATATATATATATATTATATATATATTATATATCGATATATATATATATATATATACATATAAACATAACGTGAGCGTGTTTGTGTGGGTATGCTTCACACAAGAGACCATGTCCCCTAGAAAGGAGGCCTGCATATAACGCAAAAAGACGACGTAAGTCGCGTTCATTTTGCAAGTACAGAACCTATGCAACTAGAAACATTATTTCTTGTACTGTTAGCTTATACATCTTACAAAATATTATCTTCCGCGCACAATGACGAAGAGTCATAATATCCTCATCGCCTACAACATTAGATATCAGTATTATCACACACTCTATAGACGAATAACTATCCTACGAGAATCCAATATGCTTTAAAACAACGACAGGAAAAAATCCCGAGCAAAGACTGAGGCACTGCCTGGCCGATTCAAATTTGCTTCCGCTTCTAAAATATCACTCACTTAAAACAAACTTATATGCAAACTATCACTCGTCTGGATAATAAACACAAACGCCCATCATACTAAAACCAAATTTCAAACCCAACAAAACCAACAACAACAAGGATAATGATTATAATTAAAAGACGAAATCGACATTACAAAAAAACGAATTTAAAATAATAATAATAATAATAATAATAATAATAATAATAATAATAATAATAATAATAATAATAATAATAATAATAATAATAATAATGCCTTACTGCTGGGAACATGTGATGTGAAGACTGGTCTAGCACTCACGTTACAGACCCTAAAAGTTATTTACGACGACTGAGAGGGACGAGGCATTATACGTCACTTAATGTTCAGCTTGTGATAATGAAGGTCTATGCAGGTTACCAAAGGAGCTATCCAGAATAATCTGCCATGTGGCACAAGTATTCGAGTTTCTGCATTGTGACCAAGCGACTGCCACCGCCTTCCAACTTGTCGCTTCAATGCAACACTTCTGTGGACTGAAAGGTTTACTGGTTTCCTGGTTAAACAGGCGTCAATGAGCAGCGGAGGTAAGGAAGAATGCGTCAACTACATAGTGACAGGTCAAAGGCGTTCCAGTTTTGTCTTCAACTTACTTGTAGAATAGTTCCATTCGACTGGCCATATTGTTAACTGAATTCCAGTTTATTTGGATGGCTGCAACATTTACTATCTGACACGTCGGAAAATCTTTCCCAAGACAAATCACCGAGAATCCTGGCTGCTCATTGCCAAATTCTCACTGAGGGATAATCTTCATCCGTCTTTGATCACCACTCATCTTCAGACCATTGGTCTCCTCTTGACTCGGCTTCTCCTTCTTCCTGTCCTGCAGATCTAGCTACATCTTGCCCTGTTTATCATGCTGGCTGTTACTACAATAATAATTATGAATACAACTGAATTATGCTGGTATCCCAATCGCTGATCTTAAATTAGCTTCCTGCACCCAGTAGTTGTTGTTTGGGCTCGTTTTATGAAAGCCTCGTTTGTACTTTCTGCCGACATCATTCAGAAAGTGCTGTGCACTCAGTTGCTGAAGGCTGACATCTTGTTTCCATACAAATCATTATGTCAGTGTCATCGACAAGACGATGATGAAAAGTGATATATGAAGAGAGAGAGAGAGAGAGAGAGAGAGAGAGAGAGAGAGAGAGAGAGAGAGGAGAGAGAGAGAGAGAGAGAGAGAGAGAGAGAGAATAAATGTATAATTAACATATGAAAATACCGTCACTCCATTATCCCCTGTCTTATAGAGAGTCAGGTTCGAACAAAGTAATTTAAAACTGATACCGAAAACAAAGCAATAACCTCACCACTACGTTGCCTGTCATTGAAAAAGATGAAGACATGTAAATTAAAGACCACCACCCACGCTTTCAGAAGTGAGGTCCACACCATCAACTCTCGTATGAACATATTAATCCATTAACAAATGTTCAGAGAAATCAGGAAGATCGTAAACCACATGATCGTCACATTTTTAAGAGTCAAATCCTAACAATGCTTATTGAAACTCTTTCCTCTCGCATTTTCTTATGCACACACCACCCATTTTTTTCTCAAATGGCAACAAAAGCATTGAATCCACTAACAGGAACAGGATCTGGCCCTATAACGTTTTTATTTCCTGTAGGAAGGAGAAATGCAGGACCTAATTGCCCCATCCAGATACTACGTCTATGTGTGATTTGTTCTGATGGTCGCAGAATGAGATTGGCAGAGAGGCAGAAGGTAGAAATATCTTCAAGAGATCTCGTTATTACATCCTTCAAAGGGCAAAACGATGATGAAATCATAGTAAACAAACTTATGCTTCTGACAAGATCTCTTATATATAAAGGCTATGATTAGATCTCCCTGCAGATACCAATTAGTGAACACCAAGCTTTTAAAGCGGTTAAAAATATCTAAAACAGCTAATGAAACTGATTGAAAGGAAATAAAAAGGAAGTTAATGTGTAAAAGAAGACCAACCATACTTAGACTTACCCTTAACACATCGACCGTCATTGGAATCACTTTCGTCGCATCAGTTACCGACGTACTACGTATATAGCGTAAGAGGTGAACACGACTATCAAGACTATCAATGCAAATTCATTCATACATCCTGAATGAATTTGCATTGACACTACAGAAAAATCATAGTAAAACTTAACTTGGGAGAGGAAAGGCTTGTTTAGGCAAGTACGCTAACACACAAGAACCACAAATCCTCAAAGGTTTTGCACAGCTGGGACAATTCATCTACAGCAACTGCCCCTTTCCTAAAACAGAAACGCAACACACAGCGCTTCAATGGCGTGCTTGGTATGGTGTTGGCGTCCCACCTCGGTGGTCGCGAGTTCGATTCTCCGCCATTCCATTGAGGAGTGAGAGATGTGTATTTCTGGTGATAGAAGTTCACTCTCGACGTGGTTCGGAAGTCACGTAAAGCCGTTGGTCCCGTTGCTGAATAACCACTGGTTCCATGCAAAGTTAAAACAACATACAAGCAAGGAAGCAACGCCAAGTTGTTACATTCTCCTTCAATCCTTCTGTTTGACTTATAAACAATCTTTTTCAATGAGTCTGTTACAAACTTAAACAGCCGAGTTTTTCTCCGACTTTTTCTTTCATATGAATTTCATACCGAGTTCTTATCTAGTCCGTAGCTATCTGTAAACAGCTCTCCCTCTGCCTCCTTCTGGGGCTCTTGCTGCCGCACAATGGCCTCGCCAGACGCCTTGACCAAGTTCAGTTGCATCCCCGGTCTCATCTCTATTACAAACACACGTACAGGTACATGGGTTTAACATCGCCCGGTGACCGCTCCGGCTCTCTCTCTCTCTCTCTCTCTCTCTCTCTCTCTCTCTCTCTCTCTCTCTCTCTCTCTCAGTTCAGTTCCACCCAAACAAACAAATACACTCACCGACCTCACACTTTTAACTGTAACCTCAGTAACTCCATATAAGAGCGGAGCGCGAAGCCTGAGCTCGGCTAAAAGGACATGCCATAATCAAGTTGTTTTCGAAGACTGATACTGGCGAACACAAGGACAAGTTTTTGATGTGGGCTACACTTTGTTGAAACAACCATCAAAATATACTTTTTTTAGTGCTTGAAACGAGGGAAGGAATAATGTAACAATAAAAAAGAATAACAAAAAGGTCCTGGAACATTTCCTCTGTCCCAGAATGCAATCGGAATTACCACACGACAGATTGTGATACAGTGTCCACTTCAGAACAAAGATGAGACATTGCACCGTCAATAAAACTTCGTTCTCTTTCACAATAATCTTAACGGCCATCACTACCTAGGACCAAATGATACTTAAGCGTGGTTATCTATGCATATGCAAATGAACACCATACCAGTAGGTCGTTGTGCGTTGTAATATTCAAAATGACTTTTACTTTCTCTATACACCTGTTCAAATCAACACCCATCTAGCTGACACCACCTCACAAGGGATCGCCCCCACCCTCAAGAGCTTTGTAACCTGAAGAAATGATTGCCGTCGGCAATATCATAAATGGCCTCAAAGACCTTTTTGGAAAGAACCAAGAATTTTTGCAGGTGCATTTTTCTTATCATTCTCCCTCACAACGACCCCCAGGTGTCCTTCTTCAATGAGAGGAATCAAAATGGCCTCAGTCGGATATTTCAGAGCATAATGGGAACCCGTCTCTAAAATGTTCGAGTTCTTGCTCAGAATGTCTATAACCACAAACTCTTTCAAGGCAGCGTTTGTTTTTCTGGGTTAAAAATATTCTATCGATTATAAGAACATTAATTTTTGATGTAACAAAAAGACATGGCTACGAATCTTATCATCAAACTGAATTTCAACTCTGTCACAACGAGCCTCTTAATCTTAATTGGAAATACTATCTCAGCCCGTTGTTGTTCTTTAAATATGTCTTTCAAGGGTCACAAGTGAAGAAGTCTAATTTCACTGTCGCTCGTGACAAGGAACGAGATTCTGCTCCCAACATCTGATCCGTTCTTGGAAGACCCTGTTCATCTTACATTCTGATACCAGCACAGGAACCGTTTTGTCTTTCGTATTTATCTTTCCGACTTCAAATGACTAGGATTTCCGCTGAAAAGGATCTGGGTATGACAGAGAAAATGAAAATGACATTTCCCTTACAATTAATACAAATTGCAAAAGGTATTAACCCTCCCCCACCCCCTTTAACTTCTCGTTATGTTTCTGACGGGAAGGTTCTTCCTAGATGGGCTTCAACTACAACAAACTGCCGTTACTATAAATGTACAGAATATTTACGCAATCACAAAAAAAGCCCAAACAAGATGATCTTTAACAGGCTACCTCAATCTGCTGTATACTATACCTGGTTGGCTACAGTCAGAGGAAGGTGCTGGTTATGCCAACAGAATAAATTGCCAGTATTGGCGGTACTGCATGTGAACGAGGTAATGGTAAGCACTACTTTCCGGATTAACGTTTCCAGCTCAAACTGCTTCCTACCGCTCAACTGCAGAATGTGTCATTAATAAGTAAGCAAGCTTAGGGCGTTGTTGCCAGCAGTGATCCCTTCAGAGGTAATGGCAGAACTCGACGATAAGGGTAAGGTGACGGGAATACCATTATTCGCTTCCACCTAAAAGCACTTCACCATTGCACAGCATTCTCTCTCTCTCTCTCTCTCTCTCTCTCTCTCTCTCTCTCTCTCTCTCATGAGGTTCACTTCATTTAATACCATTGTCATATATCTGAATCCAACCATGAACACTAAGGGCATAATGAATATTACCCGAGATGCGGAGTTTCTCTGGTGTTGAATTTCCAAGGCGTGAATAATAATACACAGAACTACCTACTAAATAAGCTGCATCGCCGACAGACACTAAGGAGCCCGACCAAAACATGTTGAGAGAGCATAACCAAAACACCGATGAAAAGAAGTCTCGAAGCAAAATGACAACTTGAATCTTCTAGACACAACAACAATACCTTTCTATAAGTATGACTTAGAACATGCTACAGAAATTCATAATGATGTCTCTATTAACAAAAACGGCATACCAGCATACATGAAAAGAGACCCTATGCACGTATACAAGACTTGGGGAACCAGCAAGAAACAAGTGACCAGTCAGGAGCAATGCTGATTATGCTAAACCCTCCTCCACTGCTGCTTTCATTTACACATTTCCACTGAACAGGTGAAGGACGAAGTATTACCTCCAGAATGAAGTGCAGCTATCATCATCTTTTCCCTCGCTGATGTCATCGTTAAATAAAGCACGCCAAAACCTGTCCATAATACGGACTAGCACTTCTCAAAAAAGCGAGGAAGAAAGAAAAAACTGAAATGTACAAGATTCTCTTACAGAACCTTGCTAAAACCTTTGATCGTTCTGGATACTGGTCATGCATGTTATTTCTATCACCTGAGCTCGAATTTCGGGCAAGTAACAAACACCTTAGACCAGTGGTTGTCAACCAAAGGGGGCAACTGTGACAACAGATTGGCTGCTGGCTCATAATATGAGAGAGAGGAGAGAGAGAGAGAGTAGAGAAGAGATTCGGACATTAAGGGTGAAGGGTGTATGGGGCCCCCCCCAAAAAAATAAAAAGTAAATAACAGATTGAAAACCCTGCGCCTAGACTGCCTCTCGTATAATGAATTATGGCACACTTGTTTGGAAGGTGAAGGGTGCATGGCCCCCCCCCCACAAAAAAAATAAAAAAGTAAATAACAGTTGAAAACCACTGCGCCTAGACTCTCTCGTATAATGGGATTATGGATACACTTGTTTGGGAGTATGGTTGCATCATTACTTACACCCTCCTGTCAAAAATGACAAAATCTAGCGAATGCAAAGACCTTTTCAGAGTAACACTTCGACCGCCTCTCCGCATTTCTCGATGTCTTTCTCTTTCAAAGGGGCTGTGCAAGTCAGCTTTTACGCTACGATACTATTATTTGATGTCACTTCAATACTGAATTTATTGCAGTATATTAAAAAAACAAAGGTAAAAAAATAAGACAAAAATGCCAAATCGAAATGAACCAAATACAAACCTGAATAAATTTTGCTGTACAAAATATTACTAAAAGCAAACTATTGGATATATAACTATTTATATACTGCCCTTCAATAAAATATAGTTTAGTGTCTAGTTATTTATGCCAGCTACATCACGTTGAAATGCATGCAAAATTATGATAAAATTCGTGAATTATTATTATAATTCCTAATGATTTCCTATGGGGAACTTGCTTACCGATACCGGGCATAGATCAGTCTACATAAAGTTAGTTTTTATTTGAGGATATACTTCATTTAGAGTCACTTTATAGATGAACGGCTTTAATGAATTGCACTGAGCTCACCAAAGGCAAAATAACAAAAGTCAATGATCAAAGTGAGGCGCTGAAGTTGAAAGAAATAAAAAGTTCGATATTTTTATGTCAAGTAATAAAGATACACTCACACCATGTAAATTGGATACACTGCCATATCATTTTTATATATTGTATTGTTACTTACGGTAGCCGCGGTATAGCAAAGCATTTCATTCTTCGTGTCTGGGTGCACTATAATTGAACACCAATTGTATACCGTGTTTGAAATTCGTTAATAATTTTTTTAAATGGGGTGTGTGTGTGTGTGTGTGTGTGTGTGTGTGTGTGTGTGTGTGTGTGTTGTTTAATTAACATTTATCAACAATGTATCAAGCGATTGTCTGAATGTTGACGTCATTCTAAGGCATTGGTACAGCGGTCAAAATAATAACAACATTGCCCACCAAGAACTTGGGTTATCACCAAAACTCTACGGGAATTTACACACATTTTCACCTTTAGAACAAGGAGAGAGAAAAAAAAACACACACACACACACGTGCCACCTAAGAACACTGCCGTACACAGGCTACAAAACATGTAAGAGAACATCGGGCCAACAGCAACGCCGAGTAAAAATCTTAAAGCAGAGTTGGACAATGGCACAGTTTTCTGCCTTCTTAGTCCTTCCGACAAACACCATACTTAACTTTCCACTCAGACAGACTTCGCAAAAGGGCGACAAGAAGGGAGAAAACAGCAGTAGCAAGTGTCCTTATTTGGCGCAAGTCTTCAAAGACAGAGGCTCCGAGTCAACAAACCTCAGCACGTTCATTTGTATTCATTCCGTCTCAACATGGAGCGGGGGAGGAGAGGGGGGTTAGAAGTGTTTATGAATTATTTTACAGGAAAAAAAAATGACTCTTCGAAGCAATAATATAAATATATCTTTTTATGAGTACTGTTACTAAAAATGGCCAAATAAACAACCCTTTCTCGACAAAAACTATTTCAGAGTATTATCATTCGGGCGTTCCATTCTCATTTTTTTAAGCGAACGCCCCAAGAGTAAAGGTGGTGCAGGGCCAACCTATTAAGTTTGCCCAGGTAACCTTCAATATGTTGGTTTATCATCGTCGCTTCTACCTACATGTGCAGAACTGGTCTTGCAACATTAATCAACACCAATATTTTTTTAGGATGTTCCATTCCAGGATATCTCAACCATTGTCATATATGAAGACTATGAAGTTCCGAGGGAGAGACATCGATAACAATGACTCCAATTTTCGAGAGAGAGAGAGAGAGAGAGAGAGAGAGAGAGAGAGAGAGAGAGAGAGAGAGAGAGAGAGAGAGAGCTATTTCAGTTTTACCTTAAAAAAAAGAAAGAAAGATAAAAAAAACTAATGCAGAAAGGGATTTGCGAGAGAGCAAGTAAGCCTCTTCTGGGTATAAAGGCCCATCCTCACTAGGAAACATTGTCTGTAACAAAGTTTGCAACGTTATTTTGCAAACAATGTTTGGAAACTGTTTGCAAACAAAGTTTCCTGTCCAGACCTCAGTTGTCGTCGGTGCAGTAGCCTTTGTGTTCTACTTGGATATTTCAATCCACTCGAGGAGGAAGATAAGAGAAAGAAAACGCCCACCTTTGATGGCGGGGAGATTCAGTTAGGCTTCTTTTTCCTTTTCTTTATCGGTGTCCGATAAATACCATTTATAGGGAGGAATAGGGCTTCATTGATGCATGCATCTTTTTCTTCAAAATGTAAGTAATATATTTGATTGGGAGGTAATTTATTCACATCGGCCTATTCGCTCCATCTTCCCCCCGACCCCCAAACATCCCAGGATGCACTGACCTCCCTCTACCAACCTCTATCGCATGAAAGCAGTGATATATAGATATAACAGTTATTTGAAAAACTTCGCTCACCAACGAAGCCTAAATATGTTCTGAAAAGATTTTCTGCTCAGAATAACTTTTTCTTTCATTTCCCACAATATTTTGCGTAAACTCGTGTTACACCCTGTATATACACATACATATATACATACACACATACATACATACATATATAAATCATATATATAAACATATACAATGTACGTGTATATATACATATATGCATGTATACATATGTATATATAAACATATACATACATTATGAATGTGTATATGTACATATACACACAAAAACACCAAATGTTTTCCAAACAATGTTTCTTAGTGTGGACAGGCCTTAAGCGCCATTTCTTGAAGCTTAGTATATTAAAGAGGATTAATTTCTAAAGGTCTCGTTACACTCGTTACAGTTTAGGCCTAAAAACAAAGTGGAGTCTGACAGTGATGCCTCGTAAGTTAATAAGAATTATATTCTTTGAAAAGTGTCTTGATTATTATAAGTCGTGAAATGAAAATAGAAATAACTTTAGTGTCATTCACAGTGCACCAAAATCTAAACACTAGAGGAAAATCTTGTACAAAGAACAGCTCTGGTATTGAACGAAACTCTCTGGGACATTCAGAAATGTTTCGTAAGACAACTAATGTAAATATGTGCTGAAGACAAAGTTTTCCTACAGTTTGGACATGCATTATATACTTGACAACAATGATTCGTATAATGGCACTTTTTGACGTACGAGATTGCTTTAAAAAATTTTGTAAGACAACAAGAAAAACGAAGAAATTGTTTCATTTACAACTTAGCATATTTGATCGATAGTGAAGGATTTTGTGGCTCACTATACTATCACATACTTTATGAGAAAAAGAAGGGTTCCTTCTCTGCATTCTAGTAAAATGCTGATTTGATTTGTGAAACTTGGGTTGTCAAGCCAATCCCTGGGCCACTTCCAGTCATTCAGTGCTAAGAGAGCTGGAATGTTGCGTGTTGTGATGAGGGGTTTTATACCACCAAACAAAATACTGAAGCGAGGACATTTGGAACATCAAACAGCCGCAACGAAAGGACACAAGGAGAGGCCGAAAGTAGTTGGCTGCTTCCACATTAACACCAACCAGATCTGGAACTGACGAAGGTCAGCCTTATATGGTGAACCTCACTCTGGTCAACAATTCTCTGAAGCTCAAAACAATGTACAATACAAAATAATGCAAGATGAAACTCCTAAGCACACGGAAATAATTACAGGGAAATCCAAAACTGCAAAAATTTTGAGCGTTTAACAATCAAGAGGCAACAACGACACCAACCTGCAATCCCGTTAGTAACGGTTATAAAACATTATATTCAGGGTAAAACAATGACTTCCACAACGGTCACAGAACAAAAGGGTGAAAAGAAACTGCTACTCTTTGGACAAAAAGATAACAAAGAGTTCAAGTTGTTAAACAATTAAAAGCAAAATCAATAACAGAAAACATTCTCCAACTAATGGGATCTTTTTATACTTAAAGTAGCAGGTAAATTATGAAAACCAAATATCGCAGCTGGAAACATAATAATAGGTCTAGAACCAACGGTGAGGAGCCACTCCAAAGACCGCGTCACACTTTTGTTCAATCTGAACGCTGGCTACGCCTCTGCTCAGTTTGATCACAGACTGAATGAACAGGCAGCTGCAAACGGAATTACAAATTATAAGAAGAACAAAGAAGAATTTTATAAAGGACGGATACAACAGAAACTGCCATCACATGCAGGAATACTACAGAACTGCTCTCCGAGCTCTCCTACAATATTATAATAATAATAATAATAATAATAATAATAATAATAATAATAATAATAATAATAATAATATAATAATAATAATAATAATAATAATAATAATAATAATAGTGACTACAATGGCGAGAGGCTGAGCTGTGCAAAAATACCACACAAACACATATGAATTTAATTGTCTATTTTTTACTGTAGTCACTACTTATAATGGATGGAAAAGAAATTTTTTACTGAAGAATACTGAATAAAAAAATAATGGCCAATTTAACGAAATTAAATAAAGAAACATCCGCAGGACGGAGAGGGTAGTGCCACAGCAATAAAAGTTTAAAATATTCAAGAACATGAGTATTACAGACATCTAGCAGCAGCAGTAGCAGCAACAACAGAAATAATAATAATAATAATAATAATAATAATAATAATAATAATAATAATAATAATAATAATAATAATAATAATAATAATAATAATAAATTCGCGTTGACTAAAGAGCAAATGAACCACAAAATTAGTCAACAGACATCACTGGCTGCGCAAAGGTAACAAAGGCCAGTAGCTATCACAAGATAACTATTGCTATGTGGGTGGATCCCAAGTCTATCAATCAAGTTTATGAATCAACCAAACGTAACCTAAAGGCAACTGGCAAGAGAATGAAAGTCCATCTCGTTCGCCGGAACGCGACACTCATCCGACACCAAAATGGAAGACCGGAATGAATGTGCCACTGACGAACGAGAAATATCAGTAACAAAATCAAAGCAGGGAGTCAAATTTGAGGGCCTTCTCATCCTAACAGACACTTCGTGTCTCCCGAGTGAAAATTTGTCGCCCCCAATGCACAGTAACATTTAATCTCGAGCAATAAATTTCCCTTGATACATTCAGTTGTAAAAGCCGAAAAAACCTAAGAACAAAATCAGAACTGATGCGCATCATTTCTCCCACATGAGACGAACTCATAATCGAGCCGATATAGACATCTCTATTGACCTCAACACAAATATATACATTACTATCTATAAGTGAACAGATGTTCCACGAGGAAAGAGAATTCGCTTTGATTAAAAGCTTGAAAGACTTTTCGAAACAAGGGGCGAATACGCAAGTAACTTTACTTGAAATAAGCACCCCCTGAATGCTGGTACATTCAATCAACAACAACAATTGCAAGTCATCGCCTATGACAAACCCGTATCCACCCACTGGGCTCTCGTGCAATCAGTGCACACATGCAAACTTATCAGCAGCCCTGGAATCCGAAAGACTCAGAACCTGGATGTTGAAATTAACTACCACAATGTCAGTCAAATCAAATAAGTGTCTGTGGATGACGAGTGAACAGGCAACCTATGCAGACATAAACCTTTCTTTAGAAGCATCTGCTTTGCTTCGGAGTTTCAAGCTGGAAGGACGCTCTTACACAGGGCAAGGGCGGACCACAACATGTTACACACCTTGAAAACAACTATGATAACCGCCCAATACCCACTATGGTATACACACACGCACTCTCTCTCTCTCTCTCTCTCTCTCTCTCTCTCTCTCTCTCTCTCTCTCAAATAATTCAACTTGGAATTTACCTTAATGCCTAAACAGCACGAATAACCTATACATGAATTTTTGCATAGCAACGCGCACAACAGCATGGAGGGAGGAAAGGGGGGGGGGGGGGGCGGTGTGGTTTACATATCCCCCGAGGAAGAGGCGTGGGCGTTAGACCAAAAAATATGGTATCCGCTACGCGGCAACAGTTTCATCCTTCTGTCAGCATTACAGTGCAGGTTACAACGAGAAAGAAAAGTAAATACAACTAGATTCTGAACGAGACACAATCGAACAAAACACTAAAACGAAAGAATGAAAATGTTTGCATTTCTCACAGACTGCAAGTGATGACTGACTATCAGCTTGAATACGTGGGCACAAACCCAATTGATCCCTGATCTTCTTTTCCTGCCGAGAGCAACCAGATTTGCTGAACAGCAGCACCAATATGCAGTAAATATACCTGGCTGTTCAACTTCTCAGTTCCAGAGGTCCTTCATTTCTCACACTGTCGGGGGAGGAACAGCCTCCCTGAGGATGTTGTGCAAATCGAACTTCAAAACTTCAAGAGAAGATGCAAGGCATTAATGCCGTGAAATAAGTCCCCTTGTATTTCAATAATTTACTTATATTATCAGCTGTTTATCAATTTGTTCATTTATTTTTCCCTTTCTCACAACTGACCTCTTTTTCCTGTGTTTTCTGTCACTTCTTTCAAATGAACACCATATTCTTTGGAAGTTTGAATTTCAAGTCAGTGGCCCCTTTGGTGGGCTTGTTCTATATCAGCAGGCTTCATAATAATAATAATAATAATAATAATAATAATAATAATAATAATAATAATAACAATAATATCGCAATACCATGGGACACCAGAGTTGAAGAGAAAGAGAGGGAAAAAATGGATAAGTATCAAGATCTGAAAATAGAAATAAGAATATGGGATATGCCAGTGGAAATCGTACCCATAATCATAGGAGCACTAGGCACGATCCCAAGATCCCTGAAAAGGAATCTAGAAAAACTAGACGCTAAGTAGCTCCAGGACTTATGCAGAAGAGTGTGATCCTAGAAACGGCGCACATAGTAAGAAAAGTGATGGACTCCTAAGGAGGCAGGATGCAACCCGGAACCCCACACTACAAATACCACCCAGTCGAATTGGAGGACTGTGATAGAGCAAAAAAATCAAATAATAATAATAATAATAATAATAATAATAATAATAATATAATAATATAATAATAATAATAATAATAATAATAATAATAATAATACTATCTATATCATAGAGGTATTATCTTCCTTGAAATAATTTCTCGTAACAGTGAAATTATATATATATATATATATATATATATATATATATATATATTATATATATATATATATATATATGAAATATGTGCAAACATGGTAACAAAATACAAATACAGTAAGCCTGTACTATAAGATGACTACCATACCTAGTATTATAATCAACTAAAGAAAGTATACCTCTTTTGCTTAAAAATGGGAAAAAATATATAACAGGATTAAACAAATTCCTCGTGGGCAAATAGCGATAAAAATGGTCTCAAAGTACCTGATATACTCCACTTCAACAAATACAGTTGCTGGAAACTAATCGAGTGGCCTGATATATTTTCAGGAGATGGCCCTACGTAAAAATGAAAAAAAAGGCTTTTGCAATAATACTATTATAGTTACTGTCTTTATCATCACTATCAAAATGAATATGGTGTTCATATTTTTGGGCAATACAGACATAAGAAAACTATATAACTCATGAAAATGAACTGCTTATTTCATAAAACCAAAAGAAAAATGTGGTTTCCTAAATCAAACAGTAATAAGTGTTTCCAAATTGAGAAACGTTGTAGCTCAAGACTACAATTATTTAGCATAGTACCCCTGCGAAAACAGTTTTCTTTAAAGAGCAAGAAGAAAACGTTACCGTAGTTAAAAAGTAGTAGTGGTATAACTAAACTAGCTGTACATTCGCTACTTTACTGCTCGTTCTTACCTATACTATGTCCGTTTTTATAATAGCACAGTAGATACAAAAATAACTAAATAAAAGCTAACGTTTGGTTTGAAATATGGCATTATTTCACTTTAAAACATTACTGTAATATGGGTTTGAAAATAGAATTATTGTGTGTTGGAAACACTAATGACATAAACATGAATTTTTGCCTAGCAACGCGCACAACGGCATGGCTGTCATTTGCTAACGACACTGTCAGAAATGGTCCAAAGCATACATTAATAAAGGAAAATGAAGATCGAGGGAGTTACACGAATAATTCCGCGATTGCTGGTCCACAAAAGCTAATCATGTGGGCAATGACTTTCCCTCAGCTAAAAAGCTCAAGGTTCCTCAAGCATCCGTTCCAATTCTACATTTGGTTTTCAGTTACAAGCTTCCGGATCGACATTTACTCGCCTCTAAACTTCATACTTTTCTCTAGGAAGTTCAAGACAACTCTCTTGTGACAAGTAATTTTTTTTATGGAAGTTAGCAGAAATCGTCAAAGTAAATATGGGTCAAATAGGAGCCTTCATAAATCAATCATTGCAATATCTGGACCCTAAGCGTCAGTTTCTTCTAATAAAGTAAAATATCCTTGGCGAATTTTCATTCGGTATTAAGGGATCGAGTCACAGGTATTGCTTTCCATATTATGAAGAAAACAAACTTCACAATTTAAATTCTATCGAATTACGAACACCTCGTTCGATGCACTTTCGTTTCTGTCAGAAACCTTCAGTATATTTTTTAAAGAAAAATTCCCACCTGAAAGTCAATTTCTTGTTATAAATCCATAAATTCCCTACCTAATACCATGGGAGAAATGAACATATTTCCAAAGGTGAAGAATTGGTCTAATAAAAATAGAGAGAGACAACAATAAAACACTCACCTGCAATACCTTTAGAACTGACGGTCATACATGTATACAACGGTATTAGTATGTTAGTCCACATTTACTTGAGTCAGTACCCGCTTACAAATAAAACAGAGAGAGAGAGAGAGAGAGAGAGAGAGAGAGAGAGAGAGAGAGAGAGACGAGAAAGGAGGAGTAGAGAGAGGAGGAGAGTTCCATTTTCGAGTGTAAGCAAATAAAGACAAAAAAGGCTCCATTAAGGGATATTAAAACCGGAGAGAAATTCCGACCACATCTGCTCTATTCAATCAAGTGAGGAGCACCATCCCCACGAAAGGCACGACGACCAAGCAGTGAGGAGGAGGAGGAAGAGGAGCGAACAACAGCAGCAGCAGCAGCAGCAGCGTCGGAAACAGGAAGAATGAGGCAGAGGACTGAGGCGAAATGAAAAGAAGATCCGAGGGGGGCGATGCCCCACCCGCAGTCGGGTGCGTGGTTAAAAATGTTAAAGGAAAACCATAAAACTCGTGATGACTGAAGTCGCCTGTCAGCGGGACTTACCTGAGTGGTACCTGGACTCATTTCTGGTGAGGCGTCGTTGGGCTCTGCGTCGGGATCGAGTGGAAGGGGAAGCGGCCCCCCCTGCCTGTTGTGCACCTGTGAGCAAGCAACCAACCCCCAAATGAACAACACACACTTTTAACTACAGTACATTACAAGTGAAGGCGTGCAATCTCAGAAAATACCGGGAGGGTCAAAAGATGGGGGGAGGGGGGGAGAGGAAAGCTAACAAGGGCGTACCGTTCTTCA
The DNA here is from genome assembly GCF_015104395.2 of Macrobrachium nipponense. Taxonomy (NCBI): domain Eukaryota; kingdom Metazoa; phylum Arthropoda; class Malacostraca; order Decapoda; family Palaemonidae; genus Macrobrachium; species Macrobrachium nipponense. Next base: position 46,428,461 of record NC_061108.1, read on the forward strand.
AGTGGGGGAAGGCACAGGGGATGCATCGTCCCTCTGTCCAAAATACTACAAATAAACAACTTTCAGGGAACACATAACAACAGTACATATATACTAACAACACCAATTGGTGAAGAGGGGGACGGGGTAGGGGGAGGGGAGGGGGGGGAGGATGGGAAGGGGGGGGGGAGGGGGGGAGATGATTACCAGATTGCCAACGGCGGCAGAAGCAGCGTTGAGTCACAGGGATTGGAAGGAGGTTGGCGGGTGGGGTTAAGAAAAGGTTGGATGCCATACTGAACCAATCGCCTCTAAGGGGAGGTTGAAGAAATGCTACGCGGGGCATCTGCTCGATAGAGAAGACGAAGCAGGAAGTTACATTATACAGCTACAAATGAAGCGAGATATTTAAAAGGTATTCAATGTAACACATTGTACGAAATGAAGCCATTTAAAATGATGCACTGCCATTCCAAAGGGCGAAGTTCGCCGATGGAACTTGTCTTGAGGTTTCAACAGGCATTCGATCTTTATCAGGACATTTCGAGTCATTATAACAAATCTTTTGCCTACCATCATAGTTTATTATCCTACAAGTTGGTAATCCCTTTGTTTATAATAAACTCATGTATACTTTCAAGAACCACAGCTCATTTTACTCGAACAAGGTGTTACATCACTATCAGAATACTAATCAATCACTTGTCCTAAATCAATGAGAGAGAGAGAGAGAGAGAGAGAGAGAGAGAGAGAGAGAGAGAGAGAGAGAGAGAGAGAGAGAGAGAGGTGGAAGTTTTATTCTGGATAAGAAACGTGCAAAGTTAGTTACTGAATAATTTGAGCAATAAATACGATATCTGAACAATAAATGCGAGTCCACAACTTATAATTCATCAACAGGGGAAAGTCTAGTCAGAACGATAAAGAGCTGAATTAATTACTAAAAGGTTATTACGGTAGAGAGGGACACGGTTTCAATAATATCAAATGTCAGGTCATAAATAATATGAAATGTAAACAGAGGTAAAACATATATATAAAAACAACAAAGTTTTTAACCGACATAGCAGCTGAGATCATACAAACAAAAGAAAATATTAAAAATCAACAACAAAGTAAGCGAACATTGTAATACACAAATCAATATTTATAAGGTAAAACAAACGGCTCAAATAAAATAATGTGCGGAAGTTTCTTGGGATCATCAAATGAAATCTTAGTATAACAGATCGGAAACGAAGTTAACAGAGCGCATGCGCTTGATGAAAGAGGCTGAAAGAAATGGAGATGGGAGAGGAAATCGAGGGTTTGGCGATGGCATCAAGACAGTAAACAGAAAAGAAACTTATATCTAAAAATTATATCCATAAAGTAATATTAAAATCCCCATAAAACAAAGAAATAATCTAAAAGTGCCAATCATAAAAACATGACATAAAAACGGGTGGGGGGACAAAAGTCTGTAAAATATGATGAAAGAGGAAATAACAAATCTGTCATCTAGGAAACGACAAAGAAGTCTGAATGATGATGACGATGATGACGATGTCGTCGGCGAGTTCCGTCAGCGTGAGCAGCCTTCTCCGGGAGGGAGGAAGGGATAAAGGGAGGGGGGGACATCCACAACAGCTGGCCACAGCTGCTGCTGCTGCTGCTCACGCCTTGCGAAGCTCTTCGGTCGGGGCAAGATGATTATGAAACACAGGAATGTATGACATAGCGAGAGAAGCTGGGAGGGTTCAATGGGTCGGGTTTTGGAGAAGAAAAAGGTGAAAAAAGAGAAAGAGGAAGAGAGAGGAGAGAGAGAGAGATGAAAACGAGAGGAGAGAGAGAGAGAGAGAGAGAGAGAGAGAGAGTACTAACACGTCCATCGACCACCACCGGCGAGAGCGTAGGCAAGCGGTGATATATTGCGAAAGTGTGTTGATCCTCTACACACAATAATCGAGAGGCACACTTCCACAACAGGCAAGGTGCACATTAGTGTGGGTTCAGACAGCAGTGAAGTGAAGTGCATGCTCATTGTCTTCTTCGTCATTAGAAGGTGATCCGACAACCAAGAATTCCATTTTATGCTGCAGTACTTTACTAGTGCACCTCCAGCTCTAAGAACGCAACGTAAGGTGATGTCATGAAATCCCTCAACAAAAAGCCTTCTAACTTCCCCAAATTAATATACTTGCAATGTAAGTGCAGTCATGTTCGAGCACAGAAGAAAAAAAAAAAAAAGTCTAATGTGAAAGTCAGGAACTCGGTAACATGAAAAAGGTGAGGTCCGATAATGAATGAAGATCCCTGTTTAGAGCGCATGATCAGTAGTTCACTTAGAAGTGATCGTCATCTGAAGATATGACCTCCAACAATACTGAAAACAAAGTGAACCACTCCTAGTAGAATGTCTTCAATGATCCAATAATGCGCATCCCTCAACTGAAATAATACTTTGTATATAATAAAGCTGATCCACAAACACCTTCATACTACAGGGCCATTGCATTGCATAATAAAGGAGGCCATCCATCTAGGTGTTTTCATCAATATAGTGTCAGTCTGGAGAGCACTCCTACAACAACCATGAGATGGCAGGTGCCTAAGAACTTACAAAACTGGATCACATGAAATGGGATTCAATGGTTATCCTCGATCATTATTTGACAGCATCCACGGTTACAGGTATGAAGCTTGACCGGGCTTTCATAATCAGACAAGAAGGGTTACGTACAGCAAGCACAGTAAGAGCAGAATGAGAAGGACACCGAGGTCCCCCGATTCTTCAAGGGCAAGCAAAAGGTACACAATGGTGCAAGGAGACTATGATGATGCAGGTGAAGGGAAACTGGAGGGGGAGGGGGAGGGGAGAGAAGGAAGAGGAGGAGGGTGTGTGTGGTGTACCTGACAAGTATCGCCTTTCGTGAGTGGTGACGCTGCGGTGTTCGCTGCGTCGACTGCGACTGCTGGCACCTCCGCTCTGCTGATGGGCATGCAGTGCTGCATGGTGGGAGGCTGCTGCAGCACATGCAGGAAGAGGCGTTAGTCATAGCCAAACACACACACACGCATACAAAGACACACACACACACTATGGGCCATTCAGCTTGTCTCTTCATTTCAACACAACCATTGCCCCAGATGCTCCATTTGCGCTGATGGATCCATTAGCAAGTTTTTACTAGAAATGATAGATTGTTCTCGTTAAAAATGGTTGGACTCATTATTTTGAGCATTCAAATACCACCCGTTGAATTCATGATCTTCCTACAGAATGACAAGGCAAGGTTTACACTAAAATTGTTGGTGCCCATACACACTTTGAACACAAGATTCTTCTGTGGGAAGCAAAGTTGTAAATCGTAAACTGAATGACAGTTTTGACGCTTCGCATACCACTTAATATTTATCATACAAGGTAGATTACTCGTTCAAAATAACTATGACCTTTCTCAGTGAATTTAGAGCATATTCCAGTGGGCCAGTGGTTGTGTATTGCTGTTGCTGTTGTGTATTGAAAGAGAGAAGCTGAAGATTTCCCCAATGTTAAATAAATCTGAAGCACGAAACTTGTTGTAAAGAACGATGGTAAAGGCAATTTCAAATGATCAAATCTCCATGAAATGGTTCATCTTAATAACTTCTTACTACTCAATTCAATGCAGTTATGTTTGGACAGTGGATGAGGATGACCGAATCTTCGCTATTCAACGTTTATCATTTCATAAAACAAAATATGCAAACATTACCAGGATTTTCTTCACAAACCAAGAAGACCTTGAATAATAATGAACACTATAGTTAATTGTATTTATTTGAAATGATAAACACTACCAGCACGGTGAATATAATATAATATATACAACACTGACACATAAAATATACAACCGCATAAAAGCAATATATTTTCTCAACAGCTGAATGAAATGGGAAATATATAATATCATTATCAACAAGTTTCGCTAGAAGGAGAGAAAAATGAGATTAAGCACACGAAATAGTATGCAAGTCAACCACTCGCAGATATTTACAGTGAAAGTTAATGAGACTGAAGAGCCTAGTATGCTACAGATTCAGGCACAGCTCACGTCGTCAGTGTCTAAAATCAAGCATGGCAAAACACTACACAATAATATATTTTTTCGATATATATATATATATATATAATATATATATAGATATATATATTATAGATATATATGTTTATCGTATATATCTATATGTATATATATCTACTAATATATATAGATATATATACGTATATATAGTATATATATATATATATATAGTATACGTATATATAGTATACATATATATATATATATATACGTATACGTATATATATATAGTATATATATATATATATATAGTAGTATATATATATATATATAATATATATATATATATATACTATACACAATTACTATATATAAACATAACTTACTCTTAATCATAACTGATATATATAAAAAAAACTTTCAGTATATATGAAGTTTTTCTGTTACAAGTATGTTCATGTATTTATAATCGATAAAGGCATTACAAATACATTTCCCATAACTTGACATATGAGCAGACACATTCACGCTCGCCAAATCTCTCTCTCGCGCGCACAGACACACACACACACACACACACGTAAAGAAACACTGCTACATATTAGTGGAAAAGCACTGGAGCAGAGAAGGGCGTCACCTCACACCTTGAAAGCAGAACAATATTAGGTCAGATGAATAAGGTTTAAAACATCCTCATTAGTCATGGAAACAGAAGCCATTTCATTAGTGAGCATTTGGAAAGCTAAAGCCTCATTTCCCGGTAACGACGTTGGAGGATGGGAGGCGCAGGAGCTGGAGGAGGAAGAAAGGGGATTTGGGAAGGTAGGAAGGAGGAAGGGGGGGGGGGGGGGGGTGAGTTGGGGGTCAATTGTGGTTGTCTATAATTTTAGTAGTAGTATCGTCGTCATTCTGCGGCCTAGAGGGCAGAGGTGGCAGGTGAGGCCACCAAATAGCCGCCGCCACTTTGAAGGGGAGACATTATTCTCAAGGGAAGAGAGAGAGGGCTGCAAGTGAGAGAATTTTAATTGGCACTGTCTTATGGGGTTTCATTATCAGTAAGTTCACAGGAAACCTCAAATTACAGTTAAGTACTAATATAAATATGAACACACCTTACTAAGTAAAGCAATATCCTATGAACAAAAGCTATTCATACTTATAAAGGCCTTTATACACTATGAGATTAAATCTTTCCCATACACATTATTCGCTTGTTGCCGCTAAATATTTCAGTATACTACGAGTAGCCGGTAACAATTATGCAATCATGAATATACCAACACGTATAAACTGTACACATGATAACGCTCACATATATATTATTAAAGCCTCATCTCGTATTTCATATCCCGTTGCCTCATATTTAGAGCTAATCGAACAGTTACGTTGTTAATTTGGTCCAGATGAGGTACTTTATGTGTGGAGAAAAAACTATTTCACTTTCACCCACTTGACTTGCTCTCAACAGAACTATGACTATGACGTCCCGTCAATGGCGAAAAGGTGCCACGAAAGAAATGGGCGTCTGGGACTTTTTACCATTTTGCTCTGGCAAGACATCCGTCTTACTGAACAGTAACCAGGCGTATTATTGCCGATTGTCTCAGGCCTACAACAATCCTATACACCTGAGAATAGCTGCTACGGCCATTCACAAAATGCTTATAAATCGCCAGTAGCACCCATCTTCCACCAATTCTTTCAGACGGCCTAATCTCTAGCCCTCAGGCCACCTGTTAAGATTAAGCGGCCTGACGGATTGTGGAAATCAGTCATCCCCAAACTGAACAGTTGGATAACTATTCCTTTCCCTCTGTTGGCAGAACTTGGAACGTTGCCCATCATTATATCTAAACTAGTGTCCAGTTCCTCATTATATGCATCATTCTAAGCTACCAAAAGATACCAGTAATCAAAACAAGAAAAACTTAACATCGAAAACGTCACGTTTGAAAAGAGGATAATTGATCTCTTGTGTAATCTCTCAGGAGACATTGACCAACACATACTCAAACAGCAATTACACAGGGTACACATGAGTAGGAAATTCTCTGCCACACACGGTCAGCTGCAATCGGGCAGGTAAAACAACAGCCCTGTCCGGCCACGGTCAGACACGAAATGACTGCTGCTTATTTACGAGAACTTCCTTATGGTCAATACAAAAGCATCTGTAAGTCCATTTACACGATACGAGTACAGCAAGAAACCTGGACAACAAAAAATGCAAACTCTGTTCATACTAGTCCTACTAGCGGTAAATAGAGCCCAGCCGCATTAAGAGAGAGAGAGAGAGAGAAGAGAGAGAGAGAGAGATCCAGTCTGACTTATGTGAACACTGAAATAAAATGCGGCTCATTCACCTGAAAAGCATCCCTACAGACAAACAACCCACTCGACTCGTCTTGTCAGAGTGAAACTGTCCTTTTGATTCAACTAAGGAACTCATTTTACCCCGTAGAGGGTAGTGCCGTCAGTGCACCTCAGGCGGTGCAATGTGGGCATTACTTAGGATTCTTTGCAGCACCCCTTTGGCCCCTAGCTGCAATTACTTTTATTCCTTTTATTGTACCTTCTTTCATATAGCCATTCTTCCATATAGCCATTCTTCCATCTTACTTTCCACCCTTTCCTAACAATTGATTCATAGAGCAACTGTGAAGCTTTCTTCCTGTTACACCTTTCAAACCTTTACTGTCAATTTCCGTTTAAAGCGCTGAATGTCCTTAGTTGCCCCAGTGCTTGGCATTATGCCTAAAACCTACTAATCAATCAATTTACCGCTCAGCGTTTTACTCCCTTAGGAGATGACGGGTGGATTTTGTTTAATGACGTTCCGGGACAAAATAATCTCTTACATTATATTTTTCCAAACAAGCTCTTGAAAGTTTCAAAGGACTAGAAACATGACAAAAAGGCCTCGGCAAGATTATGGAAACTTACTTTTACACAATTGTCATCTAGTTAACCGGCTACTGAGCTTTAAGACCAATGAGAAGACATGCTCGTCGACTGTATAACCTACCAATTAAAATAATATAATGAGTAAATATACGTATTGTATTGCACATAAATGACCTGTGAGCAGACATATAAATGAATAAGAATTACAGTACTTATTTTACGTAAGACTTATTGCTGATGTCCATACAGACAAAAGTAGTCTTCCAAAGCATATATCATCATTATATCTGAAACCTCACACACCGTATACTGAAATATTTAGCCAATTTAACCCTTGATCAAGATATGACTCTTGTCATCACTACGTTTAGTTTGCAATGAGCAGCGTTCATAGTTACAGGCCACAAACCAACTACACAAACTCTATTTCGTGAAGCTTACTACCTACCCGCACCCTACTTATGCTTGAGATTTATGTACATCGGAATACAACTGTGGGTGCTGACAACGCGTTGAAAAGAGGTCGTCTTTAATCAGTGCATGAATATAACTCCTCCCTCCTAGTCACCATAGTAACACAACCACACGTTGAAATGTTACGATTCCCAGCTCCCTTAACCTACTCAAGTGGACTGATGAAAATGTCAAGTTTGTACAGCTGTATTAAAAGGAACTTTGATGGGATGGGGAATAATTTATATGGCGACATTTTTTATTAGCAATTCTCATCAAGCTAAATTTTAAAAACTTTTAGTCATGTTTATAAATTTATATCTGTCGATCTGGCGAAACTAAACAATTTCAAGTCTTTACAAAGCGTCAACTTTGCTTAAAAGCACTTAAAGAAGCTATTTAGACTACTGAAACAAACTAGTATTTTTAGTTTAATCCTTACAGAATTTTTTTCTTGTTTCATTTTAAAAAATTTTCTTCAGATATTCATTAGTAACTGTTACTGGGAAGATCAGTAAATCATAAAAACCGTCAGACCTCGTTACGAAAGAAAATGGGGCAGATACAAAGGAGAACTTTGGGATTGTCCTCACCTTGACTTGGGTCTCTGGTGACATAGGGCTGGAGGAGTCTCGCTTTCTTTTTCTCGTATCCTTTCTGCGTGATGTCACCTGGAAAGAAGTACAAAATTAAGACTTTGTATTTAAAGAAACTGCGTGTTTACACGATTAAGCGCTCAATATGCCATCATGCAAAAATACTGATCATCATGTCATTCAGCCATATCTCATGACGCTAAAAACACAACTCATGAAAGTTTCTTAAAAAAAATCTGCGAGATAAGTCCACCCATCCATATAATGGGCAACAAACGTTTCCATAAGTGAGAAATCTCTCTCGAAGAACTTTCGTCAACAGGACTGAATACCAACACCAAGACACTCACTCGGGTGTCAACATAAGCCCTTGATCGCTACAGCAACCAGGTTCAGTGCAATGTTCACCTACCTTGCTGCAGTTTTAAACAAGCGAAATACGTTCACTCCTAAATAAAGATAAACTCACTCGATGTACAGAAAGAACAAGACAGGCTGTAATTATCTTCAAGTTCAGGGAGAAAGAGTGAAGACAGTTCCTGACCTCTTTCTCTCACACTCAGTTCATATACATTTAGAGTAACTTTATTTTATATATATATATATATATATATATATATATATTATATATATATATCTGAGCTACAATGTCTTTAATATCTAATTCGCTCTACCTCAGAATTAATATATTTTCATATATGCTAACCGAAGGGGGAATTTTTTCTCGATAATAGATTTGCCTGGACCAGGGCGCGAACCTATGGATCCTTTCAAACCCAGGAACGTCAGTGAAGCTTTACCTACTACACCACCGCGGTGGTGTAGTAGGTAAAGCTTCACTGACGTTCCTGGGTTTGAAATGAGGACCACAGGTTCGCGCCCTGGTCCAGGCAAATCTATTATCGAGAAAAATTCCCCTTCGGTTAAGCATATATGAAAATATATTAATTACTGACGGTAGAGCGAATTAGATATTAAAGGAAACATTGTAGCTCGATATATGTATATGAATCACGGAAATGTGATATGACTTATATATATATATATATATATATATATATATATATATATATATATATATATATATCTATATATATATATATATAAGACAAACGTGCAAACATACCTACATTAAGTTTACGTAGAAAAAGTTGAGAAAATACTTGGGGTAAGATGATAATGATAGTACTACTCGGATGATAAACGTGAACGCCGGCGATGAAAAATCTCTAACTCAATATAGTTTCTTAGCATTTCATACGGGACCTTCTACAGACTCCTGATCCAAGAAATCGTATATATGCTTACATTAACAGAAACAATAACATTCACTACACTTATGTAATTTCCGTTGAAATATTATATCATTATACTAACATTGGATTTACATCAAATCCTGAGAAAGGTAGATTTTTTTTATATCCTTGGGATGTATTATGCATATGGTGACGAAGACCTCGACACAGACCTTGTAAGCCAGATCCTTTTTCAAGAGTAAGACAACGCCAATTTTGATTACCTTCAAACAGATAGCGTATTATTCCTTCTTATGTTAAGAGTTATGTTTACTGTGATGTTTTATGACCAAATAATGCCCGTCATATCTATTCATCTGTAACATACCATGTAACTATCTATCTATTATATATATATATATATATATATATATACACATACATACATACATACATACATGGTATATATGTATATATATACAAATGTATACATATATATTATGAATGAGTCTTATCACATCACCATGATTCATATATACGTATTAAGCTGCAAATATCCTTTAATATCTAATTCGCTCTGCCTTGGAATTAATATATATTCATATGTGTTAACCAAAGGGGAATTTTTTTAGCTGTTAAGAAACTCGTCGGCTCAGTGGCGCGAACCACGGAATCAAGAAATTAGGAATTACAGTGAAGCGCTTTAAACAACAAGGCTATCACGAGAGGTATAAGTTAACGCTGCCTCTCACCTACAAATATGACTCTGTGCGATAAAAGCACTACAAAGTTCTCGAGGTCAAAGTGGGTTGATGTCGACTCCAAAACAACGAATACCTGAGCGCGACAGTGATTTGCAGGTGAGAAGCGGCGTTAACTTGTACCTCTCGTGACAGCCTTGTGGCTTAAAGCACTCCACTGTACGTCCTGACTTCTTGGTTCCGTGGTTCGCGCCCATGAGCCGACGAATTTCTAAAAAATTCCCCTTCGGTTAACATATATGAAAATATATGAATTCCCAGGTAGGGCGAATTAGATATTAAAGGACATTTGTATCTTAATACATATATGTATATGCATTAAGCATATACATAATGCAGTATGTCTATGTATACTATATGTATTATATATATATATATAATATATATATATATATATATATATAATATAATATAATATATGGGAATAACTTACACCTGAATTGAATCATGCATGAAAATTGCATCTGCTCAGGCCGGTATTCGACCCTAGTATGTCTTTGGATCGATACAGAGAAAAGAGACTTTAGGTTCAGTAACTAGGATGGAAACCACCAATCTCCAACACGATTGCTGATCAGAAATTTGTCATTCTTGGCTATTTACGCACGTAAAGAATATCAACCCTTATATATCCATCAATACTGAATTGACTTTACCTTTAGAATATCATGTATCCAAATAGATCCTTACCCAAGTCTATCTACCCTGGTCGGGATTCGAATCTTCGCCTTTTGGGCTGCCTGCACAGGAAACAGGGATGTAGGCTATCAACAGATATAAAAGTTGAATTCTACTTCTACAATTAACGGAGTAAAAACACATCCGAACGCAACAACCATACCGGTTTTTTCCGCATCAGCCAAAGCACATATACACAAAAATATTGATGTGACTTTTGTTTGATTTGCTAATTAAAACGACCTCCCAGTGGACAGAGGTGACTCTGAACGCAGAACCATAACACGATTCGCAAATGACCGCCTCTTTGTCCTCCGGAAATAGGCCACCGTGACGTCACTGTCATTTTAATTAACAGGGAAAAAACATATCATACACATTCTCTTCTTTCATGTGATTAACCTCTGATCTCTGACGTGAGTGGGTTGTCAGAGCACAACATATTTATGTTCATTTTCTGTTTCCAGTTTTTTTTTTAAATTAGAAAACTAGTCATTTTCCTCTGTCATTTCCCTCCGCGATCAAGCAAACAGACGTCAAAGGACGCACATGCAAGTACGAGAATTAGATCATGTTTGCAATCTGGTAACACTTCCTGCCAAAACAGACATTTGCAACTGAATTCAAACAAGAAAGAGAACGCATGGCAAGAAACACCAAACAAACGACCCATATGGGTAAATACCTTTCCAACGACTACTTCATCCCCTTTAATGAAACAATTATGATGATGAATACAATCCAATCTGCTCATTTAACAGTCGGCCCACGAAACGTGTCAACTTTAGGTGCAAACCTCGAAGCATTCCATAAACAGGTTCAGGTGTCCGATGAGAATGATTATTCTCATAGTAAAGAAACAGAACATATGAAAGATGGAGAGTACCCAAGGCCCATCACATACTCGGATAATGAAAACGGCATCAAACTAATATGGTGATTTTTAATAAGAATAAAGAAGAGACATAATTTGATATTAAAGATGATATGACTTTGGAGACCAGCACCAACTCCAGTTCAATGTGCCTGTCACGGACTGCTGTTGAAAGCAACGTGACACAGCGGCTAGAAACACTAAAGGTCAACAGGTGGATCGATTCAATTACCTACCAAGCGCCGCATTTCATCCGACTCGAACTCACACACATCACCTGAAGATCAACTCCCTCATTCGGTCGCCAAAACGACCTCGTCAAGCCAAAGACTTTTTAGATCTCTTAGTGCAGTTACTAAAAGTAATGCTGTTGGATCTGTCTTCGCAACTCATACCAGGTGCCATATCGAGTCCGAGTTCCGCCCAGTATTGGGGGTCGCTGAAACGGCCGTAGGCATTCTATCTTGGCCCATTCGCTGGAATACTGAAGAACCTCATTCACTTGTGCTTCAATGTGTGCGGGGATTACTTTGTGATGGTTGAAGCACAATGAGGTCAGACTACTTCACCGGTTGTTACAAGCCCAATATATGAGTAAATAATGTGCAAGCAATCACAACTATGTTACGATACACAGTAAGTTAATGACTGTAGCGAGCATGTGACGCCAATTCTGGCATCATGGTGGAATTGAAGGGCAAAGCTTTCTGGCGGTTTAGATGGGTGTGTTAGAGGATTTTGATATTATCCGTTAATCAGAATAAATGCTGTTGGAGGCGATTCATGTTGAATGATGTTCGTTACCTTTTAAGCTATTTCGTCTGTGTGTATGTTCTAGGACAAATAATTAACTATATATACTCCCAAGTTCTTCACAAACACACTAAGAATTCTGAAGGGAAACGACATATATATACTGTCTACATATACAGATGAAATGAGTCTTATTGACATTCACCGGGCCGTTTGTTTCTGTTTTTTTATTTTTATTTTTTTAAATAAACCTCTGCGTCACGTAGGATATCTTCGGCTCCTTTATCCAAGCTCTCATTGTCATCTATCTCCCCAGTAGGATAATTTGAGTGTAATCTGCGATTTGTACTTTAAACTTTCGTATCGATCATTTACACAATGAAAAGAGTTGGGCCAAGGATGCCCTTGGGGTACTCCTTGTGAAAACGAAATCTATTTACTGAGCGAACTGCCTGATAATAACGGCCCCCTTCATAATCCTGAATCAACCAGAGGGATCTATGATATTTGCTTTGAAGCATTTCGCCATCAATATTTCCTGTCTCGTGAGTACTACCATCAAAGGCCTTAAAAAGATCAAGTAAAACGAAACAGACTTTACCTTGATCAGTATTTCGACAGAACTTTTGAGTTACTCGTCAAGGGGCATCTCTGTTAACAGCTTTGCTCTGAAGCCAAGCTGGTTATTTGAAATCGGTCTATTCTCCTAAAAATAAGACATTAACTGATTTACTACTATTTTTCAAAGTATTTTTGAGAAAATGGGCGATAGAGATATCGGTCTATAATTGCCAACATTCCCTTCATCGCCATTTTTATAGTTTGGTAAAACATGAGGTGATTTTTCATGTTTTAGAAAATACATGAGTGACAACAGAGGTATTTGCTATGATGAGAACATAAAACGCAATCACTGATAGCGCATCTTTAATCAATCTTAATCAAATTCTGGAGAGTTTAATAAACAAATGGATCTAAGAGTAACAGTTACAAAGGGAGATATAGTGCCTGAAGAGAAAAAAGGCCTAGGGTGATATAGTGGGCATTTTGAAAATCAACTGAATGTGGAGGATAGAAAGGTGGCATAGCAGAATGAGACAATAACGCAAAGTTAATTTTAGCTTGAGACTTCGTTGAAGGAATTTTGAGGATGTAAAAATGGCAACTAAGAGACTGGAAAATGAAACAGCCACAAGAATTTACGGGGACACTAACGAGATGAAGCACGGTGGTCTGAGCATGAGTGAGTGGATGAATAGGGTATGCAAGGTTTGTCTGAATCAAGGTATTGGTCCACAGGACAAGCATGAGCTTATAAAAAGCTTGATAGATCTCATACGAGATGCAACCTGCAGGGCGTTGAGGATGCATAGCATTGATGATGATTTGTTCACAACTACCTAAGTTTTTATGACGAAACCAAAGAGTGTTTGATAGGTACGCAGACCAGTGATAGGGCTGGTGTAGAGCTGGGTCTGAGATGAGGGTATTTGTATTTCACGTCTCTATGGCTGAGTGAAGAGCGAAGTGAAAGAGAAAAACATCAGATGTCAGTGGAGAGCAGTGCCTAGAAGGAAAGAATTCGCGAATTATGTTCCAATAAAGTTACAAGAAGCACTCCATAACCGGCATATATTTCACTAATATAACAAATGAACGTATCCCTCACTTCTGAAGGTTAATGGATCCTACTCTTACTGGCATCTTCTGCAAACTACAGTATTTAGTGAAGACAGTGTTATATAAGAGCTACACCAAAGACTCCATCAAATAACAATTGCTAATTAATCTCAGCGTTCCTCCATCGAACATTCCATGGAACAAAGGCATTGTTACCTGTATCTGATGGTGTTTTGTTATCTAACTACCAATCAACGATGTAGTCTACAAACATCGGAGGTGAAAGTTCCGCCAAATTCATGTCACGAGTATTCTAATACTGCTCGAGTTCCACATAGAGAGACTCGTAGCCAACTTCAATCTCAAGATATGAGAAAAACATTCCTGGAAAAGACGCACTATAAGAGTGTTAATATCCCGGAGAAATACAGGACACCAGGATATACTCTCATTAAAAATACACAATTCAATCCGAACAATTCAATCCGTACAGGCACTTCGTGTAATACCAAGAATGCTGCGCATGTGATGACACACATACACATGCACACATATATACAGAGAGAGAGAGAGAGAGAGAGAGAGGAGAGACGAGAGAGAGAGAGAGAGAGAGAGAGAGAGAGGAGAGAGAGACAGAGAGAGAGAGAGTTGCAGATAACTTTACGAAGAAAACTGAATACGATAGAAAACTACTACAGCACATCTTGTCTTGTTAAAGAATTTGCAATTAACAGTTCTCCCCCGAATCAGCAAAAGTATATAATATGATATTTTTGCCCTAAGTTAAGCCAAAAATGAAAAGGATCTATAATAGCGCTATGCAAATATATGATATATATATATATATGTATATATATACCATATTATATAATATATATATATATATATATCTATATATTATATATAATATATCTATAATGATATATATTTATAAATATAATATAATATTATATATATATATATCATATATATATATACTATATATACTAATAATTAGATATATACTATATATATCTCATATATATGATATACACACACATACACACTGTGTGTAAGAGTATAATGAGCCAAATACTGATGGCAGCGACTTGTCTTGCTTCCTACCGTATACAATGACGTGCAGCATAAACATATTTTTCGTGTGTAATTTGGGCTTCAAAATATTCCTCGTTCAATAATTTTATGTTAACTAGTTTTCATACTAGGACAAAAAGTTAGTAACTACGGCGTTAAAGATGAAGAGCAGGACTTGAAATCAGTGAAAAAAAAAGAAGTTAAAAGTGGGAAGAGGACCTTAACAAAGAACAGAATTTGCATACTTGGCCTTTTAAAAGCTTTTCCTAGGAGTCAAATATGACACACGTAACTTTTTTTTATACTATTTACAAATGTCAAATTAGCTTTAAAATTACATATACTTTAAAAGATATTTGTTCCAACGAATGAGCGTCCATCGGGACGTATTTCTTTAATCGTTTTGTATTACTTAGTTGCCATGATTTAGACGTCATTTTAGAGCAGACTAATTGTGATTTAGACAGGTATGTTAATAAAGTCAACGAACTAACAAGATACGACAAAATTACAAATTGATATTTACTAGAAAACACATAATTTTTTTGTAATTTTTTCAAAATACAATACTAGTAGATGATAGATATTTTTGCCCCGTGCGAAGCTGCCTTTTATTGACATATAGTTTTTTTGGTATTTATGCCTGCCATTTATTCTTATGCTTGGGAAGACTATATTTTCTTCTACATTTATTAGTATTATGCATCAATACGGATATAATTTCATTTATTATACTGCTGATTTTTTTCTTCATTTATATTATATGGCAAAGCAAAGATCGCTTTTACCTGATCTGCTGCTCTGCTTACACTAATTAACATTCTGGAAATACAGAACTTTAAAAGTGATGTACCTACTGTACTGTATTTATTGTACGTACGATGTAATTTACAAATCATGTACATTTTTCAGTCACTTCCTACAGCACGGATACCCTATAATATATACATACATGTATGTATCTTGCATAAAAGAAAAAAAAGAGTAACATATAAAACGCCACAACTCTGCTGAGACGTGAAAGTACCCTCTAAACTTCAGGTGGGAGTTGAATCGCTGACACAAATGGATCCGTATATTATATGGTAAACAGCTAGAAGGAATCTTAAGCCTTTCATTTTTTTTTCTTCCCACAAACAGATCGAAACTCTCTCTCTCTCTCTCTCTCTCTCTCTCTCTCTCTCTCTCTCTCTCTCTCTCTCTCTCTCTCTCCAAAAAAGTTTTTCATTGAACAAATCAGCTTTCCTTCCACCGTCGGCTAAAACAAACCTCCATCACCAGCAAACACGAAAGTCCAACAGAGGCCAATAAAACCAGGCAAAGAATTCGCCCGACACTGAAATTAAAAAGTTTTCCTCCCGATCACGTAGATTGAGTGGTACATTTATGACTCAATACAGACAAGTTTACATTTTCTTCTTACGTTTTCCATTTTCTTTATAAAGAGCTTCAGGAAGGGCTGAAAGATTTCAGACGCTCTTCATTGTTTTTTAATCAACTCGACTTCACAGAGTCGTAGTCAATATCTCCAGGGATCAGAGTCTTTGTGCGAAGGTGAAACGGATAAGGTACGACGCAGCCTGTTTCGCTTTATTCTTGGTACGGACGTGAGATCTAAGCAGGCGATCTTCAAATGTATAATGGTGCACTAAACAGAGCCAAAACACTTCACAGTTACCATCAAGGGAGTCTGATGTGTTATCATTATCCTCTCACCTTGTGAAGTTCAAGCAGAAACTGCTACATAAAATAAAGCAAGCATTCGAGGTTCTCTTAGCTACCAGTAATACTTCAACGAAATTTACGAACAATATTTTGGAATAAACCAAAAATATCAAGTGTTTTGTCTGAAAACTTTCCACAACAATATAACACTTTGGAAAAAGCTAAAGAACGTAAAGTTATGCCTAAATATATTGGGAAAAGCACAAAAGAAACTAAAAACTTACGTGTAAACATGCCCATATACATGTATATATATATATATATATATATATATATATATATATATATATATACACACACACACACACACACACACACACACACACACACACACATAATATATATATATATATATATATATATATATATATACATACACATACATAATTTCATATGCATGATGTGGGCTCATTCCCTGGTCGCTCTGACAAGTGTATTTATAATTTTCACCAAGTTCGCTGGTTTAATATGGTAACAAGTTATGTTCAACACCTGTGCATCTCTGTATGTTTTCCGAAATTCAATATCCTTTCTATCAAAATAAAAAAAAACAGTTTGTCTCTCAGGCGAGCATGCAAAAAAAGAACAAGCAATATGACGAGACTACAATATATATTTATATATATATATAATATATATATATATATATATATATATATGTATATATATATATAAAAAATATATATATATATATATATATATATATATATATATATATAGTATATAGTAATGAGGGAGAGATAAGTACTTAATAGGTACCTGATTACCGAGTAGTTTCAAAGAAGAGGTTGGGATATTAGTGCAATTACTAACTTACAATGGAGCGCAAAAAAAAAAAAAAAGCACGTTATCCCGCACGGCAACGTCGTTGAATTGCTTCCAGTATACATGATTACTACGTGCATTAAAAAGTTAATGACACTAAAAGAAAAAATTGAAGGTAAAGCCTCGTGCTCGATCCGTTTCCCTTCTGGCTTCTTCAGTTGGGGATGAAACACCCGACCAATGGAAAACAGAGTTATTTCTAACAATAAATGAAACAATTAAAAGCCACTAGGATCTACTAAAAGGTTAGGAATACTGCTTGGCGGGAATTAAGTTGCACGAAAGAATAAGTTGCAGACGAACATTTTCTACCAGAATAATTTCCAGAGATAAAACTACCGCAAATGAATAAGGAAAGAGCAAAAGCTGTGGCCTGATCCATGCACGAAGGTTTATCATAAAACAGCAACCCCGACAAGGGATTAACCTGAGACGACGGAGATAATGGCATGGCAAAGGAAAAGCAAAAATAAGTCACCCGAGTTCAAGTAAACTAACAACGGATTACATAATAATGTGAATTTGCTTTGCATTGGTTCGATATATCTATCTATCTATCTATCTATCTATCTCTATCTATATATATATATATATATATAATTATATTATATATATTTATATATTATATGAAGCTAAAACGCCCATAAAACACTATTTTAACGTATTGCACCCATATATTTCGAGCACTTCCTTCTGTGCTCCTGATCACGTTTATCTTCATGTTATATTGGTGTATTAGAGTAAAACAACCACACACACACATACACACACATATATAAATATATATAATTCAAACGCGAAACACCTCGTGTAATGTGCAAGAAATACATTGAGTTTGATGATTTCCTCGAAATGTAAGCGCCATATAGTCCTACATTCATGGCGGTAACCACTTCTTCCAGTCTTCCCCTCACTGATACCTTCCTTAATTAGTGTGTATATAATTAGTGGAATATCATAATGGCAACGTATCTATCAACTTCATGACCACGCCCTCGACAAGCTTACATACTATGTATGCATCAGCTTCAAGGCAGGAGCTATTTACCGATGAATGCAGTGACATCTGAGAGGGAGCAGTTCCTCAAAAAGCATACCGGTATTTCTACCACTGAAGAACCTGTGACATTTTGATGAAAACAACTCATTCATGTTTTTTCGTCGCATTTCAACATACGCAACTACGGACATGGAAGTACGTCAACAGAGAAACAAACGCACCATATACTTGTGAATATATCGTGTTTTTCAATTCACTTGTTTTCGAGGTCCCTTTCCCATATACTACTCAATACTGCTTCGGTCACCTGTTTGTGCTTCCGCACTGTCAGGAAGCTACTATGACGGAAAAGGAAAGGAAAGGAAAGGTTCGTCTTCTGGCTTATCTCGTCGGCGCTATTTGTTCGTCATGTCAAAGTGTGCGACAAGGTCCGCTGAGCAGACAGGTAAATGGGGACACCAGTTGTGGGGTGAAAAGTGAGACATTAGGAGCCTCCTTTCTCTCACTGTTCAGCTTTCCGACAATGAAACACACGCTACAAATCATTCTTTTTAAGCTGTGGACATTTACTTATCTGTATACATATCACACATAAATTGCCTGTTTAAATGTTACATATGAATAAATGTGTGTACGCAGTATCATTTACAAACTAGTAAAACTATCCCACTTTTTTCCACTTAACTGTGACTCTGTACTAACCTAATTCAATTCTTTCATTAACGACAACTTTACGACAATTTGACAATAAAATACTTAAAAAAAATGTTGTTTACCACAGAAGTCAGAAACAGCCAAGCTAGAGAGGTACTACAGCAACAAGCAGCGACGTCGTAACTCGTAACAGCGGCGTGCCAGAGCCGAACAGCCTTTAAAAGTCAAATGTCCAAAACGACTCCGTGTCTGCATGTCCATCAGATATATCTATAAGGATTGCATTGAAATGACAAAATCAAAAACTGTTTTTCCTTAACAGTCTTTATTCGATTTACAAATCGATGATTTTGCGAAACTTAAAAAACAACTCGGTTGCACCAACTTCGGAAAAGGGCCAACTGATGAGGGACTTCGACCCCAAAAATATGAATACCAATTCATCAATCACAGCCCCATTGAGTCGCAGTCCGGAAATGAAAGCCCCTTCCAGCAACCGACCACAATGAACTCCTCGTGCATCCGTAGTACATTCCGGCTAGTTGAATACGAGTGGCTATTGTGCAGCTGCAAAGGCATTCCCAAAACGAAACTGTCATCAGTGATGCATCAGCTTGAAGACATTTTAATTGAATTTCGAAGGAAAGTTTGCTTTCCATTGACTCATTCATTGAGAAAGCAAAGGTTTCGAACTGGCCTTCATGAACGATCTGGCTTTATCTATGGAAAAGTACAACGCAACTCTGTCTTCACATTTAGTCCTCCAATGCAATTCGGGCATCGAAAATCTTCTGCCCCACCATACTTCGTAATCCTTAGCACCTCTTCTTAAGTGAAACAGTCGTTATTTATATGCATACAAAACTGTCATACCCACATATATGTACGCGCGTATACTGGCTGACATTGGTATTGATTGAAAATCAACATGTAGATGGCCATCCTTTCATATATCACAACACCGAACTACAAAGACAACATTTTCTGGCACATTGCAAGGGGACAGCAAATTCTACAGCAACAGTGTGCTTTTACAAAACCAGAGCAGTTCTCGTAAAAAAAACATTGAAAGAAAAGAAACGACTACCTGTTTCCAAATGAAAAACTTTTCTGTCGAAACCATAGCATTAAGCTTTCAACGGAAACGACAAGGAATTCAGTACATTACGAAAAGAAGTGTCAATGGAATTTATTTTTCACTTTATCTTTCTTCAAATGTAAACAACGGAGAGCAATCTAAATATCAAAGTTCCTTTGGGTTTACCATAAAAAGTGCCAACGACCTGGCACATAGCTATACCTAGTACCATTCACTTGAATATGATGCTTATATATAACTAAGTAAAAATGTTTAGTGGGAAAAAATAAGAGCAAAAAATTCATGGTTTCCATCTACAATTATACAGCTTATTGCCCGTCAAAAAATAAATAAATAAATAAATATATAAATAAATCTGTAATAAGTCTGTTAACCGGACATATACTATATCTCTCCCCACCCGCAACGGAAACACCACTCATGAAGAGCAATGAGAAAACATCATCAGCAGTGAATCATCATCAATGAAGAATGGAATGCAAAGCGTCCCAATCAAGTTCAATTACCGTACCCTCAATAGACATGTCGTGGAATTCAAAAGATACGATAATGACACAAGGTCATCAAAAATTAGAGGAAGAGAATATACATGTATACAAATACATGCATACACACATAAACACACATACATATATATATATATATATATATATATATATATATATATATATATAGAGAGAGAGAGAGAGAGAGACGAGAGAGAGAGAGAGAGAGAGAGAGAGAGAGAGAAAATAGTTTTAACCCAATGGTTCAGGTTTTCTACGTCGATGCCAGTCCATTTTTTTTACAGAGAGAGAGAGAGAGAGAGAGAGAGAGAGAGAGAGAGAGAGAGAGAGAGAGAGAGAGGTGAATATGATTAGGTGATGCAGATGGAGTGCTTATTTAACATCTGTAACACACTTGAGATCATTCAATCAGTTCCATCCACATCGACAAGTCAGTACAACCCAAGATGAACTTCAAACGTGCGTCTTCCTTCCACATACAGGAATAACTTACAGGAATAACTGTAGGAAGCCAAAAACCAAACAGTGCCAACTATACTGTCCGTCTGGACAATGGAACCTCTCTTCTTTCCAACTCTCAACGGACAACAAGATATATTGTCAATCAAGTGAATAATTCTTACTTGAAACCTCTTGAATTTTACTTGTGATAGAGTACCTACTGATTATTGATTTTATAAAGAGTTCGACGAAAAAAATGTCTTTTAAAATAATTAGGTTCAAACCGATGGAACTGCTCACGTCATGAGCTACCGAGCAAAAGAGAAGGATCCATATAAGTAAAAGATAAGCAGTATATTATGTACTATAAATTTATACCTGAAAACTCTTTCCATTACCAAACTGACTCAAATAAAAACGGCAGAAGTTGTTAACCGCTTTGGAAAAGGGGAGAATGACAATGATCATAACCTAAAAAATTTAAAAGAACAGCAGGAACAACAAAAACTGTTCCCAAATTCCGAAACTATCGACTGGAAAGGAAAAAGTCGACCTTAAAAAGATGCAAGACTCCATAAGAAAAATGTACATTTTACCTTCAATTCTGTTATTGCCACTGCAAGTCAAATGGGGCTGGAGGAACATGGAGGTTCAGAGGAGAGAGAGAGAGAGAGAGAGAGAGAGAGAGAGAGAGAGAGAGAGAGAGAACATCCTGAGGGCTCTATGACCAGTTTTACTTTCCCTCTCACATCTCAACGAGCAGCAGCCTCCTCACACTACTCGGTTCTGGGGTCCTCCTCCTCACACCACATCAAGCTCTCAACATTTGCAGTTCACAAAAAATTATTCTTTTTGCATTGGAGGAAAAAGTTCTCCGCAAGGCGAAATGGTTAAAGAGGTAGATAAGTCTGGAAGGCTTTGGAATAAATCACTATGCAGCAATAAATCAAGTCTAAAGCTATTCAAAGTTTAGATTTTCTTCAATTTACCTGACCTATCAATGAAGGGATATAAAAAGGAATATATGAACGTTGAACATACATGAGCAAACATACAACCTATCTTACAAAACTATACATTATGTATACTATATGTATAATATATATATATATATATGTGTGTGTGTGTGTGTTGTGTGCGTGTGTATATTTATATGTATGTATACATATGTGTGATATGTTTATGTATATGTAATATGTATATTAATCCATACATACAATCATAAATATATATAATTATCTATTTAAAAAATCAAATATATAATATATATAATATATATATCATAAAATCATGGGTAGGGGTAACATTATCAGTATACCACGGAGGATGTATATTGGGATTCTGACAGTGGAGAAAAAAAATATGACAGGAGGATTGATAGGAGATGAACATAGTGTGTTTAGACACAGACAAGGACGCTTGGATCAAGTGTACTTGTGAAGAGGGAAGTTACATGAGAAGTTTTAGAGTAGAAAGTCACGGAAATGTGCGTTGAAAACGATCTTCATAGAAATGATGGAATGTAATGTTGAAAGTGTTATGGATATATGGCATAGAAGTTAACTTGCCGAGAGCATTTTACAGTTTTTATGATGGATACTAAGGGCGGGTTATGTTTCTCAAGCTTTTCAAAATCTTATTGGAGTAATGATGCAGGGTACAAGAAAGGATACGAGGTGTAGGTGCAAAGCTTTGGGACAAGAAATGACGTCATGAATCAAGTGTGGAGTAATTGATCTTTTCACGGGATACAGTGTTGATGAAGGATAGAGAACGTCAAAGGTAAATGCGAGGATTAGTAAGGTTATGAGGGTATATCGAATTCAAGAAAATTGGGCAATGAATGTTATCACAACTGTCCAGAAAATTACGAATATAATTCGTAACTTTCCATTTTTTGTTTGTATTAACCGCATATTTTGACTCAAAGGGAGTAAGTAGTAGTTTGATAGTTTTAAGTTGGTATTCAATTAGATTGTTTTCATTTTTAACCCTCTTCCATTGGTTCCCTTATTACCTTGTTATATACTATACAAGCCGATATGTTATGTACTGAAAGACAGGAGGGTAGTAAGAATCACTCAGTCCGCAGTATGGCAGCAACTGCTCCTCCTATTCCTCCTCTAAGCCTTCTGTGAAATTACTAATCTTCGTGTTCAAGTGTTTTTCGCAGAGTGTTTCTTCGTCGATATCATACAGTGAGGAATATAAACAATATGTGGATGTTGTAAAATCCTTTCTGGACCACTGGATAGCTTCTTCGACTGGTTTGCCACGACCATGTGCCACGTCGAGACGTATGCAGTTCTGAAGTCCTCGTCCTCGAGTTATGACCAAGGGATGTATTCAGCATCGTTGTGTGTGATTGAGCCAAGGGAGTTCCTAGCTTGATGTCGTATAAATTGGATCCTTTGTCTGCAACTTGCTCTTGTGGTGAACGTCGTCGTCACTTCCACTTATATGCCTCTCTGGACAATAACAGGTATGGGGTTCAACTGAAGGAAGCGGGTTTAGTTAGATTCCTTGTTATTGCCAGTACTTTCATTTACATTTAAGTAAAGGGTCTTGCTAAAACCCTTAATTATTAAATAACCTATTCTTGGTCCTTTTGAGTCAATTTATTCATATAAAATTCCCAGGTTATTTGCGTTAAAGGTTGCATTGTTATGAAGTTTAGTAGGGCTTTGGTTAATTTTATTTTGTGCGAAAACCCTGTAAAAATTTATGCAGCTTAATTTTGAGTAATTCTGGGTTAGTTTAATTTGACTTACTGTTTCCATGTCACTAATAGTGATATTGTTCATATTTTAGGACAGAGTGGTTACGAACTAAACATATTCACTGAAAAGGACTTTCTCGCTTCGTCTACGTTTTGGATGAGGTCCTTTCGTCGACAGGAATTCCATTTAACTATATAGCGGTCTAACATAACGAATGTATATTTGGGCTTGCCACCTTCAGCGTGTTTGTTGTTAATTGTAAGGTGTTAATAATTATATTAATCTGTAATGTTTAAGGCTGTTTAAATTACTTTCCTAAGTTTTGTTTAATTGAATATGTATATATAATAAAAAGTTTAGTTCAACAACTAAGGGACACATGGAGATGCATTCATCGTATGAGTACTCGGGCGTGAATACAACAGACACTATTAGGACAGCCGAAGGAGTGAATCGCACTAGAAGCATGAAAAGTAGCAAGGTATGTGCAAACCATTGTAAAGACTTGAATTGTCTGTGAAAGCCAAGACAGTAATGAGGGAAGGGACTGTTGAGCTAGCTCTTTACAAAAGTGAAATGTGGATGTTGAATACAAATTACAGATAAAAGGATGAAACTGTTGTAATGAACTGATAGCACAGTATAGCGGTGTAAAAAGAACTGACAGAATAAGAAATGAAGCGGTACATTTCAATGGTAAAGATTAGCGGAAGCACGGGCCGGAGTATTTTGGGATGAATCACTCACATGGAAAACAAAATATTGGGTATTGATAGTTAGAGGAAGACCCTAAAAGAGTTGGAGAGATAGTGTGATGACAGAAATAAAAAGAAAGGCGTTTCATATACCAGAGTTGTTGGTTTTCCTACTGATAAGGTTTGTGCATATTTATGAGGCCGCTATTTTAATGGAAGTTTTGCACCCGCAGAGGATGAATGCGGCAGTCACTCTTGTTTCTTTACACAGAGATGCCCCCAAATTTCCCTCTTTTTCAGGTAAAGGATAAAACCGGAGTGAAGATGGTCTATGGAAAAAAATGATTGTAGTAATTAATATATATATATATATATATATATATATATATATATATATATATATATATAAACACATACATAATGCAATCACTATTTCCATAGACATCTTCACTCCGATTTTATCCTTTACCTGAAAAGGAGGGAAATGTGGGGAGGCACCTTTTGGTATTCAGACAGCTCCTGGCTCGCTCTGCCTGGAAATGTGCAATGGATTTTATAAATCGGCTGTACGCTGGCTGGATGCAAAACCAAGCCTCGCTGACGGAGCTCTATCTCTCCCCCAAAATCAATTTATATCCGAATAAAGCAATATACACAAGGTTTCGTCCGATGATGTCCTTTGAAGGTTTCACTCAATAGGGAAACGCTATTTACTTTCACTAGACTAGTATTCTCTCTCTCTCTCTCTCTCTCTCTCTCTCTCTCTCTCTCTCTCTCTAAATCCAAAATGCTGAATCTGTTCAGATAAAATCTTATCTAAAACATAAAGAAAACAAGAGGCTCCTAGCCCATGCTGCTCACCTAAACCATCTTGCTGAGCCATACCAGTGTATGGTAAAGATTTTTACTATACATTAAGAGAAACATTGGGCCTATCCTGGTCCCTAAGGCCACAGAGTGAACAAATGTCTATATATTAATTTGGCAGACTGCATCATAACTGCTCCTTCCCAGTGATATTTCCAAAGGCTTTTCCTAACGTACACATTCATTTCTAGAAGTCCGAATCACTATTCTGCCACCATCATGGTCCCCGGGGGTCGATTTGAACCAACTTCATACTAAAAATACTCAAGTTAGCGTCCCCGTAAGTTACGTCATTTCTTGGCCATTATTTTCTAAAATATAATTTTCTAAAAATAAATAAACCTCAATTATTTATTGATTATAGCGCCTTGGAAGGGACACTGGCTCTCTTTAGAATAAATGTGAATCCTTGTTTTATTGAAAGATGCTTTGTGACTGAGTTTGACCCAATGGTTCCTGATATTTGAAAAAATGTGAGACCTTCGTAAGACACGTCAATACACAGGACAAATTTAGATCAGGAAAGTTCACTTGAGCTTTAGACTCCGAGAATAACAACACGACACATCTGTCATATATCTCATTTCCTGAAGACATAGGAGTGATGCTCTCGACTTTAAATACTTGAAAATAAAAATGCTTAATCGAAAAGAGTGTTTTACAGTCATTACTTTTTATCTTTAAGTTTTCTTTCAGTTGGAAAGGCAGAGCAAATTTTATTCCCCAAATCCGATGGAAATTCGGTAGGAACCTAACCTCCGCAAACCGAAACCTATCCAGACACAAACATGAAGTATGCTGAAGGAAAAATGATCCACTCGGATTGTAATCGTGCCATACGCAGCAGGTAAAATATATTCCACTTCTTGGACTTGTCTATTAGACAGAAAATCTTTGGGCAATTTCAAAAGGCAGACTGTGAACTCGCATTGTTACGAAACACTACAAGGTAAGTGAAATGGGGACGGATCTGGGTGACCGAGTGCTTTAATTTGACTGAGCTTTTTGAACCATATGTGATATCGCCCAACAGCATCTTTTTCAGCTGCTCATCCATTCTTGGAGCGAATCACCAACAAAAAATGAAATTTCAAAACTACTTTTCATTTTTACATACAAATATAATCGACACGATTGAAAACAATCGTAATGTGCTCAAAGCAACAAAATACGCTTACTTTTCTAAACTTCAAACCCTTCAGCTACTCTTCAAATTACGAGAATACTGAGTTATGGAAATAGAGCACAGGTGCATTGGAAGGTGGGTTTCCAGTTGAGGTCGGCGCTCTTCCAGGCAATCATCACAATTTTCCTCTCCAACTCCGGTGAAGGAGACCTTCATTCAACCGAGTCAAACAAATGTTACGACCACATTTGCAACACAGCCGCAGATGACCGACAAAAGAGGAGAATCCCCTCTTACTCTTTCTGATCCAGCTTTTCTTGGCCAAATGCAACGAGCCAGTCTCATTTTTTGTTGTTAGCCAACGCCCTCACAAGTTACCTAAGTTCTGCCCATTTGCCAAAACATCTATTACTATTGTAGGCCTCGTCGGATAGAGGATTTTTTATCTTAATAAGTGGAGCGAGACATTCTTTTTATGGCCGCCTCTTTTATGTACGAATAAAGAGGCAAAGATAATACGTGATCCCACAAACTCATTTCTGAGTGACAATTTCAATAGTCAAGAGAGAAACTGGGCTGAATGTGTTACGGTTATGACATTGGATACTAAAAGAATCCCAAACTATGACGCATTCGAGTTTAAGACCGCCTTGCCCAGGATGTTCTTCTGTGGGCGTTGTCTTCAAGGAGAAGAGTCTAGTCTAAAGCCACTATATACGTCATTGTTATCCACGGCCTATAATACAGGCTGACAATGAGAGAGAGAGAGAGAGAGAGAGAGAGAGAGAGAGAGAGAGAGAGAGAGAGAGAGAGAGATTCTTTGTGTTCCCGCAGCCACTTTCCAAAGTTTGTCAAGTTAATGTAAAATCATGAAAGTTAATAGTAATTATAAACCCCAAGCCCTTTATCGAATAAAATACTCTTGTGTGTGAGAATATGTATGTAGTATATATGTGTACACACAGACAGAAAGACACACGCATATATATATATATATATATATATATATATATATATATATATATATATATATCATATATATCTCCCCTTGTGTGTTTTAAAACGAAATATCATCAAGTGTCTAAGATGGTTTTCAAAACACCCATAGATACCAATCACGATTAGAAACTTTACCTTTAAAAGTAATTTACAAAACAAATAAGTAAAAAGAAATTATAAAAATAGAATTCGAAAGAATGGAAATGGTAGAAGTACATCGAGGGAATAACCTCAAGCATCAATCCGTGGCAGCATCGCCACCGTTTTCATGTATGTCGTGGAAAGCGTCACTGGTGGATGGATCCAACCACATTCCCCACCGCAGACCTGTCCTCCCTCCCAAGACCGTCACACCTGAGAAACCGCCCAAGAAAAACTCTACTTAATGAACCAAACGCTATACTACAATAAATATGGTTTGTTACGTGAATACATACACATGGCAGAAATGATTGAAAATAGCAACAAAAATACCACTGAAATTCCCTCAGTGCTTCATCTTTGACTACTGATACTTGTGAAACAGAAGGTTAAAGTAATATACTAATGGTTGAACACGCAATGGTGTGTGTGTATATATATATATATATTATATATATATAATATATATATATATATATATATATATAATATTTATATGTGTGTATGTGTGTGTGGTGTGTGTATATATATATAATATATATATATATATATATATATATATATATATATATATATATATACACACACACACACCCTGGAATGCAAAGAAGCCATATATGTACGTACACCAGAGGATCTTTTTATTTTAATACATTTACCCACTAATACTACAACACCTACCGTTTGATACTACTCCAAATAAATATCATTATAATAAAATTAATAAAAATAATAATCATGACATATGAACCTGGAGACAAGATTTTACATCTCTACTGTCCTAAGCATCCACGACCAACTACGCAAACTAAAGATGTTATCAACATCGTTTTGCTTCTTCCCAAGTCCAGAAGAAGAATTCCTACAAGCATAAAACTCGTGTTCAACCAGTCTAATGAATAATTCTAACTACGGCCAGAGCTACGCTGGGCCAAACCCTATGACCTTTCCAAGAGCGTCGACGAGAGACCAATAAGGATGTTTTCCAGCCTTTGTGTAAATTCCCCGGCACCTGGATCGTCTCTCCTAATGGCCTCAACAAAGTGCTGAATGACGACGCGGAGAAATCATAGGCCCCTTGCCAACTGATACCATCCATTTCGAGAGAGAGAGAGAGAGAGAGAGAGAGAGAGAGAGAGAATCTTATGAATGGTTTTAATCTCTCTCTCTCTCTCTCTCAGTCGTACTCCTGGACAGGCGACCAAAAGTTCGGTGCCAAATGCACCGCTTATTCCAACGAAAGCAGCAGAGAGGACTCAAGAGACTCGAACGCCGCTCAGGAGCCGAACAAAGGACGCGCTATTTCCAAAATGTTACGAAATGCAAATGACAACAGTGGCTTCCCTCCAGGTACTTTTTTTTATTCAACAGTAAATGGATGAGTTTTTATTAAAACATTTTTTTACAACGTACCATTTATTTACATTTATAATTTTCAATGTTAACTCTTAAAAGGAGAGAGAGAGGGAGAAGAGAGAGAGAGAGAGAGAGAGAGAGAGAGAGAGAGAGAGAGAGAGAGAGAGAGAGAGAGAGAGCGTGCATAAATACCAAAATCCTTGTGCAAGAATTGATAACGGTATTACAATTTTTGAAGAAATTGCTTGTTTTAACAGTTACAAGATTTTGCGAGGAATTCCTTTCTTATCACATAACCATAAAAATTCATGAATATCCAATTTAATAAGCACATGAGGCCCCCCAAACAAAGCATCAATAAGCAATTCTCTATTTGGGGAGGGAAAGAGTGAAAAAAAGCATGGATTACTTTTTGTATTTCTTTGTTTCTGCACCTAGGCAAGGACCTTCAAGGCCCCGACTATCAATTCCACCCCGATGCCTATTGGCGAGACACGGCACTCCCCCCCCCCCCCATGACCCTTCCTCATCCTGGAAAAGAAACAACGGAGGCACCTTTGCATGCACACAAAGGCCAACTTCAGAATAACCTGTGAACGGAGAGGCGAGAAGCAAAACGAACGACAGGCTCACATCTCTATTCCAAAGATACATGAAAGGAAATCGACGGGATCCACAGTCCTCTCTCTATGTCGGGCTCTCCAGTTTCTCCACAAGAGACTTACCTATAAATATTAATGAATGTTAGCATACTAACAGGTCAACCTCCTTCTGGAGAAAATGGTCCTTCCTCTTCGTGGTTTTTGTACAATGAAATTAGTGTCGCTTTTAATATTCATCAACTCAGGGAATTACTTGAACTTTAATTAAACTGCCATATCGATTCAGGTATAAATTATATAGGGGAGAGAGAGAGAGAGAGAGAGAGAGAGAGAGAGAGAGAGAGAGAGAGAGAGAGAGAGAGAGAGAGAATCAGCTCCACGCCTCCGTGACTACGGGGAATAACCTACCAGGGGACCGGCTATGTGGACTCACTTAGATATGACTTATTAGTTACTGAAAGGAATGATGCTGGATCAGATTTCGGAACTGAATCCTAGGCGCCAGATATACCTGAAATTGCTTTTGGGGTGTCATCGTGGCTCATCTTGCACGATATCTAAGAACTTGTGTCGAAACAGGGGTTCGGTTTAATTCATAACGATCGCGGTGTAATTAGGCAGGCAATTCCAAAGGTCAGTATTTGCGTAATCGATTGATTCATTAATTTAATGTTTTCTGGCATCGTGACAACTAAGGACATTGACGCCGAATATCATTTGCTGATAATGATGAAATTTATATAAAAATCATGGACACCGTGACAAGATTATATGGAGAAAAAACAAAAACAAAAATGAGATCTACAGCTTTTGCAGAAAGCCTGCTTCTCATACAGATCTCAACATGCCACTGGCATCGTTAACAAGTTCGTCCCCGAGGACTTTGGCCACAATGTACCGGCCATTCTCGTCTCGGGCTTCGAGAAAGGGCTTCTCCAGAGGTCTCTAAGACTGACACATTCAACTAGCAAGTGCTTGACAGTCAAGAGGGACCAGCCAGTCATCACATTATGGTTGATTTTCATTTACTACTGAAAACTTGCGTGAGGCTGGTATGCCCTCTCCTTAGACGGCAGAGTAGTTTCTCCTTTTATGGGTATTTTTCCTATGCTTCCAGGGTAATATGACACTCATTTCTTTCCTTATGTTTTCCCCAACTGCATTCCAACGTTCCTGCCATATAATCCTAACACGTGATCTGATCTCTGGTAACAAGTCGTCGTATAGAAGTCTATACATCCCTGGAAGCATATCAGCTATAGCTTCTTTTGCTAGTTTGTCACCTTTATCATTACCAGACACTCCTACATGTGCTGGGACCCAACAAAGTTTTACATGTACTTCTCTGCGATTCATTAAAAAACATTTTTGAATATCTAAAACTAATGGATTAGTAGAGTTAAAAGCACCTACTCTTTGAAAAACACTTTTTCAATCACTAAAAACAGTAAATTTTCCTTCATCAATGGTTGCTACTCTCTCAGTAGCAGCTAAAATTTCATACAGTCCCGTAGTAAAAGTAGACAAAATAAAGGGTAGTTTATTTCTACCGACAAAAATCATTACTATATACTCTAATCCCGAAGCCAGCACTGGGTTCTTCACGTTCCATAACAATCGAGCGGGTTTCCAACTATGACGGGTTCTTTTTAGGGCCAATAAAGTACTGGCAAAATATTCTCTGGTAACTCTGGTTGTTATTTTGAATGGAAGCTTCTCATTCCTAGCACTATGAAGACGATTCAAAATCTCTTCTACCCTACTATATCCATAAGGTTGTAGAGATCTATGATGCTGACTCAGTTTCTCCGAATGTTTAAAAGGTGACGGCGTTAGGGAGACTTTATACTCTGTACCAACCTTGTGCAAAGGAGGGCTGACGATGGTGGTCTCAAGGTAGTTCGCCAGCATCTACTGGAGGGCTTGGAATAGGTGAAGTTCTAAAAACACCTGAGGCCAACCTAATTCCAGCCTGGTGTACGGTCTAAAATCTTTAAACGGCTTGGTGTCGCTGAAGAATATATTTTACACCAATAGTTCAATTTCGCAAAGACGAGGGCTTTATATAATTGTGCAGGTTACTTTCCATATTTTCACGCAGACACCTGTTTTTTAGGTTTTTCATCAGTAGTCAAAAGTTAAAGCCAAGATCCAGGTCTGGATTTAGTCCACTAGTACACTTAAAGTGCATCAAAAAAAATTTTGCTGGAAGAGAAATTAAAACCACTCAGTTTTGCCTTGTGAATATTCTATCTGCTACCAGCTGAAGTTCCTTTCATTCATTGCCAATCATTTCCCAGCAAATGACATGGACAGGTCATCCACAAAAAGTGTAGATAAAATGTCATGGGGAGTAACAGAGGATATCCCATTCATGGATAAAGAAAATAATGTCACACTCAGCACGCTTACTTGGGAAACTCTTCCTAGTTGACATTTTCTCTAAAATAGGGTATCGCCTAGTAGTCTGACTTGCAAAAACCTACGCGCCAAAAATACCAGGCTGAACAAAGGCAATCTCCTCTCAAACCCGATTCATGTAGTTTTATTCACAGCCATCCTCCGCGTCATTTTATGTGTATTTTCGAGGTCAAAAATGCTGCTCGGATGCAAATGCTTCACATATGGAGGACTAAAGAAGTGTCAGAAATTCAGAACATCTGTGACTGAATGTAGTATTCTGCGAGTGGCTGAGTTCGCTAATAAGGATTTCTTCGTCCAGGCTCCTCCCGTCAAGTCCCGTTCTGACGGTATACATTTTCACAGCAACTGTCTCTCTGTGTCTCACATCACGTAGTGTCCTTTCCTTTCTCTCTCCACCCTAGCTGTGACCCATAACAATCTCTTAGAGACAAGACTTCTAATTCACTTGATAGGTCAACAGAAGTACAATGGACTTGAAGATAACTGGCCCGACCGTCCTTCCTCGTCCAATGCGAGAATCGAGCACAAGTCGTCCAGTCGTGTGCCAGACGCGTTACCACCAAACCTTCGAGGCCAGCGACATTTTATCGGTACAAAATCAATTTCTATGACAACTTATTCTTTCGAACACACGATAGATACAGCATATATGGGTATCTGTTTACTCAAATACAAAGCAATTTACCTACACTCCAAATGGCTGCACACACACAGCCTCACTGCGCAATTTAAACAAAAATCACACAAGCCAGAAAAACACACATGGTGGTCTTCTTTTTACGGTGAGAAAGATAAATATTTGGGAGCAGACAATCCATCAATCATCTTACTGAGAATAATACCCAAAGAGGTGAAGCATTATTCCGGCGATGCCTTATAAAGGCTGTTTTAAAGTTTCATATTTCGCTCACAACAACTCAATCGATAGGATGCCTTCCTTCTCGGGCCTCGTGAAAATCCTCCTCACGTTGTAATATTGAAGGTATATGACAGTGAACTATTATGCATTTAAAGAGCCCGTAACCTATATGTAACAATATAACAATCTTATATACTATTCGAAAAGCGATGCTAGTTCCATTTTACACTCCAAAAATAAATTCACACAAAACTGAGATTAAAATGCGTTCCTGATATAATTCTTATTCATGACTAGTATTTCGGACGTTAGCGCGCTCGCACCACCAATCAGCGGTATCAGAAGCATTCTTAAAATCAGCTGGGTAAATACAACAAGGAACCATTAAAACGTTGTCGTCTTTAGATATCGTAAGGGGCTCCACTCCACCCAATACTCTAATCAACCACACTTTTCATAACGAACTGAAAAGTGAGTGAATTTAGTATTGATATATTAAAATAATTTTCATGAAAGGTAGTCTGTCACAACTAGAATGGAACACACCAACATAAGTCTTAAAATAAATTCACAAATATTCAATGACCGATGAATAGACGTACATCATGAAAAGAAGATATTTCAGAGCACTTCAGGTTCCCCTGAATACAGTTTCCTGCACAAGGCCACACTCTGCTGGTGCCGATTCCAATGTAGACGAGAGAAGCAGAATGTATTTCCCAGGACGAAGAGTTCACACATTTTCTGTAACAGATCTGAGTGGGATCTCGATTCTCGACAACAACAGCAAAGTACTAGATACGTCTGTGGGGAAATATTTTCGGATGAACAGAGCCGACGCTCAGGCAAAATCTACAGCAACAATGACACGAGTCACTAAGCCTTCATTCTCGGAAAGAAACCGCTTCACAAGCTTGATTGCGACTGCTGCCCTGGTGACTCTTTTTAAACATTTCGGAAAGGTTGGTAACATAACCATCTATCCAATCACATAAACATAACTGTAAGTCTAATGTCGCACTACTTTCAAAACCGCATTTTGGAGGCATCTGGCAAAACCTATAGTAACATGCAAACTCCACTGCTTTCTCAATTTATTTCTACATTTCCATTCGTTTAAATGGACTAATTTCGAAATCTCCGTAAAGACTGTTTTCCATCCTTCTCGCTTTGATTCGAGGACTATCGTCTTTACTCGTTCTGTTATCAAACAACATTTGAATGCTCTTTGATCCGTATACCAGTCTAAAGCCTTCCTCCTTCCCAATACCATCATAACATCCATTCATTCAGATAACCAAGACACGGCGTTTACAATAGCAGTCAACTCTTTCTTGCAATCGTTTATCAACTCCTTTACCGGCCCTTTTTTCTACTTAACTCAGCAATCCATTATCTGGAAGCACCGACCATACTAGCTCACCTGACCCCGTCACTCGCCCTGAAGAACCTTTCACTCTTT
Source organism: Macrobrachium nipponense (assembly GCF_015104395.2). Classification (NCBI taxonomy): domain Eukaryota; kingdom Metazoa; phylum Arthropoda; class Malacostraca; order Decapoda; family Palaemonidae; genus Macrobrachium; species Macrobrachium nipponense. The sequence continues at coordinate 46,462,935 of NC_061108.1, forward strand.
TCCCAACTAATCGCAACCTGCGTCTCTGAAACATCCACGCACACACACACACCACACACACACACAAACGTCTACAAAATCTTACGACACTGCATTGCTTTTTCCAGATTACTATTCACACCAGAGACACTATATACCTGTATCATGTTCTGGGGATCCAATTCATTTCCAAAGACTGCTATCATTTAATATTTCTTAATTAGGAAATTAATTCATTCTGCAACCCTCGAGCTCCTTGTAATTCAGGTAAAAGGATAAAAAATAATAAATAAATAAATCCTAGTAATCTGAGCAGGTCATCTAAGGGTCACCTAACGACCACAGAGCGAAATAAAAGTCCCTTTTTTCAGCCGTGAATGGTGGGCCTTAAGTGCCATTTAGGATATCTGGCCCAACTCCAGTTACCCAAAGCAAGGACATTGAAAACATGCAAAAAACTAATTGAAAAGGAAAAAAATCTCTAATGTGAAACCATAAACAGCAAACGAATGACCTTTCAACACGACAGTCTCCCAAACGAGATGAAGAAACAAAAATCTTCCACAATATCAACAATAACAAAATCTAAATGATGAACTACCTTACACCATGGCGAATAACAAGACCTTTCCTAAATGCAACGAACAAAATCTGTCATCTGAAAGTTCTGTGAAACTTTGGGGCCCAAATGCCATCGACTCTTCTTGCGTGATGATGTAGAAGAAAAAATATTCATTACAAAATATATTCACATTTCACAACCACGCTCGTGTGTAATAGATGCTGACAGAACCTGAACACAAGCTCTGCTATATCTGGATTCTCATGACGCCCTCTGGCATCAAGTCAAATATGTCTGCCAATTCCAGATCTTGATGTCAATAAAATTAAAAGTTGCAAAGTTTGCTATACGGGAATAACAAACACTAACAAGCAAGGCCAGTTGGTGGAGGGCACAATTGTCACGCTTGGTTAAAGAGAAAGGGCGCTCGATAACGAATGAGTGCGACCTTTTGCGAAACAGAACTTTTGCCATCAATGGCCGACACTAGGGCCACTTGATCTAAATAACGAGCCGGTACGAGAGAGAGAGAGAGAGAGAGAGAGAGAGAGAGAGAGAGAGAGAGAGAGAGAGAAACATTGCACTTTTACTAGAATCATCTAAGCGTTAAAGGGAATGATGACCAGGATTAAGCGATCATCGCAGGCCTCCATTTCTTAAGAGTCCATCAGACTAATTATGCCACGTCCGTTTAATGAATTGTAAATTGAGGTGTTTTCATGGATGGGTGGTAAAGGTATAACTGACCGACTTGTGATTTTTTAAATAAGAATAATTACAACGTAGAGAGAGAGAGAGAGAGAGAGAGAGAGAGAGAGGAGAGAGAGAGAGAGAGAGAGAGTTTTTCTTAATAAATAAGAATGGGTAACACATGAATAATTCATACGGTCGGCATTAGCATACCAATCTTTTGTAGTGAAAGTCGTGAAAAAAAAAACATTAAGTAAAAACTGATACTAGCAGACGTTTAAGGAAATATGAAACAATGAAAACATTCAGTGCCATATTATGTAAAATAGAAATCTAAAGTCGCTAATTTATACGAAATAAAAGCAAATAAATAATTCCATCCTTTCCTCGCAACGATGTTTGGCCAGACTTATTGACTGTATTGTATGCAAGGGGTGATATAAGCATCGCCATACTTCACTTCCGTCTAGTTATTTCCTTAACAAAGTTTTTTTCTATTTATTTTAGGCGCTCGAGAACACACTATTTTTTTTTTTACAACTGCTTAATCTACAAAACAAACATAACGTATTAAGTCTGGTTCAAAAGTGATTCTGGTGTGGGCAAGAAGAAAGAAACTGGTAGTAGCCTGTGAACTTTCAGTTACCTTATTTCAGTTATACTCTACCTCCCGTCTATTCAGGGGCACAGCTCACATCTACGAAAAGAACTCACCTGAAAAGAGAAAGAAACGATAACATTAGACAATAAGCCCATACAGTAAAGAACAATTAACAAATAAACTGTATTGTTGGACAATAGAACTCACATTTCATAAAAAAAAATACGCATAAAAACTAGAACACTAAAACAGATGTACAAACGAGCCTAAATCCACAACAAAAGAAAGTTCGCTTAAATGTGGTACCCTTCCTGGGGTCGAAAAATTTGCCTCTGTGCAGGAGGTACGTTAAATGATACAGGAAACCTGATCAAACCACTAGACTGACTGTTCAATTTGCTTGCAGTGGAATACGAGTTCTATACAACACGGTAAGATTCTAGGCTTCAGTTCCTGGGGAAGAAACTAAGGACGACCAACTTACGCTTAAAATAAAGTGAATCTCATCAAGAGGGAAGAACTGGGTCACTGACTAGGCTTGGTGTCATTACTTATGAAAATCTTGAGTCCCGCTCTGTTGCTGAAATGATTTAAAATGCACTCATTAGCTAATGTCCATGTTCCTGGTATATCTTCTTCGTTCCCTGGCGAAATTATCATTTTCCAAACATTATAAACGAAAACGAGTCTCTCCCCCCTCCCCCCCCCCCCCCCCCCCCCACCCCTCCCCCCCCCCCCCCCCCCCCCCCCCCCCCCCCCTCCCCCCCCCCCCCCCCCCCCCCCCCCCCCCTGCATACGCAATGTCTAATTTTGACAAATATCTGCTTCCAGCTAAAATGAAAGCCTGGAATCTCAGTTTTGCAAAGCATCCTCGGCAGTCTTAATTAGAGATGTGAAATTCTGGGGCGTCGGTCTGCAAATTGGGAAGGAATGGAATGTAGGAATATAATTGAGGCCGCAGGCAGCGCACTCACTTCCATGGGGTCATTCGGCAGTATGATGAGACAATAAAAAGGTTTCACAGATAAATGAAGGACCAGAAAATTCTAAGAAAAGAAGTGACTCAGGATCATTACAAAAGGTAACAACCAAATCAATGTTATCCGAGATTAACAGGAATGTCATAGAGACCTTACCATAATATATTATCAATGAATTACATCGATTTGAAATGTCAATGGAGATTGGAACAACTATGTATATATAATCTCATATAGTATATACACACGCGATATACAAATACATAAGCTAATGGCCACAAACATGATAAAACAGTATTCAACGAAGCTGTATGTTAAATAAGAATCAGCATCAAAATAAAAGCAGATCAGTACTATTAAGTTCCGAGTTCGAGAGCACCGAGAATGTTCTTTTTCAGGTGTTAAGGAGAGAAAGATCCATCCGTCCTCCTCCTCCTCCTCTTCCACAAATAATATCAGAACAGACGAGGCACCTCCTTGTCCCACTGACCACATTTGCCGTCAACTAATCCGTGAAAGTCACCATTTATGAGCTTTAATGAAAGCTTGTGCGCACCAACAAAGGGAATAATATTTTTTTCTGGACACAGCAATATTCAGAAATCATCATCCAAATCCTTCCTATACCACGATACATAGTTTTCCGTCGCTTTAAAGGTTGAACAACTTGGTTTCCTTACTTCAAATGACCAAAGACTACTGTGCACTGTACACTATATGATTCATGTAACTATTACGTAAAACAGCCCTAACGTGAACGCAAGTGCGTTGTTATTGATCCCCAAGTCTGCGTGAGACATTCCACTGGGATCTACTCACAGTATGGGGCATTTATGCAGTCTCCTGCAGCGCAAAAGGTACTGTCGTTTAGCTTCACACATGACATATCTAATCATCATTAAAACAGCACTTAAAGACAGCTAATGCACTTTACTAAATGCCAGATTTAAATTCATAAGTTTCATATCCAAACCACGCATTATTTATACTATATATATATATATATATATATATATATAATATATATATTATACATACACCTATATATATATATAATATATAAATATATATCTATAATATATATATATAATATGAATATAATATAATATAATATATATATATATATTATATATATATATAATATACACGTATATATAATTCCTGATAATCTGCAGGGTGAAAGATTATGGCAAAATGAATCTGTTTGAGTCCCTTTTTTATTGAAGCCACGTCAACAAGGAATTTAAATCTCCATCCTGGATTATACCTCGATCCTCTTTGCTTGTCTCTTATGCTTAAAGAACACACAACCCAAATTAACAAACTGTAACCCCGCCCCCACCTCTCTGTGTATATAAATTAAAGGTCTGTCACTTCTATTATATTCAGTGTGACTAAATTGAAAATTGAAAATTTAGAATAAATCACGAGAGTACTTGTTCCAAGTTCCCAGTTTCACTTACCTTTCTACCGTAGATTTAAGGATATATATATATATATATATATATATATATATATATATATATATATATATATAGAGGTATGTGTGTATGTATAATTTTATGTAGATACACACCACAAGTGATATACAAACCTTTATAAATAAGATCCGAGTGGATCTTGTTGAATCTTGTGTGTCCTCCCCGGGTAACAGTAAGTTTGTCCGCCCTGGATGGGGCGGAGTAGGTATGACAACGGGAGGGTAGGAAAGACAGCCACCATTCTCCTGCAAACCTGTTTGTTCGCCCAAGTGGGGACAGGGTAGGTGGGGAATCAATAGCGCCGGGTTTGCTACGAGCCCCAATATGCTCGTACTTATATACCTAATCAATGAGGTAAATTAGTAACCAAAAGTATTGTGTATAGTATATACAACTATGTGCGTGTGTATGTATGTGTATATATATATATATATATATATATATATATATATAATATATATATATATATATATATATATATAAAGTGATTGAGAGCATCTAACTCAATTATAAAATCGAATTACCATACAGCATTCTAATATTAACAATTTTCTGAAAAACATACGGTACTGTATCATACGACGCCGGTGTATAAATAATTTGGGCTCTCTTCTTAGAAAACTTGTGTGAGAGAGAGAGAGAGAGAGAGAGAGAGAGAGAGAGAGAGAGAGAGAGAGAGAGAGAGAGAGAGAGAGAGAGAACTTCGATAACTTATGAGCGGAAGAACGATAAGAAGTTCTGTGATAGTTCTTGGGCGCAGAGTTTGGGAGGGAGCCTTGGAAAATTCCCCGTAAGTATTGGGCATATCTGATTCGAATATTTCTTGCTTAGTTTTCCCCCCAAGTCTAGAAAAACTTCTGGACTTTTCATTTCCTCTCCTTTATTACAGAAGTCTACCAGAAACACTGCAATAAATTCTTAAATATAGAGAATATATACTGTATAAACATCACCGTATGTTATCAAATGCACCAATATACAGTAAACGATATGGTAAAATGCACTTAGTATTAAGCAAGAATACAATTTGTATATGGAAAAATAATAAAATTATGTATTATTTACACATAAATAATACAAGTATACTAGTATTAATATACACAACTGCAAGTATATTTTACGATAGGATGCACTCGATGATTGTATCAATTGCATATTTCCATGGTTATGCAGGAAGCATAGAAACTTTTGTAAACAAAAGCGAGGAGACAGTACGTAGAGAGAAGTAATATACGAGGACAACAGGCTGGCTATGATAATTTTTCTTCAAATAAAGTCATGGCAAAAAAATCTATTACTGATAATTCAATATCTAAAATGTTGCAAAATTATTAAAATCCATATAAAAAACCACACATCATTGCAGAGGTCCCAAATTCTCCCGTCTGTCGCCTGCATATCATTGAAGCCAGCTGGAATGACACAAGTTGACAGGGCGTAAGATAATGCTATTAGATATAAACCTTATTAATCGTACTCTTCGTTCAGGGGCTAAATTTTGCCAATGGCCTGAATGTCATCGACTTACCCGATCACTGGGCAAAGTGAAATTAGACCTCCATTCCCCGTCGTATGACCCAACTGAGGTCAATTTACAGAAGGCTGAGCTTGATGGCGAATTAAAAATCCCTCAGTCGGGTTCGACTGCTCATCAAAAACCATTCTCTCAAATTATCATGTTTCCCTGGGAAATGAACTCCGAGGCCCTCTCGGTCTGAAAAACGGTAACATAACCCTGCACCTACCAAGTACAAACTGGTGGAATAATCATTTCACCTGCGCATCTGGTTGTGTGTGTGTGTGTCTGTCAACCACGGTTGAACACAATGTGATGAAACTTGGTAAATGCCTTCCCTAGGTGACCTACAGGAGCTGATGGACATGCAGAAAAGTTTGGCTCATGCTTGAATATGGGAGGGGAAGGGGAAGGGGAAGGGGAAGGGGAAGGAGAGGGGAAGCTCTGAACGAGTGACAGGTAAACTGGCATCATGCCATTTGGTATGAAGGCAGTACTCGATGGGAACCCTTCCAACAGTCTCATCAGAGACAAAATAAAAGCCGACACTTCCAACGATACAGCGATTCGCACAACAAAGAAATGAATCAACAGCTCTTCCGAAGCCCCTTTCATTCTGCACACGTGTCAGTACAATATCGTAAACACCATCTTTCGTACTTCTGTGCATTACTTTAAATATATATTCATATAAGCACACAGATGTGCTACTCTGAAAATAGCTACTAATTCCGTGAAACCCTGAAACTTCACTCATTCTGTAAAAACAAGACATTAACAACATATTGCCTTCAAAAATTACAGCCGTCTCTCTCGTTTGTCTGTTGAACTACTAAATGCCCAACTACTCTGATGTCTTTGCCTACAATTATACATACCCACACATATATAAAATCATATATGTTTTATATGCATATAGTTCCTCGTTAGACGAGTGGTTTCCGTGCTCGCCTACCAATCTGGTGGTCCGAAGTTCGATTCTCCGCTCGGCCCAACGCGGAATCTGAGGAATTTATTTCTGGTAATTGAAATTCATTTCTGGATATAATGTGGTTCGGATCCCACAATAAATTATAGATCCCGTTGCGACGAAACCAATTGATTCCAAGCCTCGTAAAAAATATCTAAACCTTCGGGCCAGCCCTATGAGAGATGTTAATCAGCTCAGTGGACTGGCAAAACTAAGATATACTTATATACATACATACATACATACATACATACTACATACATACATACATACATATATATATATATATATATATATATATATATATATATATATATAATGAGCATGTACTATATGTTTGTATGTGTATCGCAATCGGATGGGGAAGGTTGAAGGCAGGAAGAGCATCCGTCCGTAAACATCTGCCAAAACAAATTATGATACGAGCCATTCGCTGGGTGTTAGAAACACCTGGAAAACGTTCACAAAAAACAGTAACCCCGAGAGGGATTAAGCAGTGAAGAAGCAGCAGCTTTTAAATATATATATATATATATATATATATATATATATACTATATATATACTATATATATATATTATATATATATAGAGAGAGAGAGAGAGAGTGAGAGAGACGAGAGAGAGAGAGAGAGAGAGAGAGAGAGAGAGAGAGAGAGATTGGTTGATGATATAGATACATATACTATGACTATGTGAAAATCAAGTTGATGAACGTAACTGTGTGAAGTAGCTGGGGATACATCTGATCATTGTTTAGTTGAAGTGCAAGTTGAGATGCTTCCAAGTTGAAGTCAGAGTGGAAGGCAATAAAATATGGCTGATACGACGAGCCTGGTATAGAGTGAAAGACAAGAGAATATAAAGGGAAACAGGATGATGAAATACTGGCCTCCATTAACGACAAGGAGATCAAAATAAATAGAAGAGAAATATGCAAAATCTTATGCTAGGTCACAGGGTCATCAGGTACGGTTTGCACAAAGGAGGGTAAAAATACTAAATACAAACAATAAATGGTGGGATAAGAGATGAAAGGCCCAAATGAAGAAAATAAAGATGTTCAGAAGCGCAGTAGCACGATAGAAGAGAAGGCCCTGCAGAGGTAGACAGTAACGATGATTACCGTATACTAGAGGACAGCGAAACTAGGAAAGTGAAAAATTGGTATAAGGTAAGCAAAAAAAACAAAAAAACAAAAAATATTCAGGAGAAGGAGCTGTTTTTCCAGGGATGTAAATATAAGCAGAAAGGTAAGTGAACAACTTTATCTAGGAATAGAAAATGCAAATGGAGTATTCTGTCTGGAGAAAATGCAATCCTAATGTATGGAATAAATACTTGAATATTTGCTGAATGTGAAAAGTAGAAGAGAGACAAGGCTGAATGGCAAAATCTGAAAGGGCTAATGTTAGTCTGAGGTGCGTGTGA